>NC_087252.1:16612700-17212700 GCF_037042905.1 Lytechinus pictus | reverse complement strand
CTCAAAATATGTATATTCCTATATGGATCCCTAAAAAAATCATATTGTGTAAAAAAACACATTTATTATGTTCTTGATTTAATATACATCGGCTATAGCATGATCATGTTTTCTGATCTGTAGTTTGATATCATATTTATCAGCTTATTTTCAGTCATACAATATGATCATGCTTTCATGCAGTTTAATGATCATTGTTTGCACAAAATTATGTAGGTCCATACTTTCGAGATAAGGAATTTTCAGCCTCTATCATCAGCATCTTCACATCAGCTAGCAGAAGCTATATGCTCCCTACCTGACCTGGATAACCTGACACTAAGAGGAGATGGTTTCCAAGAGGAGTTTTATTCTCATCTTAATGCAAAGGCTTCAACCCTAAAGGTATGTGTGTTTATATTTCTGTTTCTACTTGTACCATGTACAAAATAAGAAGCAATGTTGATGTAATTTAACTGATTGATACATAAAGACCATGTCTTTGCACGACTAGTTGAAGATGATGTGTATTAATAAAGGAGTCTAGGTATAAAGTAAATTTCCTTGAAATCTAGTTATTATGCATAGGTATACTGTTATTGAAGGTGCTCTTGCCCTCGACTATTTGGTTATCCAGAAATATGGATTTTTTACAATTTTTTCCATTCATAACCCTCTCATACATGTATTGATAAAAAGTTATTTTTGTATATAGAAAATAAAAAGAGAAATATCTGATTTAAAAGTTAGGAGAGGAAGGAGGTCGTTGAATATGAGGCTGCAGGGGCGGATCCAGCTTCCGCCAATGGGGGGGGGGGGGGGCGAAAAGCATTCTACCATAATTTCCCGCTCGGCCGCTAAAAGTCGATTTTTTTTCTTACTTTGAAGGGGTAGAGCTAACAGTCATTTCTTAGCTTTATTCTTATCAAACAGCATAAATGTGCAATAATCTCACAAGCCACTTTAAAATATCCCGAGAGCGAAGCACGAGCTATTTTTACTTTTTTTTTTTGGGGGGGGGGGGGGTTTCATGTATATATTTTGAACATTCTGGGTCCCGTAACACAAAGGTGAGCGAATGATCGTACGCTTGATTTTTACGATTGATTGTACATTGTAGTCAATGGAATCAATCGTAGAAAAATGTTCTACGATCATTGCTAACCTTTGTGTTACGGGACCCTGGTCAATGTTTGTGATCCTAAAGATGCACAATGTAACTAAATAACTTTTCAATATGCACTGTCACGGCCCCGTTCAGACTTCGGGTAATTATTAAGAGGAGGAGATCCTAGGACAGAGACTCAAATCAACACTCTTATCTTTCTAGACTTTGAATTTAGTTTAAGTAATTTAATGAGAGTATACATTGACTCTTGACGCCCTGATCCTGGAACGCCGTGTGCGGCGCTCTTCACATCTTAAGCTTTTTCGGAACATTTCATATACTTTCGTTAACAGAATCTTTGTCGTCACTAAATAACGCTCGTTTTTTATGTTGGCATTTTTCATATTTTGGGGGAAATACATGGATACAACACTTAATGGTTTCCATATCACTGACTTGAAATTAAAAAAGTTTAAACTGATTACAAAGAAAATACGGTTTTTTATTATATGTCACGTGATTGATGACGTTTTTTTTTTTTTACCCCTGTACCATAATACGTTCGGGGGAGCCACTTCCTTTCAAAGATGCTCAACATGATTGTCCAAGAAAACTCGTAAAGCCGGTTTAAGTTTCATCGGCGGGCGATATCTGTGCGTACAAAAGAATGTGTATCAATAGCAACTAATCTATTATTCTTTATTTTCAATGAATACTCAGGCGTTGTTGTTTTTAGTAGGTTTTCTCATAGTGTAAATTGCTCTCGGGTACTTTCCGATTTGAGAATTATCTTGTTCGTTTTGATCATCGTACACGTTTTTTATTCGGAAATATTCGGAAAAGAAAACGCAGCTATATTTAGTGCCTCACATATCACTGCATATCGCATATGTGGGTCATTATTGACATTGTTCGCCGTATCATTCAGGGTGATGGGTAAGTGAAAAGTATGGTCGTGTGACCTTACTTCGCGCGTGACCATATTTCGTGGACGTTCGTATATCTCAGAAAGTACTTAATATCGTGAAAATCTGATATCACTACCAGAAAAAGCGGTCAAAAATTATCCTGTAGTGAAAGTTTCTAGTTGATAAGATTGGAATTTTTTTAAGCTAGGGCTAGGCGATTGGGCAGGCGCGCGCACCTGCCTCGGCCGATCCTCGCCCATGCGCCCACCACTAACTTAGCAGGCAGGGTAGGACTTCGGAAACATCCACACATAAACATATCCAACTAAAGTGAGTACACTAACTACCCCAACATTCACTTCCAATCTAAAAAAACACAAGGTGAGAGGATGTATTCCCTGTATGGGCAATGCATCCTCTCACCACCCAAATTTTCTGATCAACAACTTACTGTCCTTTTTCCAGCCAAACGTTCTCTGCTCTTTAATTAATGATTAACATGGGCAGTGAAACCTGATCTTATCCTCAGCATCCTAACATAGCTTCAAACCACTACCTCTCTAAAAAACGCCCATTATCAACCACAATACAATCCATGAAATAAGCACAATTTGAACACAAAACAAAACAAAAAAGCCTGTGTATCCATTGACATCTTTTATGATTGATAAGATATCCACGCATAAAGGATTTGGACATGTTCAAAACCATCACCCCCACCCCATGTGCGCCACAAATTCTATACCCTACACTTACTATAATAGCCCGCTTTCAGCTCACCAAACGCAACATATGTTATTCATATCTGGTTCCAAAATACACTGGATCATTTCTAAAGCTTGTGAAGTTCCGTTGTAACATAATTAATTGAATACATAAACCATTGAACTAATGCTATTTTGTCTAAGGATGTCCCCCAGTTATGTTTGTGCGCATATCCCTATCTGCGCATATTTACGCCATGCGCGTTGAGGTCACAATAAGGGTGATTCATGAGCTACAGGTATTTTGATGAAATCTTCAGCATTATGCTTGTTGGAGTTTCTCTTTTTATTCAAATAAACTTTTTGTTAGGCTGGACTTGTCCTTTAAATTCACGTCAGTTCATTTTTAATGTTATCAAACATGAAGTGGAATGCAGTTTAAAAGCATTGCCAAGGTCGCACCATTTGCCATCTTGGTACACTGAGCATGCCGAGTATACTGTCTGATAACAAGTTATCTTTTGCTGATTTTGAAAGTGCGTCATTTTCTGCTTGTGTTGTTCTCATTCAGCTGTTAAGTCACGGAAATCTCTAATTTTCGAGAATATGATTCCTAACAACCCTAGCTATATCCCAAGCTTGGTTTCAACTTGATAATTTGTTACACTGGCAGATTTGATGGGATTATTTAGGGGGGAACCTACTTGTGACGGGGTTTTATGAAACCAAGATGAGCGTGCCTTTGCAGTCCTTTCTTTCATATACCCCTCACCTTTTGGATCCAAAAAATATTTAGATATGGAAATTATGATGAAGTAAGTTGTGCATTATGAAACATTTTTGCTTGTAGGAAACAATGCAAACATTTAACCTTTTGTTTACTCATGTTTTATTCAGCCTATCATTTCATTGTTTCTGATATCAAATGTATATCGGGAGGTTGGTGGATATATTAAACAAATATATCAGGCTTTGAGAAAGTATAGTGGAATTATTTATCCGAGGTTGGTCTGGCAATTACTATTTTTCCCGAGGGGCGAAGCCCCGAGGGAAAAATAGTAGATTTGCCAGACCAACCGAGGATTAATAATCCCCACTATGCTTTCGAATGAAACGCCTGATATATTTGCTTTATATCCTACTTATAAAAATACAGAACCAGAATCTATGCGCTGAGCTTGCAAAGTCCGTTTGCATTGAATTAATGGAATTAATACCTACTTTTCTCCGAGCCACCGCGCTCAGCGGAACGCAGATTAGTGCATGCGCCGCATATGGAAAACTAGCGGACAGAAGGTCCTCGCTGCACGCGCGCACCCTCATAACACGCAGAATTCCCTTGCATTATACCCTTTTTTCACAAACAAATGTGTATCAAGGACAAGCGTTGATTCAGATAGAATTTCCGCCCCCCTGAAATGAATGGTAACAACTTCTTCTATCAGATGACCATAATTTTTTTTACATTCAATTGGTGGGAAATATGGCACTTTATTACATTAAAATCACTAAAAACCATCCATAGTCAGGAATATGTATTGGGATAATGGGTTTGGGGGACATTTTTATAGTACCCGGGTGGATTATATCCGTCGTCACATCGGTGGGTGGTGATATCAAGAATTTCCGCCCAAATTACAATAAAGGGCACATTGTAAGGCAAATACTCATGAAAAAACCATGGAGATTGGTTAATAAGGAAATAGGGCACTTTTATCCTCAAATCAGAGGAGATTTTCTTTGTGATAGTGATGTCCGAAGAGCAAACCTACACTCGTGACGGGTCCATTATGTATACGAGGGGTGCATCCTAGCTTACCACTGCATAGCTAAGTCTGAAAATTAAGTTTTGCTTATTTCTTTCATTTTATAATGATGTTTAAATGTTCAAACAACGATAATTCATGAAAATTGACTCAAAATATTGCGAATCAACGCTGAAACATTATCTGTGTTTACATTTTATCCCTCTGTAATGCTATTTCCCCCATAAAGCCGCAATGGAACATTCCGCACCACTAGTCATACGATGATCGCGAGGTCTGCAAACGTCGTCTGCTATGTTTTTACATGTCCGGTACACTGCATACAAGTTTTCGATATGCGCATCCCTGGACTTGCCAGGGAGAGAGAACGCGCGCTGGCCGGTGCATGCGCCCGAGAGTTTAGCTAGATATCCAGTTTTGTGAAATAATGACGTCAGAATATTGGTATATCCAAAAATATATCGAGGTCTGACGTCACGCAACATCATAGTTGAAATATATTTGGTCACATGATGCTATTTCAACCAATCACTATACAGGATTCAATCTATGTAGGATATAATAAACAAATATATCGGGCTTTGAGAAAGTATAGTGGAATTATTTATCCGAGGTTGGTCTGGCAATTACTATTTTTTCCCGAGGGGCGAAGCCCCGAGGGAAATATAGTAGTTTTGCCAGTCCAACCGAGGATTAATAATTCCCACTATGCTTTCGAATGAAACGCCTGGTATATTTGTTTTATATCCTACTTTTGGTAATTTACAACCAAAATCTATGTGTTGAGCTTGCAAAGTCCGGTTACTTGAGTTGAATTACCTACTTTTCTCCGAGCCACCGCGCTCAGCGGAACGCAGATTAGTGCCTGCGCCGACGCATCGCTGGACTTGCCCGGGAGAGAGAGTGCGCTGGCCGGTGCGCCCGAGAGTTTAGCTAGATATCCAGTTTTGCGAAATAATGACGTCAGACCTCGATATATCCAAAAATATATCGAGGTCTGACGTCACGCAACATCATAGTTGAAATATATCAGGTCACATGATGCTACTTGAACCAATCATTATACATGATTTACTCTATGTAGGATATAATAATCAATATTACATAGGTTATGTAGATTCGAATCAGTGACAGGTCAATACGCCATCACGTGACCATAGCTGCGAGGATCACATTTGTTATATTCTGGGTTTTTACGTCACCTAAGTGAATATAACTGCGTTGTATTGTCAATCGCGGCGTTATATCCACTAAGGTGACGTCACTCGCTGCTTACAAGTTGCGTAATCAGGTAATTTGATGTACGCGCTAGTTTAAACGCGTCGATTGTATGAAGAACGCGCTATGCATTCTTCTATTATGACGTAGATAGATCAGAGCTGTAGCAAGAATTTCAGGTAGGAGCCAGATGATGAATGCAATCTCTGATGGCGAATCCACATAGACTTCATAATATAACAGATATTGCCTGGTCTATCTTTTTAATAAATAACATTTCAACTCCCCTCCGAAGCTATATTTTTCCCTCGGGAGAATATTTTCCCTCAGCGCTGCGCGCTTCGGGTAAAGTATATTCCCTTGGGGAAAAATATAACTCCGTCGGGTAGTGGAAATGTTATATTCAAACTTTAAGTAGGCAATATCTGTATATTATATCCTACATAGAGTAAATCCTGTATAGTGATTGGTTCAAGTAGCATCATGTGACCGAATATATTTCAACTATGATGTTGCGTGACGTCAGACCTCGATATATTTTTGGATATACCAATATTCTGACGTCATTATTTCACAAAACTGGATATCTCGGCGCACCGGCTTGCGCGCTCTCTCTCCCGGGCGCGCAAGTCCAGCGCGATGCGTCAGCGCAGACACTAATCTGCGTTCCGCTGAGCGCGGTGGCTCGGAGAAAAGTAGGTAATTCAACGCAAGTAACAGGACTTTGCATGCTCAGCGCATATATTTTGGTTATAAATTATTAAAAGTAGGATATAAAACAAATATATCAGGCGTTTCATTCGAAAGCATAGTGGGAATTATTAATCCTCGGTTGGACTGGCAAACTACTATATTTCCCTCGGGGAAAAATAGTAATTGCCAGACCAACCTCGGATAAATATTTCCACTATACTTTCTCAAAGCCTAATATATTTGTTTATTATATCCTACATAGAGTAAATCCTGTATAGTGATTGGTTCAAGTAGCATCATGTGACCTAATATATTTCAACTATGATGTTGCGTGACGTCAGACCTCGATATATTTTTGGACATACCAATATTATGACGTCATTATTTCACAAAACTGGATATCTCGGCGCACCGGCTTGCGCGCTCTCTCTCCCGGGCGCGCAAGTCCAGCGCGATGCGTCAGCGCAGACCTTTGGCGCAGACACTAATCTGCGTTCCGCTGAGCGCGGTGGCTCGGAGAAAAGTAGGTAATTCAACGCAAGTAACAGGACTTTGCATGCTCAGCGCATAGATTTTGGTTATAAATTATTAAAAGTAGGATATAAATCAAATGTATATCGGGAGGTTGGTGGATATATTAAACAAATATATCAGGCTTTGAGAAAGTATAGTGGAATTATTTATCCGAGGTTGGTCTGGCAGTTACTATTTTTCCCCGAGGGGCGAAGCCCCGAGGGAAATATAGTAGTTTTGCCAGTCCAACCGAGGATTAATAATTCCCACTATGCTTTCGAATGAAACGCCTGGTATATTTGTTTTATATCCTACTTTTGGTAATTTACAACCAAAATCTATGTGTTGAGCTTGCAAAGTCCGGTTACTTGAGTTGAATTACCTACTTTTCTCCGAGCCACCGCGCTCAGCGGAACGCACTGAGATTAGTGCCTGCGCCGACGCATCGCTGGACTTGCCCGGGAGAGAGAGCGCGCTGGCCGGTGCGCCCGAGAGTTTAGCTAGATATCCAGTTTTGCGAAATAATGACGTCAGACCTCGATATATCCAAAAATATATCGAGGTCTGA
This sequence comes from Lytechinus pictus, assembly GCF_037042905.1. Taxonomy (NCBI): domain Eukaryota; kingdom Metazoa; phylum Echinodermata; class Echinoidea; order Temnopleuroida; family Toxopneustidae; genus Lytechinus; species Lytechinus pictus. Next base: position 17,205,243 of record NC_087252.1, on the reverse strand, counting down.
CGTCACGCAACATCATAGTTGAAATATATCAGGTCACATGATGCTACTTGAACCAATCACTATACATGATTTACTCTATGTAGGATATAATAATCAATATTACATAGGTTATGTAGATTCGAATCAGTGACAGGTCAATACGCCATCACGTGACCATAGCTGCGAGGATCACATTTGTTATATTCTGGGTTTTTACGTCACCTAAGTGAATATAACTGCGTTGTATTGTCAATCGCGGCGTTATATCCACTAAGGTGACGTCACTCGCTGCTTACAAGTTGCGTAATCAGGTAGATAATTTGATGTACGCGCTAGTTTAAACGCGTCGATTGTATGAAGAACGCGCTATGCATTCTTCTATTATGACGTAGATAGATCAGAGCTGTAGCAAGAATTTCAGGTAGGAGCCAGATGATGAATGCAATCTCTGATGGCGAATCCACATAGACTTCATAATATAACAGATATTGCCTGGTCTATCTTTTTAATAAATAACATTTCAACTCCCCTCCGAAGCTATATTTTTCCCTCGGGAGAATATTTTCCCTCAGCGCTGCGCGCTTCGGGTAAAGTATATTCCCTTGGGGAAAAATATAACTCCGTCGGGTAGTGGAAATGTTATATTCAAACTTTAAGTAGGCAATATCTGTATATTATGCCACAAACCTTGTAAACACCGCCTTCTATATCCTCTGAACGAACCTTCGATCCCCGCTCCCATCCTCTTTGAACTTGTGTCCCCCACGCTCTAATTACGTGTGACGCCTATGCTACGAACCAGTATTACAGCATGATCATACCATGTGATATGTATATATGTACGTTTAGTTATCAATGTATATGATGTATGTACACTTGCAGGTCCATACTCTTCAGATTATGATGGATAAGGATCTATCATCAGCCTCTTCATCAGTTCATGTCACCTTGTAGAAGCATTATCCTCCCTACCAAACCTAATTAACCTGGAACTAATTGGGGTTGTTAAACAGAAGGAGTTCTGTCGTCATCTGATTGAGCAGGCTCCATTCTTGAGGGTATGTTTACTTCTATGTTATACCAACACCATGTTTGAAAATATGGAATAATGAAAATATGCTATTTGACTTCATAGTGTTATACATTAAAGAACATGTTTTTATACTGACAACTTATTTCTTTGGAAAACATCTCAATGGCATAAAGTGAAAATTTATAGTTTTATTTAAAAAGGGCAAAACTGCAAAATGAGAAAATCAAATGAATCGTATATGACTGTCTCAAATGTTGCTTTTATTCCTTCCCTCAGATCAGCGAAGGAAAATTCAAATTGAATGGAAAGCTTCACAAGGATCCTGATTCATTCTTAGAATCACTCACTTTGCTGATGGAAAAACAATAATCTAACCAAGCTAAAGGTTAGCTCTTTACTCAGGCTGATATACAACCTCGATAATTCCTACACTGGTCATGAAATTGCTTATTACAATGGGCCTCATTTAGATATATGTATATAAATATATATATATATGTATGTATATATTATACGTATATACGTATATTTATTTATTTATACAGTTGAGGTGTGTAACAAATCATCAACATCAAGTATCTCTCCCAGTTTGCTTGTCATATATATGCATTTGCTTTCACAGAATACCTGTTTGTTTCTACCTAGAAAGTTCGTGACATGCCAAATAAGTAAATTTTAATTCAGAAATCGAGTTGTCGCTTAATGTACATTTACTTATTTCAAGCCTCTACTCATATTAAACAATGTACAACACAAACAATGTCTTATACAGCATTGTGTTTGACATAATTCTAACAGGTTTGAATGCAATTTTCAATATGTTTAAATGCGGGTGTATTGACTTTTGTTGGATACTGTATATATTAATTATGTTTGTACATCATATGATCATGAAGAAGTATTATTTGTATGTATTTCGAGTTGTTTAAAAGTTGTACAGAATGTCGGCAGAAGGCTTGTCAGCAACTATCAAATATTATATACATGTAAATATATATATATTTATTCATATTTCTTCCACCAAGTTTCTCATCAATATTTTATATCTTGTGACAGCAATTTGTTAAATATTTCATCACGGTTTTCATGTAGCCCTCCTGGCTGCTATTGCTTCAAGAAGTTTTATGTTTATAGTCCCTGTAGTTTATTACCCAACTCAACCGTCACATAATTTTAAACATAACTATCAATCTTTGCCAGTATCATTTATCTCTTTGATTGTCAAATTTAAACTGTATTCATTTATATTCTTGTTATTAGGTGAAGATATTGACTTATATTGATTTATGAATGAAATGCAGAAAATCCAGTAAAAATAATAAATTAACAATTTCTGGTAATGTTGAATATTAAGTGCGATGAGGCACGGATGCAAAAGGGAAATAATAATACAGTAATATAGATGGATACAGAAATATAGTTATACTGGTTCTCCAGTCATTTCAATTTTCTACACGAAGTTCTAGATTTTTAGACAATCTAGATTTTCAAGGATCGCCCCTGTCTTAAAAGACCTGCACTGGCCTCCAGTTCGCCAACGAATATCTTTCAAGATTTCGTTTATCGAATACAAGGCACTAAGTGGCCAAGCCCCCAGCTATATTTCTGAGCTTTTACAAAGGATTGTTCACAGACACTCTCACAACCTGCGCAGTTCTCATGATAATTTGCTCCTTCACATCCCACTCGTAATACAAAGATGACTTTGGGAGATCGTGCTTTTGCCTGTGCATCCCCAAAGTTATGGAATGGTTTGCCATATGTAATAAGATCCTGTCCATCAGTAGAAACTTTCAAACTTATACTAAAAACCTATCTGTTCAAATAATCCCCATACATTTCTTTTTCCCTTTTTCTAAATCTGTTCTCAAGCATATCATTAGCTCTTAATTGCAGCGCAGTAGAACATATGCACATAGTTTCTGAGCATATATAAACCAGTATATTATCATCATTATACAGCTGAGCAGTGTCTACAATGGCAGTGCTCACCAAATTTTGCTTACAAAAGCCAAACTCATTGGGATTGAAGGAAATTTGTCAACTAAATGTCTTTGTATATAACATATGGGTACTGTATGTATGTGTATGATACCTTTCTTATCAAATAAACAGGGTATATCTTTATTACAACTTGAATGGCATTATGTGTATTTTGTTATCTCATATTAGGGCATTTTAGCAATCCCCTCGCAGATGCTTTCTATAACACCAATAATCTTTTGCCAACAGCATTGTCGACAATTGGTCAATCAAAACAGCAGTGTCGTCCAAGACTGGTATTTGCAGGTATTACATAGGCTACGTAGATTCGAATAAGTGATAGGTCAATACGCCATCACGTGATGATAGCTGCAAGGATCGGATTTGTTATATTACATTTGAATCAGTGATAGTTCAATACGCCATCACGTGACCATAGCTATGAGGATCGCATTTGTTCTATATTAGGTTTTGACGTCACCTCAGTGAATATAACTGCGTTGTATTGTCAATTGCGGCGTTATATTTACTTAGGTGACGTCACTCGCTGCTCATAAGTTACATTAGCCATAATCATTTAGTTGTACATGCTATTGCTTTCGCGTCGATTGCATGAAGAATACGCTTGCTATATTAATTAAAAATAAAAATTATTATGACGTAGATGCTGGATAATGATCAGAGCTGCAACATTGTAAGCATTTCGAGTTAATTATAAAGCCATATGATCAGTACAGATTCTGATGGCGAATCTACATAGACTATATGATATGATAGATATTGCCTGGTCTATATTTTTTTATAAATAACAATTTAAATCCCCTCCAAAGTTATATTTTACCCTCGGGAGAATATTTCCCTTCAGCGCTGCGTGCTTCGGGCAAAATATAATCCCTTGGGGAAAAATATATCTCCGTTGGGGAAATGAAATGATATATTCAAACTCGAGGTAGGCAGTATCTGTGTATTTTTCGTCTGGTCAAAGTTTTAAGATTCGGTCCACCAACTTTCGACAATGACCTCTAATCTGTCCATTGTGATTGGCAAGCATCTTCGATAAATTCTGAATGTTGCAGAAAGCATCTGTGAAATACACTATTAACCACGAGTTCCTCATGTCAGATCTTTATGTACATGTAAGCCTACAATTGTCCATTCATGTTAAAAGATGGCAGTATGTCACACCTCAACGTTTTAGCCGGCCTTATGCCGATGTTCTGTTCACACGTGGCCAGCTGTTTTCTCCTTAATTTATTTTTTTATCAATCATGCACTTCTTGATATTACGAATTGCATTTTGTCAACACAAAATTTCAAAGACTTATTTTTTTTGTATATCAAGCCAGAATCATTTGTATTGTTAACAAAAGGCAATTGTTAATATCAAGAAATGTGATTGAGTTGAGGGCTTGCCATAGCCTACATGTAGGTATGGCGACAAAAGCTTGTTAAATAATTTAGGCGTTACGTCCCTTAAAGAAATCAGATTGTGATTCAATCCTTATTTCACAGTTGATTTGGATGAAATCCTTCAGTATTGTCTCTGTTATTTCTCAATTAGAACCAACTTAGCATTTAAAGCGGGAACGAACCAGCATCTGTTATAGCGCCACCTGAAGTTCTCAACTACCCCTCATCTCGCCAGCAATAATGCATCATTCTGCGCTGTGTAGTCTTGTATAATAGGCCTACTTGAATGAAAAACACTAATTCACCACTCAATACATTCATACCACACTAATTATGTTACCAAGTAGGAACACAAGAACTTTCTTCTCGAAAATATTTTAGTCTCCATCTATATGAATGAAACTATAGGCTAATTAATTCTCTGTATTATTGATGGTTATCTGAAAATGTCTTTTTTTCAAGACTAATTATCTGACCACGCAGAGTATTGGTCAGTTTGCTCTCCTTTAATCCCCTTTCTTGTTTCAAAGTGAAGAGGTTAAATACAAGCTACCGTAAATCTAGATTTCACTCCATAGAATATACAAATAACAGTTCACTAACTATCATGATCATCTATTTATTAGTTTCATCATAACACTGACATCTTGCAAACTCATGTCTCTATATACAATCAGTACAAAACACTTTTTGTTGTTATTAAATCCCTATTCTGTCGTCATGATAGGTAAAAAGTCAAAATCATTATATAAAAAACAGTATAAAAATAACCCCAAAACATTTGTTTTTATACATGTACGGAGGTAAAAGAGGCGAGGTATGACGTACAGATGCATAAAAAGCTTCATGAAGGCGTTGGTGAAAATCTGTATTTGGTTATTGGAAGATATATTTAAAAAGTAGTGCATACTAAGCATTATCTAGCCAGGGAGTTTCCAATATCAGACCTTTCAAAAATGGTGCATATAAAATATCTAAAACCGGGGCGTTCTGAGGTCCCAGCTCGTGAACAGATTGATCAAAAAGCCATTGCATTTAAGGTACAATTGTCTAGCACCAGATCTGTAAAAAAACAGTGCATGGACATAAGTATTATCAAACATCTGCAGATTAGTTTACTATCTTCAGAAGTTGGTTGGTTGACTTTGTAACATTTTTTTTTAGTTCACAAGAAAAGCAATAACCTTTTTGCCACGGAGGTCAATCCATGCCTACGCACAGTAGTGTAATGAATCATAAATTTTGAGGGGGTAGGACATGTACATGGTATATGGGGAGATATTCTAACTTGTTGCGAGTTAGAAGGCAACCAGCCCCAAAATTGTACCTTTTTAAACATGAAAATCATATAAAAATTTTACATTTTTCACTTCATTTCCCCCCTATTCTTAAACCATAGATATACGGTGTAAACCCAATGTCAATTGGATTTTGTCATTATCCTTATTGGCTTTGAATAGAGTACACAGATCAAGTGGTTTTGGTAGGCAGATGGATGACTACTGAATTCTACGATTTCCATAGGCTTTTCACAGGAACCACCAGGTTCGAAATGGGTTAACCTGTTGACTGGTGAAAATTTCAATTACTAAATGCAGTGTAAAGAGACCACTTCTTATCAGTACTCAACGTGTTAACCTGTCGACTACTGAATTGTTTAATCCCCATAGGAATCGTACAGGAACCACCGCTCGCTAGTAAGCAATGGGTTAACCTCTTGACTTCTGAATTCTGTAATCAGCTTTGTACATGGACCCCCTGGTTCCAAGAGGAAACTGTTTAATATGTAGTATGAAAAATAGAATTAGAAACCAAAGAATGGATCGGCTTGGTGGAAGAGACATTCTTCGGGGGCGTTTGGAGGCAAGAAATCACTGCCGGGTCCCTCGAAACCATCGACTCCAGCTTTCATACACACAACCAACGTAGAGGGCAGGCTACCAATACACCTTAAATGAAAGAAGAGAGAGAAAATGATAAAACATCTCATTGTATTACATATACAGTGAAAGTGAAACCTATCAACAGTGACCACACAAGGGGAACACAAAATGTGGCCTTTGTACAATGTAGACAAGTGACTGCTAGCTATAGAGAGGTTCTTTTACACACAAGCTGCCTTCATGAGAATCCATTTAGTGGCCGTTTTATACAGGTGACTGATATAAACACGATCTTATGCACATAAGCTGCCTTTAAGAGAATTGATTTAGTGGCCATTATAGACAGGTACTTGCTACAGACAGGTTCTTATACATACAATATGCCTTTTATGGGATCAGTTTTAGTGGTCATTAAAGACAGATGGCTGCTATAGACAGGATCTTATACACACAATCTCCCTTCCTGGGGATTGGTTCAGGTGGCCATTATAGACTTATAATAACTTATAAACAATAGGTGCACCGCTTGGATTTACGCCTCTGTTCTTGCTATTAGCATCAAACTTAATAATCAAAACATATCTCATGATTTTGATATCTATATTGGAAAACGAGCTCTGCACATTTTTTCTAATACATATTCTTATCAAGTCTACCACTTTGGTCTATAGAGTCCACTATGTTTAGTTTGTTAGAAAACACTTTATAAAAAAAAATTGGTTCATAAATAGTTAATCTAATCACATAGGGTGGTGTTAGACCTAGCGGACATAGACAAAATAGGTGTAGCCTGATTGGAAATTAGATAAGGTGATGAATGGACTAAAGTGTAATTAGACTAAATGAGAAGTAGACAAACTTTTTTTCAACACAATGGAATTGGGGTGAGACCAAACATGAAGTAAACAAAATGGGTGTAGACCATGTGGTTATTACCGAAAGAAAAACGTGGGGGGAACCTACCTGCAATAGTCGTCTCGACCATCGTTATCCTCATCTTTCATGTACCATGTATTGGAATAGCCTGGGTCAAACCATTCAACAGAGGGGTTGGGTGAAGTGTAGGCAAGTAACTCATCTTCTTCAGACCCGGCAAGAAGACATGACAGGAATGGCCTTCCTTCCGTGCGTACAACCCTACAAACATGTGCAAAGGTAAAAACAATGAAAATCTCAGACAAAATAGGTAATTATTATAAGGATCATACGTACCTTGGGCACCTTACAGATACTTTGATTCATTTATTTCATTCTCAACATAGTTTGGCACATACAGTTACAATCATCATTTAAAGAATGTCATTGTCAACAATATATACTTACGTTCCACACAAATTTTAACATAAAAACAGGTAGATTTTCATATCAAAGTAGTTTTTTGAAGATATGTTGAAAACGGAGGGGAATGGTGAGAAGCCAGGTTTGGAGTTTGAAATTTTAGAATTTTTTTGAGAAAATGAAAAAGATTTCTACTAAGTTAAATACTTATAATTTTACTAAAGCGAATTGCCATAGCTGCTTGTTGCACGGCTCAACTTGGTGGAAGTGTAGGTTGTACACTTTAGGCATAGTGTTAAAATGAAACAAAATAAATATAAAAAAATGAGAAACTGCATTAAACTAATATGCCATTCCACCACTAAAGTCTATCTTTGTTCTGTAGGCCTATATACTTGATAACCTAAGAGACTCCAAGGGTTTTTGTGATTTCATGGACGATTGCAATGATGATGTACCTGCAGAAGTCGTTGGGGGCACCCTGGCCTTGAACGTCAACCCAACCACGAAACATTTGAATCATTCCTCGGTCTGTTATGGCGTAAGAGCGGCGGAGAAGCTCCGTAGTGTTACTGTTGTTCATATTCTGCTGTGCGGGAGATTCTTGCATAGTCGGTGTAACTGGTGTGGGAGTAGTTGCTTTGTTGGTAGTGGTCTGGGTGATACTGGTTGGCTCTTCGGGAGTCACAGTCGTACGTGGAAGACCTAAAAAACAATATGTCACAAGGATCACGGTCATCAGGAACAACTCAAGTGGCAAACTTACACGGACAAGCTCTCCCTCTCTCTCCACCCCCTTGCCACGCTGTGGACCATCAGTTTTAAAGCTAATATATACAAAGCTAATGTCAACAATAGATGTAATGGAAATTGACTGAACAACAAGAAAGATCAATCTTTTTTTCTCTCTCTATCAGCAGCAACAAAATACTGCTGGCAAGATCCACTAGCTGCTACTACTTGATCCTTCTCTTCCTCCTTCTTCTACTGATACCATGGATACCGATACTCGATCCTGTTGCTGCTGCTAGCTGATACTACTGCTACAGCTGCTGCTTTGATCATCTGCTATTAGACAAGGCTGGATCTGTGCCTGCTTCTACTAATCCTAGTCTACTGCCACCAATTATACTACTAATAATACTATTACTCTTACTAAAGCTACTCCTCATGATAATACTCAATCAGAATCCCCTGGTATGCTGCAGCTGATACTACATCTACTTAAACTAATGCTGCTGCTTTTATCGCCTGCTATTAAATAATGCTGGATCTGCCCCTGCTTCTACAAATACTTTTGTACTACTACCGCTACTATGGCTAATACTATTCTTCACAATAGTACTCCTTGAATGGTATCAATAGCTGATTTGGGCTAAATGATCATGACATGGGTCTATATCCCACCGCTGCCACCACAAGAAACGATCTGTGGCCCGTAACACAAAGCCTATCAATCTTCTACAAAATAATTTTTACGATTGATTCAATTGACTACAATGTACAATGGAACTTGAAAATCAAAGGTCGATTAACCACTGATCTTTGTGTTATGGGACCAAGCTATATGGAAATCTTTTTAAGGAATGAATTTAGGAAGACCTATGTGAATATCATTATAAATGTCAATGGGTGACGTAAATTACTGTATTAATGTTGGAAGCACAAGCTTGATTGCAACCTCAACATTCATCCTAAGGTTACATCCTCATTTAAGTTTGGTGCCATATATGCTTAAGTAAAAATTTACCTTACACCAGCACCAGAAGGTCAACACTTTAATTTAAATCACCAAATGTGAGTAAATGTGACATGTTTACTACCTTGTGGTGGAATGCAGGTGCCATCTGACATTGAAGGAAAGTTACTGCACTGGGCTGTCTCTGGCCATACATGCTGTGCACCCATGATGAAGACGGAGCACTCTGTCATGGCTGCCCGACATAGCTCCGAGCATGGCAAGGTCAATGCGTCCCCACATGATGGAAAGTAGAGCGAACAGACAAAGAGGGGTAGGTTGACCGGTGAGCATCCTAAGGCTAAGAGCGGTAAGAACTGAAACGATGCAAATTCTGCTTCTGTCGTTGACATGTGACCGAGAGAATTTGGGTAGATGGATTCCGAATACGGCAGGACCATCATGCATTGCGCCGATTCAATACCCTCGCAGGTTCCTGAAATGATTGTATAAAATAATACATTTTCACTTTAAACATTCATACATGTTTCCATTTTTTTCTAAATAATAATATAACCACGACTCTTTGCAACTATGTAAGGATATATATATTTTTGTTCTTCCAAGTAGAATTTATTACTAGAATTGCACATTTCATATCACATTTATTTCACATACTTTCAGCTGTTGTTAATGTTGGTATTTTATAATCCTTGCTTATTACATGTGATAAAGCAAAATCAAATTAACCAAACAAAAATAAATAATAAAAATAAAGAAAGAAAGCATAACCAAACACAAAGAGGGCGATCTGAAATATAAGCCATTGCAGGAATGCAAAGTAAGCTGGATCAATGAGCAAATATAGGTGCCTTATTGACAAAAATAATCCCCCATTTGTTTTTAAGGGTAAATTGTCAATTCGTCTATTGCCAACTCATCCATTCATCACATGGTCTACATTCATTTAATCAAATGCCATTCCGTCCATCAACATTTTGTCTAACAACCATCTGGTTCAACAATTTCTTTGTCTAATCACTAACTTGTCTAAAAACCATTTCGTCTCATAACCAGTTGGTTTAAAACCTATTTTCTTTTTACTAATTTCGTCAAATTAGATTATTATACCAAATGGTGTATGGACTAAATGGCTATTGGACCAACTGGTTATTAGACGAAATGGTGGGTGGACGAAATGTCAATTAGACCATGTGGATAGTGGACGAACTGATGGTAGACCAAATGGTAATTGGACGAATTGGCATTAGACCAATTGAAAATAAACCGTTTTAACTAGGGAAAAGGCTAAAAAAAATAGTAGGAAAGGAAGAACTATTAGAAAGAGATCTATATCAGAACTTCATCTGGAAAATATCCTTAGTATTGAAATAATTTGTTTTTAAATGCCACATTTGGTTATCTTTCTCCCTATCAGAATGCCTTTGATCGTGCTGCCACTGGTATTCTGGTTCAATCAAACTTGTATTATATTTATTGTCATATCAAAATGTTGCATTTGGTATTTAATTATCTGAACAGCATCAAACTTTCCAAGAACAAGAAATGTCCTATGTGACTCACTGGGTAAAGAGATGGCCATAGAATGTTTCTCGTTATCTAGTCTACAAGAATAGACACCCATGTTTTCTGCAGAGAGAGAAGGGATGCTCAGAACAGCAGTCTGTGAACCAATGTGCTCACTGTATGCAACACCCTCATTGGCAGGAATATCTGAAAGAAAAGAACAGATTGAGATAACTGACACCATGTCACAGAAAACATTCTGATAAGCAACTCATTTAAACACTTCTACTAGCTTACAATCAAAACACATCCCATCCGTATACATGTAGACACCTATGCGGAAACTCCAATCTGGAACTTTCAGATGGCAATGTACATAAAACACGCTAATCAAACGTGTGCAATATTTTGTTGTTAATAGGTACCCTGTGATACAAATATATTTTGTGTTGAAGTTCTCCAAGAAGAACTTGCTGCATATTGTCATTGTCCATTACTAGCAGGAGTTCACAGATTTTAATTTACAAAATCTCCAATTGCAGAATTGTGTCACAAATAAACACCAGATTATTCCCCTTCACATTAAAGAGACTGGTTCAGCTCTAGGTTAGTCCATTAGGTTATCATTGAGATTGTAATACCACTTGTTTTGTGGAGACCGGTTGACCCCTATGATTCATTTGATAATTATAAAGATAGGTGAGAGAGGCTTTAGCTTTCTCTTATCTGCTTAAGTCTCTCTTTTTGCCTACTACTCAAGCCATTCTACTCTTTCTGGTTCCCAGTTTTTTTAATGACTACCCCTACTCCCATATGAAATTCTCAACTTTTTAGCCTCTACTTTCTCGCCTAACACTTTCATCTCTACCTCTATCCACTTCCAGTCCTTTCTAGGAAATTACACATGATGTATTGGAAAAACATATCTGCGAATGATTGTAATACCACTAGTTTTTATGGTGACCGGTTCACCCATAGAATTCATCCATTAGATTATAATAATAAAGATTCACATCTACCTTTATCTAATTTCATAACTTTTCAGGATTTTCACACATGGTGTAATATAATGTAAAAAATATCTGTGAATGATAAGGATTGTAATACCACTAGTTTTTATGGCGACCGGTTCACCCCTAGGATTCATCCATTCGGGTCGTCTGTCACGTGATGATGATGAGCAGTAAGCAGTGACTGGGGAACCTTTTTCTTTCTCAATTCTTCCCTGGCCTGGATGTAAAGTAAGTTTATCTAGGAAAAAAATATCAGCATTAGACTTTACTACGTATAGTGTCTCATATTCCAATGCAGTGACATTATGAAAACATAATTCATCACTTTTATTTGACATTCAATTACCCAAAAGGAAAACATAGATACAAATAAAGAAATGAAGAACGAACAAACCTTTGATTGTGTGTGCAGCACATTTACGAATTATGCTGTAGGTCTACATTAATAATCATGATAATGAATGACAATATCATATTTAAAACATGTCATATTTGTAATTTGAATTTATATACGTATTTAACAAAAAGCACATTACACTGGGTGAAATTTACATTACATAATAATAGCTTACCCCCTAGACACTATTCTTTTTTGTTTAATTAATCAGAGCAACAATAATGATCCATTTATGAATTCTGGCTAAAAATATAATTCAAAATGGATTTGTCCACGACTTCACATTTTGGAGCAATTTTGCATATACTTACAAAATGTTATTTGCATAATTTTAGAAATGCGTATCTGGAGATCGCACATTTTGTCTCGAAAGTTGCCAGAGAATGGACTGACCTGGCACAAATTTTTACATTGCAGATTTATCCAAAAAAAATGTTGAGGGTGTACAGATACGAAAACCCCAGGACTTTTAGGGTTAGGATAGTTATTCAAAGTATTAGAGCCAATAACTCAAAAGAGGTAGTTGATCAGGACTGCCATAAAGTTAATTTATTTTAGTTGATATCCAAGAGTCACTTGATATCCATGTGTGTGTGCATATTGCTGTATTTTCTGCAAACCCTCATTCTTCCCGAGGTCATGGAAGATTTCCACTTTTAGAAAATTTTCTCCCTACCGTTAGAGAAGCAGTTTGCATCGGCCGCTGATGGGAATTGATCACAATCCAATGTTTCAGGCCAATTGAATCCAAATTTATTCATCAGTGGCTCACATCCAGAACGGGCAGATTCACAAAGTTCCCTACATGGTTTGATTTCTAGGTAGAATGAGAAATAAAATTATTAATTTACTTTCTTACATCCAAGTCAATTGCAAAACTTAGAACATTTATCACGTTGGTTCTGAAGATGTCAAACTCAGTGGCCCGAATTCACAAAGGTGGTTTTTAAACCCCTCGGTTGAACAAATGGTTTATGCAGATTTCCTGCATAAATTACGCTTATTTACTGCGTATATTTAAACAATATGGCCAATGCTGATGCGCGTTTCTGTCACAGTGTGCCAAATTGACACCTGTTGCCATGGTTAAGTATGCTATTTATTTATGAGTCCACTGTCTGAAGAGAGGACTCATTAATTAAAAACAGTAGACTAATGAATAAAAAAGCGAGCTTAACCATGGCAACAGGTGTCGATTTGGTGCACTATGGCAAAGTGCATATCAGCATTGGACATTTTTTTAATATACGCGGAAAATAAGCGTAATTTATACAGGAAATCTACATAAACCATGGGTGCAACTGAGGGTTTTAAAAACCAACTTTGTGAATTTGGCCAGAGTGTTTGTAGCTTTTGCAATGATATCACTACGTCATAGCACCCTTTCTTCAAAAAGAGCAACCGTCACATTCTCCCCCGATGAATGTGGCACACAAAACGGGTAGCCATTTTTTTCACATTAGTGAATTCTTCTTAGCACTTATTTCATAACTTATCATCCGTCTCCTGTGCAAGTATGTTTAGCAATGGCAGTATGAGATGATCTAAGAATTAGACCATCTGCTAGTAGACCAATTGGTCTACTGATTGTGACGTTTGATGATCTGAGAATTAGATCATCTGCTATGGTCGACCATATGGGCTTAAAGAGAAATTCCAGTAGTTGCAGTAAACACTGATTTCATGAGAAAGTCTGTAAAACAAGGCTTAATTGTCAGTATATCATCGAGGATCTAGATCTGGTACAGTTACATAAACTGAACTTTGTGAAATCTTGAAATCTACACTGAAAAATGTTCAGGCTGAAGATCCCCAACACAGATAAGCGCACGTGGGACAGTGTATAATTATTGCTTCGAATGTCGGGCCCGACGCTCTACCCGAATCCTGTGCTTATTTGCTGATTTCTCAGCAATTACACAATTTTCTTCCAGAAGCGTTTTGCACATATGTTTTATTTATACAAACAGACACTTTGGTGGTCATTTCATTGGATTCCGTACGAACTCATTTTGATATCGTTACCAAAAGTAGCATTTACCTTTAACCATCATGATGTTAGAAGATTGAGAATTAGACCTTCTGCTGGTGGGTTTAGTCACGATGATGGTAGATAATCTGGGAATTAGGGTTTAGCCATGATGGTGTTAGATGATCTGATAATTAGACCATCTGCAAGTAGACCAAATGGATAGAATAATGTTGACGCATCTACTAACCTTGATCGCTGGAACACGGTGGCATATAGACAGAACAGAGAAAATTTTGAAGATCTGGAGAACACTGGACCTGCACTAACGGTGCAAACTGATCAAGCTCTAGACCGGCATCTTCTTGTCTCTCATGGTTGAGATGGTTGGGGAATCTAGTGTACTCATACTTCATGTTGGCACACAAAGGAGCAGTTACTGGTTCACACTCATCTGAATATAGGGGATAGCATGCAATGGGTATTATTTCAATTTGGAGCTGAAATTAATCCATTGTCAAAACCGATGTAATCAATGTAAAAAAACGGTAACATAAACAGATATTCTAAGATAATGAGTTTACACCAGGGGTTGGGATACAGCTATTTGTGTTCAGCAGGCGGGTGTTTCATAAAGCTGTTTGTAAGTTAAGAGCGACTTTAAGAACGACTGGTAAACATGCTAGATAATCACCAATGAAGATTTAATTGTGAATATCATTTACCATAAGAAAGGAGCACCTACTATGGTCCAGCCCCCTGCTTACTGTGGCATCGCCCATACGTACTGTAAATTACTTTCGCACCGCCCCCTGTGTACTGTGGCATTGCCCTAGTTATTATGGCACCGGCCCCTATTCACTGTGGCATTCTCCCATGATTACAGTGGCACCGCCGATTGTTTCTTTGGCACTGAACTGCCCCATGATTATTGTGGCACCGCCCCCTCTCTTGCTGTGGCACCACCCCTTGCTTAATTACTATGACACGGCCAACCTTCCCAAGCTTACTGTGGCACTGCCCCCAAGATAACTGGACCATTTCCTACTGCTCACTGTGGCACCGCCCACTCTTTATTTTGGTATCACCCAAGCTGTGGCAACTCTCCCTCCTTATTGTGGCCACTCCCTGCTTACTGTGGCCACTTCCTGCTTACGGTGGCATATCTCGGCTAACTGTGGCACTTCCCCAAGATAACTGTGAATCTCCTACTGCTTACTGTGGCACTGCCCCCTATTTCCTGTGGCACCTCTGCCTCCTTACTGTGGCCACTCCCTGCTTACTCTGGCATCTCCCATGCTTACTGTGACACTGCCCCAAGATACCTGTGAATCCCCTACTGCTTACTGTGGCACTGCCCCCTATTTCCTGTGGCTTCACCCCATGCTGTGGCATCTCCCCCTTCTTACTTTGGACACGCCCCCTGCTTACTGTGACATGGACCATGCTTACTGTGGCACTGTCATGTTCACTGTGGAACCTCTCTGTGCTTACTGCGGCACCAATCCACACATATTGTGACACTCTTGCCTTGTTATACTGCGGCATCACCCCATACTCCATTGGGAAACAACCCTAAGTAGAACTCACCCGAAACCTGAACGTATTCCGGAACCATGACATCAACATATGGACTGCTACCCCACTCATTGAATGATCGGACTAATAAGGTATACTGTGCCTGCGTCATGAGATCAACGGTTGCCTCATCCTCTGAATCAATGACCACGGTCCCCTCGTCATCGCCATCATCATTGAAGAAGGTGACTTCAAGACCATCGAAGCTGACGTCAGGGATGTCAGGTTGCTGAAAGAAGATTTGTGCTTGAGATACAGCTGGTCTGGTGATGTTCATAATGACAGGGGCAGCTGGGGCACGGACATCTAAAATGAAATAAATAAAAAAAAACAGAATGCTAACATTTCACTTTGTGTAGAATAATATAACAGAACATTTTTTTTTAAAGCTTTCCACATATATTTCAGCCTAAATCATAGGAATATGGTCTGACCCCTTGCACTTTACACATTCATTGTGGAGCATTAAAAGCTTGAATGCTTCCTTTTGCATTTTTTCTTTAAAATAAAAATACATTACAAGTTTCAATTGTGGGAAATAAAGGATTACAAGAGAAACATTTGATAGCTTCATTGCCAGCTATTTAAGATGTTTATTTTAAGTAGCCAATATTACAAAAAGCAACAAAAAAATACAAAAAAAAGTTGACAAACTTTGGTAACAGATCTTATCTTGCATGCCTCACGGGGTATCCACCTTCTTCTTCTTATTGTTATTATACTAACGCTATTGTTATTATTACACTACTTTTACAGTAGGCCTCTTTGTTCATATTTTGAACACGATTGTGCAATGTTGCATGGAAGATAACTTGATGATTTGAAAAACTGTCTAGCATCTTTCTACTCACCCTCCACACAAACACCATCCTGTTTCTTAGATTGGTAATATCTACACGAGAAGAGATCTACTCGTCCGATTGACAATTCTTTCATGGCATCCTTGCATTCCTTGGAGATTCTCCTACACGTCTCTTTACACGGTGTAATGTTCTCTCCAGTGACTGGATCACACTTTGGTAGGTATGCCCCACAGATCAGCGGCAGAAGGTCTTCTGAGCAGCCAGAGATGATCAGCTGGGTTAGTGACGTCATATCCTGCATCATCTGTTCTGAGGGGTGTAACATTAATTGATACACTCAAAGCTTGTCTGCTGAATGGTTAATAGTATAATCTAACATTCAAATATTACAAAAGTGAAACGGTCTGTGTGTTGGTTTTTTTTCTTTTGAGCTGATCAAATTCAAATTTGAAATCTTCAGCCTTTAGATTATTCAGGCATCTAGCACCCTTTCTTGATATATATATTTTTTCATTTATCTTAAGGTTGCCAGTTGAGTAATTACTTTACAAATCTAGTAATTTAGCTTCAGACAATGATCATATTCTGAATTGTTTAGCCCATCCAATGCTGATAATAAATGTTATATTAACAACAACAAAATCTGTTTTATTCCAATGCAAAATCTTAAATTCACGACCACTTTAGGGCACACACATGAATATAATCTAATAATGAATTGGAACAGTGATATGCACTTTTTGAAGATCTACCAAAACTAAAGGCATAATATCTATAAATGATTGTGTCATGGCATGCAATAAAGTGAAAGTAAACACTATGTCAGTGATAGGTCAGGAGGCGAGGAGGGATGGGGTTGATTAAATAGTACTCATTATTAACTGTTCGTTGAGTTGGAGCTTTCTCCATTTGATGAAGAGCCCTTCTTTGATTTTTTGTTGAAAGCCTGTTTTGGCAGTATCAAGAATTTCGAACAATGAATGTTGGATGTGAGTGACGATATGGGAGTTTTTATTCTTCCCAGGGGCTCATGTTCTCGTGACTTAGAGGGACGTTTGATTCTACCAATATAGTGTGCATTACATCTTGCACCTTCAAATTGGTATATGACACAAGAACGGAGCTCCTGGGGAATGCAATCTTTGACAGTTTCTGTTAAGGATTAAAAAAAAAAAAATTTCTTGCATTTTTTTGCCATAGACTTACAGTTACACTTAATTTCAAAATTGATTGCATCTGGTGTGCTAAAGAGCCTTGGTGTTTGTCACACAATTATGTGGATACAATCATTTGTAACCTTTCTACCCGGGGTTTATCACTGACTTATGGTTGTAGACCGGAATTGATAATATATTGCATGTAACAGTTACCTGGTGTGGTATGCCCAAAGATGTTAGGAAATGATGTATGGGTGAAACCAAGCTGGTAGCATTCTGGGACTGTGACGTCATGACATGTAGGTGGTTCTTGAGGTACCTCCGTTTCCTCAATCTCATTTGCAGCATCAAGTACCCCTGCAATCATAGTATACTTATATAATATTGACTGGCTTTGAAGGAAACATCAAATATATTGCCCCAAACAGAATCATATTTTAGATGAGGGCAATATTGTTCTTCTAAAAGCAATATATTTGATATTCCCCAAAAGACAGCCAGTCAGTATTTTTATTATAGTCCAAATCAGATATCTATAACAAAAATCATGAAAATTAAGATAATTTATTCCTTAGTAACAGTATTCTTATTTTATCATATTTAGCAGCCTGGGCCTTACCATTGTGCAGAATTAAATTGTCGTGTCGCTTGCCTAGGCTAAGGGAGGTAGTCAGTCTCAGGTAGTAGTATATGGCATTGTCTTAGAAGTATGATTATGATATGTATTGTTGATGCGCGGATACATATTGAGACTGGGGGAAATAAAAAGGTACATTTTGCATCGTCTTCGGATGCAAAGTCAATATGCACAGAAAGACGGAGTAAAACATGATTACTTTACCTACATGTATCTCTTCACGATATTCATTAATTATATGGCATTATGATGTCTGATATGGGTAATAATCAATCTTAAATGCATTTCAGATATTATTATGCAGGGATGGTACATGCATTTTGAATAAAGTAGTGGGTCAGATGGCCAAAAGGTGACATAGTTGCTTCCAAATGTTCAATATATGAAGAGCTCACTTGCAAAAGGGGTTAGGTCCATTTTTCATCAAATTTGATTGTTATGTCTCAATGTATAGATTTTTAGTAGCTCTATAAGATGATACCAAAGAAAAGTTGACATTCCTATCAAAAAGTGAACTAAAATGGTAAAGAAAAATCACTTATTTTTTCAAAAGGGGTTAGGTCCATTTCAGTTTAGTTGCAAAAGGGGTTAGGTGTTCCCACAATTTTGTTTTGGAAAATAATATCTTTAAAAAAATGAAGAAAGGTAGATTTCTTTTATACCCAATTTTATAATCTCATGGTAGGGATTCATGAACATTCAGTTTCGCATAAGAATATTGCAATATGGGAGAATTGAAAAAAAATGATTTTCTTGGAGTGGACCTAACCCCTTTTGCAACCAAACTCTTCTGAATACCTCATTTGTCAAAAAGGGTTAGGTCCATTTTTCATAAGTTTCATTGTTTTCTGTCTCTAAACCTCTAAATTTTTAGTCACTCTGATGATACCAAAGAAAATTTGAAATTAAAATGAAAACGTGAATGAAAGTGGCAAAGAAAAATCACCTTTTTAATCAAAACAGACTGGATTCATTTCAGATTGCTTGCAAAAGGGGTTAGGTCCACAATAATATATATTTTTTTAAGATATAGAAAACACTGAAGACAGGTAGATTTCTTTTATACCCAATTTCATGTTCACATGATAGGGTAGTACATCATGACAATTTAGTTTCTCTTGAGAATATTGCAATAAGTGAGAATAAAAATCATGGTTTTTCTCGGAATGGTCTAAAGTGGACCTAACCCCTTTTGCAACTAAACTCTTCATATAAGGGGCAATATAGAGTTGCACAACCAAACCCCTCATTTTGATGTTAGTCTTTATCTTTTCCTCTTTTTCCTCCTCTTATCCCTTCTTTATTTTACTGCTTCAAAACCATACCCCCTGTTTTTCTGCTCCTGATATAACATTTCATCATTTTACAAACAATACAATGAAATAAGCTATGATCATTAAATTCCAACAATTCAATTTTGGCGTTTAAATGCTAATTTTATAACAATTGTACAATTTACACTACAGATTCATTTATTAAACATTTTCCCTTTTACCCTTAGATTATTTTAAATGAGACACTACTTATTTAGACAAGACCAATATGGGGAGAACTTGAGTTCAAGGAGCATTTTGGGGTAAAAGTTGGGAACCGGTCTATTTCACCTAATTTGAATGTGCTGAATCTGATAAGACCGGTTCCCAAGCCAATTTTTCATGTTTTGACCACCTAATTTGCATAAACAAAATGGCTGCCGAATTGACAATTTATAATCTTATTTCTACAATATTCTTTTATAATATTCGCTTTCACCGATATGGATACTGCAAAATCCTGCATACTTAACATGTACCATTTGGGAAAATTTGTTATTTCTGTTTGCGGCTAATTAATTATGCAAATTTATGCATATTTTGCAATATTATGCTATAATTTGATAATTACATCTAAAATGTTTATTATTTTGGGTACAAATAGCATTTGTATCATTATAATTGTTTGGCCCTTAAATATAATACTCAAGTCAATTTTTATATGTATTTTATTGTTCTTTGTTATTTCTTTTGTGTTCTTGTATTTTCTGCCATTTGCTTTGTATATGTTTGATATGAGATCTTTAAAAAACCAATATCAATGGCAGACAAATATTAAGCTTCAATGATTGAATCATTTGATAAACTTCTTTTGCCACAACTGTTAATTGTACTCAGGAACAAATACACACACATGCTCCCACACCCACACCTGTATATAGAAAGTAATATACTTGCAAGGTATAGTAGACATGCCCATTATAAAACATTGATGCTGATCCTATAATCATGAAAATTACCAAATTCAATGAACCCGTAAGAAAAGAAGAGTATAGAAGTTGGAAAACCTGTAATCATGCTGAACTTAAATTTCTTGAAATAGATATATTAAAATAATAAATTAAACGTATGATTTACGCAGTGTAGTTTATCAATCGGATATAAGTATCAGTACATTGTTCCTTGTAGCAAAATTATATCTTTGATTCAGCTCCATCAGAACTGCAATCATGCCAGTTAACCAAAGAACAATTTTTTTTTGTAATAAATGCAAAGGGTCTGTATTACTGGATCACTTACTAGTTTTTTGGTCATTACCGATTTAT
Source organism: Lytechinus pictus (assembly GCF_037042905.1). Lineage (NCBI taxonomy): Eukaryota > Metazoa > Echinodermata > Echinoidea > Temnopleuroida > Toxopneustidae > Lytechinus > Lytechinus pictus. Next base: position 17,184,340 of record NC_087252.1, on the reverse strand, counting down.
TTATTTATTTGGCAACGATACATTTTCCCCAAGTCAACCATCAAAGTGATAACTGAAAACCACAGCTTTTATCCAATCCTTGCCTTGGAAGATTCTTTGACGAACGATACTGAATAGAGAAGAGGAAATGATAAAAACATGGGGCTAAACACAGATAAGCTCCATGGTTAAAACATGGGCAAAACAAGGTTTCCAGCCCAGTCACTGCCCAATGCAGAACAAATTTTCACAGTGTGTCCTATGGTTAAAAAGTGCTAGAGATGCCTGTTGAAGGTAAACCAGCATGGAGACAGTTGCAGAAGTCCAGTCTAGAGGTTATCCGGTCATGGATGATATTTTCTACACCACCTCATGTAGGACAATGTCTGATCTCAGCAATTCTGTGGAGCAGGTAATGTGCAGATTGGCAGACATGTGATGTGTGTTTCTTTATGCTCATTCTTAATATCAAAGACTACGCCAAGAGATCTAACCTTGCATACTGGAGATATACATGTATAGCTTCCTCACCTATTAAGACTGGAGTTGTAGTCATAATAATTACGCATATATGGAGATGACAGAACAAGATACTTCGCTTTTTATTAAGCTCCAGGAAGTTGACCTTCATCCAACATCCAATCCTCAATGGCAGCACCAACAACAGCAGCTGCACGAACCTCTGTATATTTACCTATTTGATCAAAAGTGAGGTATACAGCTGGATGTCATCAGCATAGAAGTGTATACCAAGACCATGTTGCCACAATACAGAGCCAAGAGGAGTGATGTACAGTTTGAAGAACAAGGGACAAGGACAGACTCCCAAGGAACTCCATATCAAAGGGTAGTCACAGGAGACTGCATGCCAGTGATGAATACAGCTTCATACAGCTCTTTTGGCAAGGTAAGAGGAAACCTGTCATTGGAGTGCAGAATCATCAATTCCACAGACTGTCAGTCTCCCAAGAAGAATGACATGTTCACTGGTATCAAAACCGGTTGACAAGTTAAACATAACTTAGGCAACTGCTTTCCTCATAGAAAGAGAAATCCTGGCTCTACAATCGAAGAAATTCTCGACCTAGACTTTGATTGTGATACCTCAGACTTGCATGTAGCCTATCAGAGCTGGGTAAGCTATTGGATGCTGTTGGGTTAAATACCGATCAAAAGAAGTGGATTAATAATCACCTACAGGAACGCCAAACATGCCAGGAACCCACCATCCTCTGAAAGATATCTTTGTTATCAATTTGAAATAGTCTATCTTATGAAGATATGAAGATGTGTGAATATTAGAAGTTCGATAAATGGCCTAGAAGACATTACACAATTCCCGCGGTATTGAAAAGGTGCACTCCGAGCATTTTAACACCTGAAACAAGATCTGGTTATAGACAGCAGATTCTCTCTCAAGACAAAAGTTTAGGTTTTCTCTATGGATCTGTGACATGAGAATCGGACATATCTCAAGAACACAAACACGATGACTTCGATACGAACTGCCTCGCAGAATACTTGTACTAAATTGGTTTGATTTCAACAATTAGAGATGACTTTTATAATATGAGGCTGCCCTATCAATCAAGCCATCCAATGGAACACCAAATCGATGATAACTGACATTGATCATTCAACACCCCGAAGGTAAAGGTGTATATCAAGCTGGGGGAAGTTGGATGAAGCGGCAATCCTTGATAGGACAGGTGCAGTACTGCATTGGAAAAGATATATTATGGAGATGCACATGTTATCCGTTAATGAAGTCCAATGATAAAAAAATTGTTATTAAAAGGATATGCAGTGACTTATTCGTTGTGGAACTTTAGAACATCACAGTCTGGCTTTTAAAACACGGAAAACGGTCTAATTGATAGGTAAAATGAGAAATTAGATGGATTATATGTGGGTTCAGTTCTGAGAATTTTTGTTCAATATTGGGACAATTTGAGGAGCGTAATGGAGAAAAACACAGGACATCTCATTTTCAGCAGACGGTTTTCACTTCATTTTGCTGAAGAAAAACACACTAAATGTATATACATGTATGTGTGATCAGATTCTGTTGGTCGGGAACATAACTACTCCAAAGGATATTAAATGCAACTGATTGACTATTAGGTTGAGAATTACAGTACTGTTATGATTCAAATGTAATAATTCATCATCTAAAATTGTAAATATGAATGAATTGATTGATATCATAATTCAAGATACCATTTTATAATAAAAATATAAGCAATTAATAATGACATTCGCTTGAATACAGATAGGTTCATGAAATTCGTTGGATCTCCACCAGTGTGTTTTTAAATGGGAAGGCCCTCCGTGCAGGAGTTTACCTTTGTATGCAGATGTGGGTGCATCTGTTTATGCCCATGGATATATGCAAATAAAAAAGTGATTACATAACTAAATCATTGAAGCTAATTATTTTCTGCCATTGATAATCAATAATTTTACAGATCCCATAACAAAACATGTACAAAACAAAAGTTACAAAATACAAAGAAATACATAAGAAATTCAAAAAAACAATAAAATACATTATTATTCACTGTGATATTATATTCTAAGGGCCGTACAATTATTTATAATGATGTAAATGCTATTTGTACCAAAAATATAAACATTTGAGCTGAAATTTTCAAATTATAGCATAATGATCCAAAATATGCATAAATTTGCATAATTAATTAGCCGCAAACAAAAATATAAAGTTTTCCAGAAAGGTACACGTATGTATGCAGGATTTTGCAGTACTCATGTCTGTGAAAGCGAATATAATTAAAGAACATTGTCAAAATAATATTCTGAATTGTCAATTTGGCAGCCATTTTGTTTATGCAAATTAGGTGGTCAAAACATGAGAAATTAGCTTGGGAACCGATCTTATCAGATTCAGCATATTTGAATTGTGTGAAATAGTCTGGTTTCCAACTTTTACCCCAAAATGCTTCTTAAAGTTTATATAGGCCTCTTTTTCCAGAATGGGTCTAGTCTAATTTTCAAAATAGAAGTTAACACTTCCTCTTTGAAAAAGTGATTAAATAAAAGATGCATTTTCATTAATATCCTATCTCGAATTTGTGTAAGCCATTTCGACCTAGGCGGAAGGTTAGACTACCGGCCCTGATAAAATAAAAATACTTGATAGTATACTAACTCATTGTAGATTCAGCACATCTAGCTGGCTCCCCTGGTGGTGCTACGACAGGAAACCTCGAGCATTCAAACTGTTCTGGCCATTCCTGATCTACAGCTTGGAAGATTGGCCTGCAGGCGTCTCTTGATTCTTCACAGACGCTTCTGCATGGAGGAACTAGTACGGAGACACCGCCAATCTCAACACACGGAGGGGCGAATAACATACACACAAAGTCTGCTATGGGACCACAACCCATAGCTACTAATGGGGCTAGACTCTGTAAAAACAAAAAAATATAAAGATGTTTTAATTTGGTACGGAGACATCGACAATTTCAACGCACAGAGGAGCAATTGCCATACATAAAAATCTGCTAAGGGACCACAACCCCTAGATTCTAATGGGACTAATTCATGGTGGAAAATATTTATAAATTATTCTTCGATTTCATGTTATGACATTTGAGCCCTTTGCCATAGCTTCAGACGTGCTTTCAGGTCAAATTTCTTAAAGCACGGCTAAAATGGTTAAATGGTCAATAATGTGACTTATGCAAGAATACATCGACTAACATGCCAAAGATGTGTAGTCGTTGAATCTTTTTTTACTCAACCAAAGATTCTATTTGATAAAATGATTACTCGTACATGTCTTAGAAATCTACAGCCCCCTCTCCCCCCCCCCCCCGATGTTTTACATAAAAAGGCTCATTAGTTAGTGATACAATATCCAGCCTCGGTTGATCATGTTTTAAAATAAATATGTTACAGTCAAAATAAGATAAAAATAAATAAATGAATAAATAAATAATAATATACCAGAAAGCTTCTGACAAAAACTATTTCTTTTGTTAAACCCATTACGTTCTATGAAATAGTTATTTTCTTTTTTTACAATCGATTATACACCCTTACAAAGTAAATGTTTCATGTAAAATCGCAACATCTATCCTGTAAAAAAATATTCATATCATATCCTCCATATCATAATTGTTTTAGGGAGTACGACTTGAGAATAGTAATAAACGTATATGGGGGATTTACAGAAGTTACAAAGATACCCCGGGCTGAAAATGATGTGATTTGATAGAATGTAAAATCCGAGTAACAAAACGTACCAAAAGTTTCATTAACAATAGGCAATGAATAACAAATTATAACATTTATGCATTACGTTGGTTTTTCAGGGGGGGGGGGGCTTCTGTTATAAGAAATTATGTTTATCTGATTTTCTCCAAGAATAGAAAACAATTTATTGACTCTGGATTTAATGCGTAATCTGCTGCAACTTATTTTGTTATAACGGACATATACCATACTGATCTGGGAAATAATTGATTTCATTCAATTAAAAAAAGGATATCATCAGCCGACCCATTGGGGCATTATTAATTGGGGGAACTAGATAAAGCCTATAATCGGCGCCCATTAATTTTACATATTATAATTACAAATTCATGACGGCATTCACATAACCGATGCACAAAATATTGCCATACTTGATCATTTCATAATCGGAATCATATTTGATGACATTTTCAGTGATTTTATACTTATACTTTATTATATAAAACAAACTATTTTAAAACGGTAGTATCCGTTTGAAGGAGAGGGAAACCCTTGGGGCAAGTTACTTTGTATTAAAACAACAAAGAAATCAAAGAATACGACCAATGAAATGTCGAGAGCGATTGGATAAACCGAAAAAATATGAGTATTCGAATGTCGAAATCACTGATATTACCGAGATCCTCCAATTGGCAATGCGACCAAAACTATCCCGTTGTACTAATTCAAAGGGGTACTCCAGGCTGAAAATATTTTTTGTACAGATTAAGAAAAATCAGACAAGCACTGAATTTTTGATCAAAAGCGGACAAGGAATAAGAAGGTTACGACAATTTAAAGATTTGCATTATTTCGGTAAAATAGTTCTATGCATGCCTCCATGTACTTTCAATGAGCAAACTGATGATGTAATATCCCCACTTGTTCCTTACTATTTTAATACATGAAATTATGTTTCTTCGGGTTTTGTCCTTCAAAAACTTATGAGATTGGATTTACAACTGATTTGATACATTAGATATTTATTGCAATTTATTTCATTTTAAGGGAGACCTATCATTCACACATGTATGAAAATATGAAATAATTAATGTTTTATGTAATAACATCAGAAAAGGGAAAGTGGAGATGTGGCATCCTCAACCCATCCAAGCTCCATGACCCACCTAATGAATATTCATGACGATGTGCATATTACTGTTTTCACAAAGGTTGCTAAAATTTAAAATGCAATAATATTGTTATAAGATTTTCATGACTTTTTCAGTATTTTGCTTGGTGAATTGTAATCTATTTATTTAGATATCATTATTTTCAGCTCGGAGTACCCCTTTAAATAGTGTTTTAAAGCAATTGGAGAGTTTGTACAAGCCTGATATCACACATGTTGGTCGAATTAGTAAATCTCAACATTCATATAGTCACATTATATTCATAAGTTCATATTTTTCTGTTTTCACACTTGTTCAGAGAGTTTCGTTCTCCTTTGATATTCCGGACTTTTCGCATTTACTACGAGGAAACTCTCTACAACGCACCAATTCCTTTGGAAATGTAAGTCAAATCACAATGGAGAGCTGAAAGGCTTTTGTCGAAAGTTGGGGGGACCGCGACAGCATCGGAATCTTTGTGACTTTGGACATATTACGACACGTTTGCGATTGTTCGTCTGGTGCAAATCTTCGGATGATCTGCTGTCCCAGTCCATCAACTTTTAACAAAAGCCTCTCAGCTCTCCATTGTGATCTGAATTGCATTTCCAAAGGAATCGATGCGTTGTAGAAAGTTTCCCCGTAGAAAATACAAAAACTACCACATAGGATACCTATGATACCTAAGTGTGACGTCAGTTGCCATGGTGTCATGACGATCGTCTGTACACGATTTGCAAATGACTTTGGCTAGTCTGAAAAAAGGTTGCAAGCGATCAAATTCCGATAGCAGCCATTTTCTCCTGTGAAAAACACACGCTTTCGTTCGGCGGGTTCGTTTGTTTAGAAGCAGGCCGCCATGACACCATGGCAACTGGCGTCATCGCTGCGGTACTCTGTAGGCTCGTTATTTCCAGATGCTCACCTCAGCTGCGGTTGTAGCTTCTTCTTGTGTCATCATCCAGAGCATATTTGGAAAGATCGTTTGTGTGTACTGGACACCATTCGAGACGCACATCGGCAGGGTGAGCGGTTCACACGCACTCTGACCGCCTAGATCAAGAAGACATTATGACGTCATAAGGTGAATTTACATTAGAATTATATTTCATTGGTTTATTACAGTACCGAATAGGTAATCTCAAAACAAACAAAATTCATTTAAACTCAGATTTTTCCCCTAAAATAAAGGAATTAAACATTTTCAAAAATATGAATTGAATGCATGCTTAAACAGAAGTGAAGAAAATGATATAAAAAGATATGAAATGTGCTAATCATTCACCTTTATACTGCTACTATTATCACTATTCCATAACGTTCTGTCGTTAGACGCCTGACCTGCCTGTAGCTCCACCGTGTTTAAGACCACGTCTATAATCTGTCTCTTTTTTTTTATGTTGTAATAATTAGCTTTTTTTGGGGGGGGTGGGCGAGTCATATTCCTTCGATGTATTCGCCATAACATTACTTAAATATGTACGTAAATTAATATAAAATTATTTAAGTAGAACATTGATGCAAAAACTAATCAGCATGTGCCACGGGTGCATAAAAATGGGGGAAAGACAAACGACTCGATAAGGGCGTTCGGTCTTGGACTGGGTCGAAACTAAATCCAAATTTTGAAACCAATTAAGTTAAATTGACAAGAGTCAAATTGCTTGCGACCCCAGAATTCTTTTTAGATTGAGTCGAAATATAGCATGTTTTTTGTGTTTTTGTCTAAAATAATACTTTAATATAAATTAATTAGACTGATGCAATGTCTACTGATTTAAGAATCAGGATGAAATAACGATTAGTGCTCACCAATGATGACCGATGTTGAATTTTGCAGGGGAGGTTGCCCAGTAACAACTGCAAAAAGAAGAAGAAAAAACGAAGAAAAGACATTGAGAAAAGTGTTAACTGGCTAAATTTTAGAAACATTAACGTCAGAAGGCAATAGAATAATAGGTCTCCCTCGTCATAAGTAGGTCCATGGTGGGAGGGAAGCAAATATATGCAGGCCTATACTTATCTCATATTTCTCTTTCGATTCCGATCAACATTTTTCTTCGGTGGACTTGACCATTAATAAATGAGAAAAAAGCAGAAGAAAGAACTACTCTGCCTATTTATCTTTTTCTTTTTTTCATTTGGCGTCAGTACATGAGTTCTTCACAAAGATTAATCCCAATGTGTCGGCGAATATATCTAAGCAACATCTTTGTTTTCAACTTAATTTAAAAGTAAAAGTTAAACTAGTGTTGTGATAGTGAACGAAAATATCTCATTTTGTGACCCAAAGTACGCACGGATGGGGGAAATGTTTGGACGCACCCTGTAAAATTTGAAAACCTAGGCCTACTGCATCATGGACTTGTGCTTTCCTTTAAAGGACAAGTCCATCCAAATAAAAAGTTGCTTTGAATAAAAAGAGAAAACACCAACAAGCAAAACACTGAAAATTTCATCAAAATCGGATGTAAAATAAGAAAGTTATACGACATTTTGAAGTTTCGCATAATTTCACAAAATAAATGCACATCCTGGTCGGTATGCAAATGAGGAAACTGATGACGTCACCTACGATTTCTTTTGTATTTTATTATATGAAATATGAAATATAATAATGTTTAATTCAAACAATAAAAAACAAAATAAATAGTGAGTGAGGGACATCATCGACTGTCTCATTTGCATGTCACTGAGTTGTGCATATCATTGTTTTGTGAAAAATAAGCGAAACATTAAATTGTCATACCTTTTTTTTTTACATCCGACTTTGATGAAATTTTCAGTGTTATGCTAGTTAGATATTTCTCTATTTATTTCAATAAACAGAAGCCTCCTCCATTCCCAACTTGATTGCATGATAAACCTTATTATATATTATTTATACGTAGAAATTTATTGCTTTAATTAAACCACGATATACGAAATCAAACATTACATTGCAATCGTTGGAAATTGAAACAAATGATATTACATAAAATGAAAGAATGCATTGATTGCGCACCCGTGATTATTGTTTTTATATATGTACTTTTTTAAATATACATTTTTCTCTTGTAATTGTTTTTTGGGCGGTACGAAATGACCACCATTTTGAAGTCCTGACCTTCATTTGCCTGTCAAACTTTTTCAGGCAGATCCACCCCCGTTAAAGGGGAAGTTCACCCTGAAGAAAAGTTTGTTGTAAAATAGCAGGAAAAAAAAATATTACGGCGAAGGTTTGAGGAAAATCCGTTAAGGATTAAGAAAGTTATTAGAATTTTAAGTTTTGGATTAATGACGTCATAGACGAGCAGCTGCCCCACATGTTATGTAATAGAAAATGCATGAATTTCATTTTTTTTAATGGTTCCTGATGATTTATTTTTGTTTTCTGTTCATGATCGGTTGTGAAATGATTTGTCTAATGATATACAAAAGGTACAATAAAAACAATTTAATTTTCTGAGAAAATGACATTTCATTAATTTTTACCATACGCTCTGTACATGTAGGAATGCCGCTCGCATATACGTCACAAATCAAATGATTAAACTTTTTAATTCTTCGTTTGATTTTTCTCAAACCTTCGGCAATATTTTTATATTATTTTTCTGCTATTTTTACCATAAACTTTTTGTCAGGGTCCGCTTCCCCTTTAAAGTCTGACTCTGGATCCACGTCTCATAACGGTAAATTGCCAATTCGTCCATTGCCAACTCGTCCACCCACTACATGGTCTACCTTCGTTTAGTCTACCATTCCGTCCATCAACAGTTCGTCTAACAGCCATTTGGTCCAATAACCATTTGGTCCAATCAACACTTTGTCTAATCACCAGTTCGTCTATTACCATTTCGTCTAATAACCAGTTGGTCTAATACAGATTTTATTTTCATTCGTATTGTACAACTAACACTTCGTTTATATGAGACCAAATGGTTTATTGACTAAATGGTTATTGGACGAACTGGCTATTTGCATTATACTATATGAAAGTAGACCATGTGGTCAGTGGACGAACTGATGTAGACCAAATGATAGTAGACGAGTTGGCAATTGGACGAATTGGCATTGGACGAATTCGAAATAAACCCTCATAACATGCATAAGATAAGAGGCTCGTAACACAAACGTTATTGTTTGTCCAATTGTTCTCAGACATTCGTTAATCTTATTCTCTGAATTCTTTTTGGTGCCTTCATTTCTAAGCTTACTTGTTTCAAGGGTTCCATTCAGCTTTATAGGTCAAGTCCACCCCAGACGAATGTTGATTTGAATACAAAAATCTAACAAGCATTACGCTGAAAATTTCACCCGAATCGGATGTAAAATAAAAAGGTTATGACATTCTGAAATTTTGCTTATTCCTCCCCCCAAAAAAATATATATTTATATATAATGCACAACTCAGTGAAATGTAAATTAGAGAGTTAATGGTGTCCATCACTCACTGCTTCTTTCGTTTTTTGTTTGAATTGAACAATATTTTTTAATTTACAATATTTTTACAAAATTGACAATAATGTAAAACTTGACTAAACTTATTGTTAAACAATGTTAACTCCACATGTTCAGAGAGGAATAAAACACGATTTCACATGACAAGGTGGAGAAAATCAGAATATTTCATATTTCATATAATAGAATATAAAAGATATAGTGAGTGGATGACGTCATCATTCCCCTTTATTTGCATACCAACCAGGATGTGCAAACTGTTATGTGATATTAAAGGACAAGTCCACCCCAACAAACAGTTTATTTGAATAAAAAGAGAAAAATCCAACAAACATAACACTGAAAATTTCATCAAAATCGGATGTAAAATAAGAAAGTTATGACATTTTAAAGTTTCGTTTAATTTCACAAAACAGTTATATGCACATCCTGGTCGGTATGCAAATAAGGAGACTGATGACATCATCCACTCACTATTTCTTTTGGATTTTATTATATGTAATATGAAATATTATAATTTTCTCCTCATTGTCATGTGAAACAATGATTAATTCCTCCATGAGCATGTGGAATTAGCATTGTTTAATACTATTATGGTTCAGTCAAATTGATCCATATTTTTCAAATCTGTAAAAAATTAAATATTGTATAATTCAAACAATATAAAACAAAAAGAAATAGTGAGTGAGGAACATCATTGACCATCTCATTTGCATGTCACTGAGTTGTGCATATCACTGTTTTGTGAAAAATAAGCAAAAATTTAAAATGTCATAACTCTCTTATTTTACATCTGATTTTGATGAAATTTTCAGCGTTATGCTAGTTTGATTTTTCTCTATTTATAAAGTCAACATTTTTCTTGGGTGGACTTGACCTTTAATAAGCGAAATTTTAAAATGTCATAACTTTATTTTACATCCGAATTTGATGAAATTTCCAGTGTTATGCTTGTCGGATTTTTCTCCGTTTTCATTCAAATCAACTTTTATTGAGGTGGACTTGTCCTTTAAAGAATAAACAACAAAACATATGGGGTAGATCCAATCGCAAATCGCACAGTTGTGAGAGAGGATCTAAGTCAATCATCACAGTGGGGAAGGCTACTAATCACATACATGTGGGTCTAGTTAGCGCGAACCTGTAACCCTCGACTTCAAGCCTCATGTGAAAGCCAGGTCTAAAGCCTCTGGGTCAATCGTACTTCGACCAGAACACAAGCCCATGCAAACTGGCGTTGGATAAACGGAGAAAGGGTAAACAAGTGGAGAGAGGCGCAAGTTTCGTCGAAATGGGATTTTAATTTTGACGAAGTTTGGCAGCAGACTCTTCCTTTCTGAGATTTGTGCAATTCACAGAGAGGGCCTCTGTTAACACGCTCCATCATTATGTATCTTACGAAATCTATACACATACAGGGGCCTGGAAACAGTTTTGAACAGGTGGTGCTGATTTTTTTTCCTCGGATGGGGGGTAAAAGCAAAAATTTGAATTTAAACAACAAAAAAAACAAGGTTTTACCCCCCCCCCCCATGATGGTAAAAAGTAGTTTTTTCGTTCAGAAATCAATTTGAGTGGGATTTTGGCATACCAAACTGCTTTCATGGGGTGCTGCATTCTATGCTGTATCTCAGCATACCCGGAAAAATCAGCGCTTCACTGGGCCTTGCATGCTGTAGGCGTACATGTAGGACCTATGTGATATACCAATATACCAAAAACATGTTGAGCGCAATCTAAGGTCCTCCACTAAAATCTGGCCAGGCTCCTAACCCACAATGCAACATTGTGAACAGTAATAATGAGTAAAGTATTGTGACATAGGCCGGCTGAAATGATAACTACCCATTTCATACTCCGATATTGATGTTCCAAACAAGGTAGGCGTATACATACAGCTGAATAAGAAGGTCTACTTTTTCATCTCAAACTAAGTTTCGTTTTCTTTGTATCACTAATATTTACAGGTGGTATGTATACTTTTAAGCAAGGCCTTACCAGATAATAATTACGCCCTAGAAATGTAATATCTTTCAATCATTCCTTTCTATTTTATAGCAAACGGTAGGATGAGTTTCCCCCTTTAATTTCCGCAATGCGTGGTGGGTGGGCTGGCCTCCGCCGTACAGGTAACGAAGATTTACTTGACCCTCTCAGGTCTTTTCAAAACATCTCTCTTCTTACCTGGATCATGCCTGGATTGATGTCTTGTAGAAGACCTCCCAACATCACTCTTAAACGGTTTGATCGGGGAATTGTTTAGTGCGCTGTGCAAACCCTCGATTTATGGGGTCTGAATGCAGAGCTCACAATGACTTGTGTACTGAAGGCTTAATTTCTGGTCAGTGCTAGTCTTTGTGTGAAGACCCACTTGTGGATGGATAAGTTTCAATCAGGGTCTCTGCCTGCACACTAGGAATTGCTAGGGATGCCGTGGTTTGATCATGGAGTCACTGTCGATACCTTTTGTAAACTTACCAATTGAATTTTACTTCACAGCAACGAATACCTCGAATCCTGAATTATCCAATCTAAACAAAATGCCTTGGCCCACCACGCAAACATCACATTTTTTGGGAACAAAATACTCTTTTTAGGACATGTACAGTGTGTCCCAGAAAATAAAAAGAAAACCGGGATTCCATTTGTTTTTTTCTTCAAAGGCAAATGAATAATGATATTTCATTTACATCATCATACCATTTATCATTATGTTGATACCTTTATAATGAAGGTACTTTTCATTCACATGTTAAAAAAAATTGAGCGAAATGCGATTTGTTCCAAAATCGGATCGTGGGCCAGGGTGTGCGGTGGGCCTAATCAATCTCCGAAATAGGCGCGGGAAGGGGGGGGGGCTCAAATGGTAACGTTTGTGTATCCTTCCAATTTCCCTATTTTGATAAAATACTGATATGATAACAATCTATGCAGGGAGTTAACAATTCCCCGATCTATGTAGGCCATTGTTGTTGATATGACATCCGCTGTCCTTCGATAAATATCATTCCGAATAACAATGGGTAAGTTCAAAGTTCTTTTCAAAGTCAATCCAACTCCCTCTTATCCAAAGCATTCGTTTTTTCTTTCTCAATTCTAGTATCAAATTTATGGAAAGGTGTTTTCCCCAGCTCGAAAATACAAGAAAATAAAATAAAGTATGGAAGCCGACGCAGATCAAATTAACAAGAAATATGGCCTTAAAGGTATTGTTTAACTTTGTGAGCAGCCGATTTAAAAAATTATCAAACCAAGATGAAACATGTGTACAAGTGCATGTATTACAACTAATAAACCCTGAAAACAACCATTATTGAGAATGAAAAGCTAAAACTACAAGGCATACCCCGATTTTGTAAAAAGGCGTCTTATAGACGCCTCAATAGTACACATAAGTGTATGGGATTAAATTAAGATGGTGTTTTCGGTCACTTTATATTTCAATTTTTGAAGCACTAAATAATTATTTTTGAACGCAATATTTTCTGGGCTTCATTTTTGTAACATATCACAGACACAGGTGACAAGTGTGACCTTCTAGCTCAGATTTTTTAAAAGTCAAACAATGTTAACCAATCACTTTAAGATTGAGCATTGATGTCGGCCAGGTGGTATGCATGGGGGTCCGAGCCCAGGTCCGAGAAGAAAGTAAAAACACAAACTATCATATATGATAATTATAAAGTGTATATCATAAACAATGGTATCTTTTATTATAACGTCTGGGAAGAAAACCGCGGAAAAAAACCGAAACGTATGAAATGACGGCAGGCCTAAATAATCTGCACAAAGAGTTAGGGCTCCGATATTTGACCACGGCGCTATCTGACCGTCGGCAGACCATATCATTCGAGGTGGGTGGTCAACATTATGTTTTTCAATCACCATCATCTGTTTTCAGATCACGTGCTTAGTTAGATTTAATATACACAGCTGCAGTATCACGGGGATTTGTTATAACTGGGAATTCTTGGGCTACCTATAACGCTTGGCTGACATTCACAAACACATAAACATGATAAATGAAGAAACCTAACACACACACACACACAATAATAATAATAAAAAATACGAACATCAAGCAACGATAATAAGAATGGTCTACAAATATTCTGAGGAGACAGAGCATATATATGTGGATGAAATTTCTGAAAAGATTTGTGAGCGTGCAACAATTTTGAGACTTTTAAATTGAAAATCTAATTTTGTGTTAGATAACAAAATTAATCTTCAAAAGTAATATCATATTTCACCACTTTTCTAACCTCCCCATTTATTTATTTTTCTTTTTCGCGGAGCTGCGAACATGATAGTCGAATAGTTGGTAATGATGACATTAATTATCCTACTACTTTACGGGACTTGGTGGTACCCAAAAAAAATGAAACAGTGTGTTGCACTCACATCGCTATAAAAAGGCAATTAATTAGTGATCGACGAAGAACCAATCCAAGGGAAGTTCACACTGAAAAGAAGTAAAGTTTGAAAGAAAGGGCAGGTTTGAGGAAAATCCATGAATTTGAAGATTAAGGAATGTTATTACAATTCTATTTATTTATTTTGGGGTGACATGTCATCATACTAGGAGCAGCTGCTCCATATGTTTTTATGTAATAATTTATCAAATACATAAATTTCATTCTCATAATAATTCGTGATAAAATTCCACTTTTTTCTTTTTAGGAACGGGTGTGGAATCATTTCTATATTGATGTACTAAAGGTACAATAAATACCATATCTAATTTTCTGAGAAAAATGACATTTTATTGATTTTTAACCAAACGATATGTCGGAAAGCCGGTCGCATATGACGTCACAAATCAAATATTTAAAATTCTAATAACTTTTTCATTCTTTGATGGATTTCCCTCAAACCTTCGGCAATATTTTTATTTACAATTTTTCTGCTATTTTGACAATAACCTTGTGTCAGGGTGAACTTCCCCTTCAAGAACAATAGCCATCATCCAAACCATGCACTGCTCAGCAAATTATATCAGCTCATACCATCTCCCTGTTCAAACCGTTTTATGTATACTGGGTAAACGGAAAACAATAGGCCTTGCAAGTGTGGATTGCCATCAGGTTCGGTAGGCCTACATGCGATTGAACATGACCACCGAGTTTACATGAAACAAACGTGTTAATAATAACTGTACTTTTATATTGCACAATACTTAGCAGGTGATATAGTTATAAAAGATAAGCAAACAAAAAGGATGATTACGTTATAATTACATGGATCAATGCCAATGTACTGATATGGCCTGCAATACACCATCAATAACATAAATCAGGCCTACATCAGTACTACAACTTACAAGCCAAGAACCCTTTGTCCATGATCTAACCAGGGAATTCCCTGATCAAACATTACTTGATCAAACCAATATACAGGGTTTTTTTTTTACATTGCGTCACGTCACCGTCTTCCTGGGCCCAGAGAAAAAACTCCGGGGGAAAAAAAGGTAACAACAATGATGCTTTATTATAATTTTGATGAATGACTTTACATACGTGTGGTCCAGTGGTTAGAGCATTGGACTCATAATCGCAAGGTTGTGAGTTCGAATCCCAACTCTGCCATTGGCTCCACTTTGATAAAAAGGCCCAAGAGTGATATATGTCGTCTATTATGTCAGCCATTATGACTGATTAACCTAGACGTAAAATGTTTCCAAGGTAATTGGTTATATACCAGCTTGGCGTTTACCAGCAAAAAATGCTGTCCTGCCGAGTTCCTACGGGAGTTACCACAAACAGAACAAACAGAAACAGACCGAGGTAAAATTATTATTGTTATTACTTAATAACTGATTAGTACTAAGTGATTATTACTAACTCTTACGATAATTTTTCTAACGAACTACTGCCTGGCAGTCCGAGAGTGAAACCATAGTCAAACGACTTCATTTCTAAAAGAAAAGTAATATATGGAAAACAATGAGAAAGTATTATCATAGAGCTATTAACAGAGCTCCATGATATTATCATGAAACAAACATAACGTAGATATCCCCATGTCATTTTGTGGAGATGTGAGTTTTCTGTATAAAATTCAGATACCTCTCTGCATTTGGTAATGTATGGACTTATATTACTTCTTTTAATAGAGTGTTCAATGTGCTTTTCAATAAATTTTAAAGGAAATTAAGAAGAATTTTACAAAAATATTTTTGGGCGGTTCCACGAGGCCGAGAGTCCAAGAGGCCGCTTTTTCTCATAGTTTACTTTCTTTCATTTTCTGCCTACGTCAGAAGAAAAGTTCCGCTTAGCATTTTCTCCAAATATGAAATATAATCATGTCAGTTGCGGATGATAACGGACATTAATTTGGTGAAGGTTTGGGAAATCGGGACAACATGATTTATACTCGAGTCATCCCATTTACCCATCTTTCAAAATGTGTCCGTTGAATCATTTTCAGCAGTATATTCTTTGTAGAAAATTGACACTTTACCTTTTCTTTTAATTATTTCTCTTTTATGTTTTCTTCTTGCAATGTAGATTTTTATTCCCTTTCACAACAGCAAACATAGTTGAGAGAGTCAAATATACCAATTTTGAAGAAAAATCTGGAGCTTAACATAAAAATGACCTTTGAACTGCCAAATTCTAGATTTTGATCATAATTTCAAGATTTCAATCTTAATTATTTGATATAAGAAAGAAATCTAAAAGACTTAAATACAATCCGAATGTTTAGATCTGAATTTGTCATTAAAAACTAATTGAATTTTAATTTAAAGTCTTCATAGCACGGCCGCAGCTTATTCAACACGATGTTGCCTTCGCTATTAGATGCGACATAACATCTTGATAAAAGAATATACGATTTGAGACAAAATCGACCTCGTGGACCCTCTTCCTAGTGGACTCTCGGCCTCGTGAAGCCTCGGCCTCGTTGACCATCGGCCTTGTGGACCCTCGGCATCGTGGGAAGACCCCAATATTTTTAGGTACACTCTTTTCAAAATTCTTACTCTGTAAATTGAATACTCTGTAAATTATACTCTGTTCTCAACCACAAATTTCCAACAGAAATATTTCCATGTTTTAACCAACCAATGCTTTGTTCGAAACTACCAGCTATACAAAATGAAAATTCCACGCAAAACGAATTGGGTTTTCTTACAATCAGCAGTTGTTCGGATAATATTTTAACAAACTTTGGGGTTGTTTGAAATTGAAATACTTTCTGCGTGTGTATCCTATAATCAAACGTTGATTGTGATTAAGTTACGATTCCTCATTCTCTTAGGACACATTGTAGGCCTATAAATGCTGGTTATGTCAACGAGATACCAAGAATAAAACCATCTCCAGATTATTGAAATGAATAGCATAGTTGATATCTCCATGGCGACCACATATTTGTTTCATACATCCAAAGTACCTGCAGTAAATTATTATGATCACCCGAATGTGAGTTTGACCTCTCTTGAACTAGTCAAAACATTTCGTGTTTATTAGATTTATAACGAATAATGTAGGATTCAAATGGGATCTCACCTCTGGAGGATGTAGTCATGGCCGTGCGCAGAATTATATTTTGTTTTGTTTTTATTTTGTGTTTGTTTTTTCCTGAGGAGGGAGGGGTCGTAAGTATTGTAAGAAAATCAAAATCAAGGAAGCGAAGTGACCGAGCATGTCTTGTGGGTACTGTGCATGAAATTTGAGGATTTCAAGCCCCCTTTTTTTTTTTTTTTTCATTACAAGATGAATGTCATCTTTAAAATTGCTGGGGTAAAGTGTCGCCCTGCCCCCTACGCTGCGCTGCGTTCGGCACTGAAAAGCAGATGGGAGGAACTCCTCAGCAACATCATTATATCATGTGTATATAGCACACCTGTTTGCAAGGTTCACCTAATTAGCATGCATTCTCGATCAAAGCATGAATAAAAACAAAGATCACCCGGAGATCACCATGATCAGGATCTCTGCAAAACAAGTGGATGATGCAACATCTCCTTTGAACATTTTTTTTTTTTAAAGTACTTGAGCCTAGTCGGTGATAGACCAGGCCAAGGATGGACTCGACGCACTCGACACGCACCTCAAAATCTATCCGGGGTTCAGTCAAATAAATTGTGTACAATTATTTTCGATAATCGAGATTTGATAATAGGTTCCATGACTTATGCTCCGGCGACAATTGCTCCGCTGTAAATGTACATACTAATGGAATATCCAACCCTCAACCCTGGATTTAAATTTTAAAGGGATGCGCTGGGCTGAATATATTTATATCTCAATAAATAGAGTAAAATTCACAGAGCAAAATGTAGACAATTTGATCAAAATCGGATAACAAATGACGAAGTTATCAAAATAAAAAATATATACCCCGGTACGTGAAACAGTTCTAGGCACGTACTCATGAATATTCATTAGGTGGGCTGATGATGTCATATCCCCACTTGTTCTTTTGTAATTTATTATATGGATTTATGTTTATTCAAAACTTTTTCTACCAAAAACTAATATAATCGATTTGATAACTGATTAAATGCATTAGTTATTTCTTGCTGCAACTTATTTCATCATGAAGGAGACACATCATTTACACATTCATGAAAAACTGAAACAATTATGATTTTATTTAAGAACATAGGAAAAAGGAAAGTAGTGGGGATGTGACATCATCAGCCCACCTGCACCTAATGAAGACATGGCGAGAACTGTTTCACCGGGATAATGCAAATATTAAGAGAATGAAACCTTTAGAACAAGATAGCTTGTGACTTGTGTGAAAACATAAAAATCAAAGAAACAGATAAACGAAAGTTTGATAAAAATCGGATAAAAAAGTTATGAGCATTTGAATATTGCGATCACTAATGCTATGGAGATCCTCACATTGGCAAAGCGACAAAGATGTGTGATGTCACTTGTGAACAACTCTCCCCATTACTTTAGTATATATTTCACTTAAACTGCCTCTTTTATCACATCTATCAGTAGATTATGTGTTCTTTCTATAGGAGGGCATGTTATACAGATTTTTAAAGGACACATCATGGATAAAGAGTTTGTATCACCATGAAAGCAAGGAAAGAGACATTTTGGTGGTATTTATAGTCCATCAAATGGAAAGTTGTTCACATGTGACATCAGACATCCTTGTCGCATTGTCAATGGGAGGATCTCCATGGCTTTAGTGATTGCAATATTCAAATGCGCATAACTTTCTCATTATTTGTCCGATTTTGTTCTTATTCTTAGATTTTTCTGTTTTGACACAAGCCTACTTGTTCCAAAGGTTTCATTCCCCATCAAGAATTCAATAAATTCGTTATTTGTTATCTGATTTTGATGAAATTTTCAGCATTTTGCTCTGTGAATTTTACTCTACAGCTAGCTGGAATATCCCTTAACACAATGCCCTATCTTAAACCTACTAACATAAAACCCTATCGTAATCCGAACCATATATCTTAGACCATAGAGCTATTATTTAATAGCTCCATGCTTAGACGAAATAAAGCCAGAAGCTATTGTCGCCATCGCCGGAGCAAAACAATGTCCTGTCACCTCATAATAACACGATGAATAAAGGATTAAAGCTGGCAAACGTGAACGCCTGTGATCTTCAAGGGATGGCGATGACGAGAAAGGAGAATCATTGAAATGGCTGACCCGGGTATGGTTTGTTCCATTTCGATAATCTGGAAAATCTGTGACTCATTATTTATATTTGTATTTGAGAAGCTAATGCTTTTTCACATACACACAAACCTAGGACCTAGTGACGGTGTCTTTGTCGGTGTCACCCGTTTTTATTTCATCTTTATTTTATGGAGGGCCGGATGGAGGGTATATACATGTACTCAAGTGTTCGATGAAACAACAATGGACCCTACCACAAATGAACAACATGATCAAAGAACATCAAATACGATTACGGGCATGATATGGGGAACACTGTTTACTCAGTCAAACGTCAGGGTAAGAAAAACGATTAAAATAGCGTTTATATATAACATAATATGAGCAACACATCAAAATACACCCAGATCACTTTCATTTCCACCGTGTAAAATCAAAAGTCAGAACTACAACCCCGGAACTATAATACTAAGAGCATACCTGTTAACGTGACAGCTGAGAGCAAAGGTAATAATATTCGAAGGGTACACTCCATTGTGATAGCCTACTGTTCCAGATTCGGGGTCCGACGAGTATCAACACCACATCAATGAATGAACTGATGTACATTTTACAGAATGCACACATGCACTTGTTTGGACATCCGCACACAGGATGAGAGAAACATCCGGGACTTTTATTACATTAATTAGCCAACCACCTTCTGTTTTTCATCTGTTCATTTCTTCCGGTGATGTGATTGGCTAGATTTCCTGGCCAAATTTGTGACGTGATATCTGCCCATTTTGTAAGCAGTGGTTTGCGTCAATCAATCATCGGCGAGGTCGAAAAAGGGGCGAGGGAAGGGAAGATAGGGGTGGAAGAGGGGTTGGAGGTACATTTGGGTAGACCCACAGGAGCTTTGGATTAGTACTAAACTAAACTGAACGATTAACTAAGATTCATTCAGTAACATTTTTATTATATGTGATTATTTACATCCATCATTTGTCCATTTAGTGTTTCGATTATAAAGTTTTTTCTCTCCCGACAGTCCATTTGGCGGGGAGGTATTTTTAACCCGGGAATAGGATGCATTCGTCAACTATATCTATAATATCATTTGGTTTCAAATAGCGGTTCACCTCCGACCTTCCTCCCCCCCCCCCCGCCACACACAAAATTACGATGTGGTACTTTCTATCATAATCATCGGATGTTTGTATCTATTTATAATCTATCATCTATCTACCCTTCTATCTATTTATCTATCTATCGATATATCTATCTTGCTTTTCTCTTTTTTCTTTCTTTCTATCCATCGATCCATCTGTCGATCTATCAATCTGGTTGCCATTTAATCTAATTACTATGTTTATTTATTTATTCATTTATTTATTCATTCATTCATTCACATCGATCCATTTCATCCTTCTGTTTATCTTTCTGTCTTTATTTATGTATTTATTAATTCATTTAGTTATTTATTTCATCCATCCATCCACCCATCCATCTATCTATCTATCCAACAACCTACTTCCGTTCTGCCATCGTTCGTAGCCCTATGTCAAAAAGATATTCTTACTCTTTGTACATTGTACTTCTGTTTACCGAAAACTATATATAATTCCCTAATAATCTTATACATCTCTAAACAATACACTGAATATTAATATGTATTTATTAATTCATTTAGTTATTTATTTCATCCATCCATCCACCCATCCATCTATCTATCTATCCAACAACCTACTTCCGTTCTGCCATTGTTCGTAGCCCTATGTCGAAAATATATTCTAACTCTTTGTACATTGTACTTCTGTTTACCGAAAAACTATAACTCCCTAATAATCTTATACATCTCTAAACAATACACTCAATCAGGGCCCTAGGAACAATTTTTTTTACTGAGGTGCTGAAGTAAATTTGAAGAGCAAAAGAAAAAAAGGAAAAAAAAAAGCGGTTTCCACTAAAAAGTGGAGGTAATTTTTGGGTCCCGAGGAGAGTGGAAAGCAAAAAGAAAAAAAAATTACGAAGAAAATTTAGGTAATCTTGCTTACATTTTCAATTTTTCACAATTTTCAAAATACCTGGGGCCCGGGGGGGCCACTTACATTGACGAGTGGATACCATGCGCGACCAAAAAAACACGTAAAAAGGATGTCTTTTTCAAGATAGGGCACGTTACGTACGTAACGTGATAAGGGTGTCAAAAACACAAAAATAATGAAAAAAGGGTATCTATTTCGCTAGGAAAGTTACGTGTTTAGGGTCAAATTTGCGGGGATGATAAAACAAAATTAAAATGTTTTATAAAGGATGTCCTTTTTGCCCCAACACTACATGTTTAGAGTCCGATTTGCGCGAGGTGTGGAAGGTGGGGTCGTACTAAACCAAATGAAAACCGACACCCAAAGGACCCGTGACATAACAATAGAATATTCTTGTACTTGTTTAGGGGCTCATTTCAGGGAATATTTGCCAAGAGTATCGTTTTGTTCCCAATACTTGTTAAGGGTCGGGTTTCACACGCCAATACTTGTTAAGGGGTGCATTTTCAGAATATGGAAATTACGTGTTTAGGGTGCTTTTCGAGACCCCATGGTCGCGCATGGTATCCACTCGTCAATGGAAGTGGCCCCCCGGGACCTGGGGGTGCTGTCTACGGAGAATAATACACGCGCCCCCAAGGAAATTTTGGGGGCGCTTCAGCACCCCCCTTCCCTTTCCAGGGCCATGCCCTCAATTGTCAGAAAGCGAGCTTATTTACCGGATAATACATATATCTTACCAGACACGTAAAAACGTTTAGCCTTCTCTTGGGTGAAACCAGGGTTGGCCCCATAGCAAGGGGCGGTAGTTTCGGGGGGGGGGGGGGGGTGGCCTGGGAGCGGGTCTTGGCTTAATTTATGTATTTCTGTCAAACGTAATTACAAACCACTGCTAAACACTAATGATTCTATGGGATCCATTGGAATTTATTATTCTGATTACTCCTCGTTCGTCCTCAAACTTGCTAAAATTCATCGTTCAGTTAAGGTCAGTTAAAGGACAAGTCCACCACAATAAAACATGATTTGAATAAACGGAGAAAAATCTGATAAGCATAACACTAAACATTTCATTCAAATCGGATGTAAAATAAGAAAGTTATGACATTTACAGTTTCACTTACATTTATATGCACATCTTGGTTGGTATGCAATGAGGAGACTGATAACGTCATTCACTCACTATTTCATTTGCATTTTATTATATGAAATATAAAATATTCTAATTTTCACCTCATTGTCAAGTGAAGATTAATTCCTCCCTGAACATGTGCATTGTTTTAATGCAGGTGAGTCCTTATTTTCAAATCTGTAAAAAAGGAAACATTGTATTATTCAAACCAAAAAACAATAGTGAGTGAGGGACATCATCGACTATCTCATTTGTAGGTCTCCGAGTTGTGCGTACAACTGTTCTGTGAAAAATAGGCGAAACTTAAAAATGTCATAACTTTTTTTATTTTACATCCGATTTCGATGAAATTTTCAGCGTTGTGTTATTTTGATTTGTCTCTGTTCATTCAAATCAACACTTTCCTCACTTGCCATGCACGCCATATAAAACAATGTTATCGATACACACCACACCACCCCCCCCCCCCACACACACACACAGGTAGTTATGCACTGCATGATAATAGACGTTGATGGCGCACTTAGGATGAAATTATTATTTTACATCCACTGATCTCTGGAGAGATCAGTGGATGAAACGCATGGATCATAAATGGCCCTTTATAGTCGATTTGACAGTCCCATAGGCTCAATACACCAACCTAGAAAAGTTCTTTCCGATGAAGTTTTTTTCTTGATTCGTGTTCCTATGGGGTCCTAAAACAAATTCAGCTTGGTTGCCCAAAGTTGCCCTTTGGGCAATTTTGCTAATTTGCATATATCCACAATGGCCGCCAGATGCCATCTTAAAAACTTAACTTTTGAACCCCTTGCCCCAAAATGATGAGTAATGACTCTCTTTAGGGGTTTAGGAGTGTGTAGAATCCATTTCTATAATCATTTTTGCAATATAAGGTCATCTTCATGTCAAATCAAAGATGGCCGCCAGATGCCATCTTGAAAAAATTGACTTTTGATCCCCTTGCCCCATAATGACGAGTAATACCTCTGTTTAGGGGTTTTGGGGTGTGTAGAATCTCTTTCTGCTATCTATTTTGCAATATGATGTCATCTTCAGGTCAAATCCAAGATGGCCGCCAGATGATACCATTTTGAAAAAAAATTTACTTCTGAACCCTTTGTCCAAGAATCATGAATAATACCTCTTTTCGTGAGTTATTTGATATGTTGATTCCATTTCTGTTAATAATTTTGCAATATAGGATCATTCAGATAAAGAAAAAAAAAGATGGCCGGTAAACGCCATATGAAAAAAAAACTATCCCCCGAGACTATTGAACCTTGAAGAAGTACTCTCCCAAAAATCGGACATGCTGTCCTAAAGAGATTACTATTATGTGTAGGAGCTCATGTAAGGGTATTTCAGTAAGAATGATTCATTTCTTTTAATTTCTCCATTTTCAGTGGTCAATAAAGTAAGGTCTGATATGGTAAGATGGTTGATATATTTTGTCATTTACCGCTCACCTTGGAATGAAACCATTCAAGGTTTGGGCTATGACCTATTTCGGGAGTTCTCATAGTTATTTTTTTATGTCCAGCCATATTTTTCTAGTGAAAGGACTTCAAAGTATTATTTTTAACTAAATAGTGATTTCTCAGTATTTTTCAGAAAATCTGTTAACTTATTACCTTCCTTTATAATTATCATTGGACTTTTCGTCCTGACAAAAGCCTTTGACTTGGTCAGCACGAGTGCACTTTTTAGCCTCCTGTAGAAGACAGGCTCCCCAAGACTGATCCATGGTCATATCATTCCATGTCAACAGTTTGCTACAATGCTGGAACATCTTGTAGCTTCCCTCAGTTCCTGTGAGCAGTGGCGTGAAGCAATTAGGCTGCGCCTGGCCCTGACACTCAGGATCTTCTTCTCCATGCTTCCCCAGTATGCACTTGGCGAATGCACAGAATGCATCTACATATCCGTACCAGAGCAGATGGGAAACTCTTCAACATCGACCGGCTACGTGCCAAAACAATGGTCAGGATGGTTCTCATTCGTGAGATGTCGCCCCTGCCTTTCATAAAGAAGCTGGAGTAGGCCTACAAGACCTAGTCATACAGCCGCCTGTTTTTTGCATGTAGGCCCCTACATGATGGAAGGAGTTTGGATGACCCATCAGCCTGTAAGACAGAAATCCTGATCGACTCAAGACACTGACTGTCCTCCAGATATCTCTATCAACACCACACACTCGTTTGGTTGTGGTGGACTCCTTACCAACCTTGCATTGACTATCTGTCTCTAGTTCCCTTTCACTGGACAATGAGATAAGCACCAGGATAGGAAACTCTGTCACAACCATGGCTAAGCCCCTGAACGGAAATAAGTCCTGGAAAACGTACGCCGATCAAGAAAAGCGGCTAAACACCTTCCATGCCAGCTGCCTCGGACGTATCCTACACATTAAATGGCAGGACAGAGTGAAAAATACAAGCCCGGAATATAAGGCCCTTCAGCGCACGAACATGCTGGCATCCCCAGCTTATGACTCATGTTCGCCGGATGAAACTTTAGTAAATCCTTGAAGGGATTCGCCAATGTAAGGTGAGCTGTGTGACTGGTCCCCTGATAGATCACCTCCGTTATAAACACACCTGCAAACGTGACATAAAACTTGCCGGCATAAACACTAACACTTGTGAAGATGTAGATGATAGTCGCCATCTATCGAGAGCTACTAAGTACAGGGGTCAAGACGTCAGAAAATAATCGGAATTCTACATTGGCAGGCCAAGGACCAAATAGGAAGGCTAGGGCAGCATCTCCATCTGAACCTGTCTCAGCGCCATGCTCCCTCATCTGTACAAAATTTGCTTTAGAGACTGCCACTCTAAAGCGGAGCTCTACAACCACTCTCGAAAATGTAATACCTAGCGCGCTACACCATCGTCTTTTGAGACGAACTGATGCCTACCTATCATTGGACACTTTGATTTAGTGAAAATATTTCAAATTCAAATAAGACTTTACAGCCTCTTCAGTACAAAAGTATGGATGGACATTTAAAAAAATACAAATACAAAATTTATCATAGCCGAAACATAAAGAGGATTCTCTTTTAGGTGAGCAGTAAATGTCGAACGTCTGACAACATCTCAGATCTGCTTCCCCTTGAGCTAAAAATTGAGAATTAATAAAAAAAAAAACAGTATTCTTACTGAAATCCCCTTACATAAGTTCTTACACTACAAGCCTCGGAAAGTAATTTTTCAAGATGGCGCTTGGCGGCCATCTTGGATTAGATCTGAAGATTATTCTTTGTTGCAAAATTACATCAGAAATTGAATCAACATACCAAATGACTCACGAATATAGTTATTATTCATGCTTCTGGAGCAAAGGGTTCAAAAGTTAATATTTCAAGATGGCGTCATCTGGCGGCCATCTTGGATTTGACCTAAAGATAACCTTATATTGCAAAATAGATAACAGAAAGAGATTTCACACACCCCTAAAGCACTAAACACAGGTACTACTCATCATACTGGGGCAAGGGGTTCAAATTCAATTTTTCAAGATGGCATCTGGCGGCCATCTTGGATTTGACCTGAAGATGACCTTATATTGCAAAAATGATTATAGAAATGGATTCTACACACCCCTAAACCCATAAAAGGAGACATTCCTCATCATTTTAGGGCAAGGGGATCAAAAGTTAGGTTTTTAAGATGGCATGTGGCGGCCATTTTGGATTTATGCAAATTAGCAAAATTGCCCAACCGGCAACTTTGGGCAACAAAGCTGAATTTGTTCTAGGACCCCATAGGAACACGAATCAAGAAAAATACTTCATCGGAAAGAACATTTCTAGGTTCGAAAAATGTCAAATCGACTATTAGGTGTCACGCGCGTAAAACATTCCCCATAGACTTGCGTGTTAAAATGGCACTTTTGAAAAATTCATAAAAAAATAAACGTGAAATTAGAGGGTCGAATGTTTACTACCATTGGATATGATATAATTATATCTGACATTCCATATCTGACCAGAGAAGGGTATCGTAGCCAGCTCATTTTAAAAATAAATCGCCATTTATGAAGATAACTATGATGGGATCAAATTTATCAACTGAAACAGTAAAATGGCCCTAATTCTTCCGCCAGTCAAAAAATAGTTCCAAAGTCAATGATATATCATTCCAATTTGGGCAAAGGAAGTTCAGTGGTTACCATTTCTAGAATCAGTGTTAGATTTTCAATTTTATTCATACACTTTGTCAATCAGCAATATCAAATTGAAAAAAAAATCGAATGGGTTGGGTCGAACGAATATCTTTAGCCATCCTATTGTAATTAGGCTCATGAAACCTTTATATATATATATATATATATACCAAATGGGGAGAGATATCTAATTTCGTGTACAGGGTCTTGACAAAAATGTAATGTATTCTCATGCCAGAGAGCAAGAAGTGGCTGTGTTCATAATAATGATGCAGATGTACATCCCCTAAACCGTGTGTGGCCTTGGCATTGTCAATTTAATAAGCTTGTGAAGTCAGAACAGTGGAAACAAATGCATAACAGTTCGGATATACGGCACAGTCAATCAGTACTCAAATGACATCCATGAAATACCCCCGTAATTAATATTTTTGTGAAAATGGAGACTCCCACTTAACCCTAAAAGGCCCGGGGGCGGATTTCGCCCCCCCCCCTTCACATTTTTCACGATAAATCCGGCGAGCAAAATTGTTCAACCGCGCCGCTAGCTGACTTCTTGCTTTCGAATCTCGCACAACATTTGAGACCAAATTTGTGATGCCAGGGTAAGCGGTTACGAAATTACGCAACATTATGGAAGTTCATGTCAGACCCCAAACTGCTCAAAAACGTGATATCATGTCCAAATCCAATGCAAATTGTGTATTTAGCCAAAATTCATAAATGCATCATTATTTCTACTTTTACTGATTAAACCTAATTAATTTTGTATTGTTTGTGATAAGAATTAAGTCTGCAACAATTTCCATCCAAAAAACAATAAAAAACAAAAATTCGAAAAAACAAAATATTATAAGAAATTAAAAAAACAATAAAAAACTGCAATACCAAATTTTGTTCGAAGTACATTTTGATCGGGATCCTACAAAGAGTCTGTTAATAAAAAATAAGCAGTTTTGGGGTCGTATGATAGTTGATTAGTGCAAAAGTTTTATTTCATGCATAAATTAGCATAATTAATTCATTAAATGAAATATCTTATTATTAAAAAAAAATAACCATACAGCATCGTAGATGTTATGCACACTACCATTGTGCATTGCAAATTTTCGCGACCGAGATATCAGAGGGGGGCGGAATCTGCCCCGGCTAACCCGGCCCTTTTAGGGTTAAAATCGAAGTTTAGTGGTCACTAATTGGCGGCTCCTCAAAAAAAGTAGTGGATGAGTTTTCACAACCACTACGTGAGACGATTTCTATAACACAGAAAAGGTATCTGCATAGTGATTGCTAAAACCCCTGTTATAATGCTGTATCCTTTACAATAAATAGGGAACTAAGATTGACTTACCACAGTCAAATTCGTCGCTTTGATCTACACATTCTGGGGAGCCATCACATCGACTTTCAATAGGAATACACATTGTGTTTCCCGATAGACAGGTGAATTGATCGGGGCTGCATGTAGACTGCTCTTCAACAATTTCAATTTCTGCCAAGAAAGATTAGTCAAAGAAAACTGGTTTTTAGTAACCATGTTAAAGGTAATGTACCAACGACCGCCTCTAGCGCGAGTTTAGCATTCGCCGCCACACGTAAACGCTTTCTGGAACGTTGATAATTCATTAAACATCCCTTTACAATCACTATGACAGCTTGGAGGTCATTGTCGAAAATTGGTGAAACTGGACAGCAGATCGTCCTAAGATTCGGAACTGATGAACACTTGCGAATTTGTCGTTTGACCAGAGTCCAGGTCGACAGTGCTGTTTTGGTTCACCGATTTCGACAAACTCTGCTTTTGACAATATATTGTCAACGTTCCAGAAAGCGTCCCTTCATTTGCATACCGACCAAGATGTGAATATTACTGTTTTTGCAAAATTAAGCGAAACTCTGAAATGTCACAAGTTTCTTAATTTTATATCCGATTTCGAAGAATTTTTTAAAGTTAAACTAGGTGTATTTTTTGTATTCAAATCAAAATTTTGCTGGGATGGGCTTGATCTTAAGACTTCTCGAGGGTGAAACCAGGAGCGGGAGTTTCGGAGGGGGGGGGGCGGCATTGGTGAGGTCTGGGAATGGACATCTAATTTGGTATAGGGTCTTGACAAAAATATAATTTATTATCATGCCAGAGAGTAATAAGTGGCTATGTTCAAAATAATGATGCACATGTATGTGCATCCCCTAAAGCGTTCATGGCGTTTGTGTCCTTACTAATAAGGCTAAGCTTGTGAAATCGTTACAGTTGAAATAAATTCATAACAATTCGGATATACGGCACATGTACGGTCAATACGTAACACAAATGACATCCATGGAACACCCATGTGGTTAATTTTTCGTAAAAATAGAGACGCCCTCTTAAAAGTGAAGTTTATGGGTCACCGATTGGCGGATTTTTAAAAGTAATTAAGGAGTTTTCGCAATCACTACTCAGACGCTTTCTATAACACAGAAAATCTTCCGTCAAAATGTTTTAAATGACAACTGCCTTAGTCAAATATCGATAAATCGAAACAGCAGTGTCGTCCTGGGCTCTGGACAAATGACATATTTGCAATTTGTTGGCTGGTCCGAATCTTCGGACGATCTGCTGTCCTGGTTTACCAACTTTCGATATTGAAACATCTCATCCGTCCATTGCGGCTTGACTTGCGGCATTTTCAAAGGAATAGAGTAACGAAGCGATGACGTCAGTTGCCATGGTGTCATGGCGGCCTGGTTCTAAGCAAATGAATGAAAGCGTGTGTTTCTCGTGGGAGAAAATGGCGGCTGTTATCGTAATTTGATCGCTTGTAACCTATTTTTCCGACGGGCCAAAGTCATTTGCAAATACGAATGTCTATAGTCGATCGTCAGCAGCGACTCTGTTTAAAACCATGGCAACTGACGTCATACTTTGGTACTCTATTGGTGCGTTGTAGAAATTATTTGCGTAGTTATTGCGAAAGCTACCAATTATGTCCCTTAAATTAAATAGGGGATCTAAGATTGACGTACCACAGTGTAATTCATCGCTTTGATCTTCACATTGTGGTGAACCATCACATCGACTTTCAATAGGAATACACGTTGTGTTTCCCGATAGACAGGTGAATTGATCCGGGCTGCATGTAGATTGCTCTTCAACCATTTCAACTTCTGCCCAAAAAAAATTATATTAAACAAACAAAAAAGAATGGATTGTAGTAACCATGTTAAAGGTACCAACGACCGCCTCAGAGCGCGAGTTTAGTCGCCACCACTACGCTTTCAGGAACATTGATAATGTGTTTTAAAAATCCCCTTCAAATCAAAATGAAAGCTTAGAATTCATTGTTGAAATTGGTGGACCGGGACAGCAGATCGTCCTACAATTCGGAGCTGACGAACACTTGCAAATATTGCGTTTGTTCGACAGAGTCCAGGAAGACAGTGCCGTTTTGATTCACCGATTTTTGACAGAGGCTGCTTTGGCATTAAGGGCTTTTGACAATAGATTGTCAACACTCCAGAAAGCGTCTGGGTAGTGTTGCAAAATATCCCTATTAATCGAGAGAGTTCGACAAAACCGGTTTCATTGGCTCACCCCCATAGCGCAGCCTATTTTAAATCTGGCTTGTCTAACAAAGCATTGTGCGCCACGTTGGTAACCCCTTGTAACTGGGTTTGCCGAACTCTCAGTAAATCCAGACTTTTCGAATTTACTATGAATTTACTACGAATTTACTACAGCGCATAAATTCCTTTGAAAATGCAAGTCAAATCACAATGGAGTGCTGATAGGATTTTGTCAGAAGTTGGTAGACCGGGACAGCCTCGGAATATCTTGACTCTGGACAACTACATTATATGCAATTGTTCGTCCGCTGAAAATCTTCGAATGATCTATGGTCCCAGTCCACCAACTTTCGACAAAAGCCTCTCAGCTCTCCATTGTGATTGTATCTTCAAAGGAATCGATGCGTTGTAGAGAGTGTCTCCATAGTAAATGCAAAAACTCCCTATTGGCTCTGAACCGCCTGCAGCTAATGCGCAAGCATTAGTCGGTAAATATTTTGAAAGATGTTCATATTCCTTAACCAGAAATACTTCAACATTTCTGACTGTGCAGTCTAACAATATAGCCTATGCATCACTGTCTTGAAAAGTCTAAAAGTGTTGGCAAACAAACTAAACACTGAAAGTCAATGATATACTTAATTAATTCATCCATTTTTTCCCGTGGCAGCCCCTTTCTTCATAGCCTAAACGATAATGCGAAAATAAAGCAAAAAAATTAATAATTGACTATATAAATATGTGTTATTTAATTCATTTAACCTCTCTCACTCAAACGCTTACACTTTTTGATATACCGTGGAAAATCTTTCTCCTTTTCTCTTTCCCATTTTCATCTTTTTTGCGCTAAAAATATCTGGTATTATTCTCAAGTTGTCATTTTTGCCCATACTATTTATAAAAATATTTTCAAGAGGATTCTGTATCCTACAAGCTCCACTCTTTTATCAGCCTCCTCAAATTCCCATCCTATTTGCATTATAATCTTGACTACATTTTTTGTACATAGAATTTTTCTAAATGAATTATTGCTCATCAATATGTTCGAAACCAATTACAAACGATGAAAAAAAGAAATAAATAAAAAATGAAATGATATCAAATCGTACCTAATTTGCATTTTTTTTTTCATTTCTTTTTTCATCATTATTATTATTTATTTATTTATTTATTTATTTATTTATTATTTTTTTTTTTTTTTTTGGGGGGGGGGGGAATTGTGATCCAACCTTCATTTACAGTATAATAAACAGTGCGTAGCAAAAAAAAAAACGGGACAGTTTCGAAAAGTCTATACAAAATTTGTTTTAAATTATGACATGTATATTCTGATGCTCTGAAATCTTATCTTTGAAATGCCATTATAAAAAAATAAATTTTGTTCATGCTTGAGCAAACACGGGATGTTTTTGTCGGGGTTCAAAAAGAGACTTGCGCCAAAATGGCAGAAATGATAAATTTGATGATCAGATTTTCTGTTAATCAGTAGACTTCCTTTTAACCTTTTCATTATCATTGCCACGATTTTCGAATTATGCTGTCAAATTCATTTATAAATTTATTGATTTACTTGAATTATTTTTTTTCACCTAAACTTATTTTACCTTTAAATTTTCCTTCATTGGTAAGAAAAGAAGACTTTTTGCCAACCCAGGCAAGAAGATTTGCATTAATAATTGGGAAAACATGTAACTATTCAAATCCTTTTATTATGTGAAACAAATTATGTCATGGTACCTTTAAAAAACATGAAACCTATTTTCAAGAGGTTATTAATTCCTAGACCAAGTTTAATCATATGCTTGACAGACAAACAGGAAAGGATTCATTTCTTTCAATAGAAAAGGTGTATTGAGTAAATTTTGAAGAAGCTCGATATAGCAGATCGGATAAAATGTATTGAAAAGTTGTGAGCGAGCGAAGCGAGCAAGCAAACATTTCCATTTTTTATTAAAATATCAAATTTTGTGATATATTTTGACATATCTTGAAAATAAATCATATTTCACTTTCTATCTTTTCTTTGATTTCTTTTCCACTTTTTGGGGTTTTTTATTGAAGGGGGGGGGGACACCCCCGAGCCCCGCCCATCTGCATGCCACTGTTCAAAGGCACCATAACCTTTGTAGCACACAATGAAAGGATTTGAAAAAAATACACGCTCTCCCATACTTCGATCGAAAAAAAAAAATTTGCTTAAAGGAATATTCAAAGCTAAAAGAGAACATATTAAAAAGTACAAGTAACAGAACAATTCAAGCAAATACACAGATTTGAAAATGAATTTTTACCGCATAATTCGATAATTATGGCAAAGATAATGAAAAGGTCAAGAGGAAGTCTGCTGATTCATTAGCAAGAATTCCGATCATCATATTTATAATTTTATGCCCTTTTGGCCCATGCCTCCTTTTTAACCCCAGACAAAAACATTACATGTTCGCTCAAGAATGAACGAAACGAATTTTGTTAATCGCATTTGAATGATAAGACTTCAGAGCACCTATTAACACTAACATATAGACATAATTTGAAACAAAAAATTTATAGATTTTTCAAATCTGTCCCGTTTATTTTTCATACGCACTGTATATATATATATATATTTATATATATATATATATATATATATATATATATATATATATATATATATATATACATATATATATATATATATATATATATATATATATACATATATATTCCTACCTTCTTGGCAGTCTGCAACAAGGTTCGCTCCAAACCCATCGAACCCAGTGAGAAAATCACTGGTAAAGCGAATAACGATATAGTCCGATGTGACGTAGACGGGATCTGGAATGACGTCACCGGAGTACACTTTTTCTGTGTTCTGCCACCGGATGTAGACCTGAATGTTGAATACCAGGGGCCCGTTTCATAAAAGACTTGCAACTGTTGTAACTTTGTTATAATGGCAACTACCATGATAACATGGCTCAGCAGCCAATCAGAATCAAGGTTTCCATGGTAGTTGCCATAATGGCAAAGTCACAACAGTTGCAAGTCCTTTATGAAAAGGGCCCTAGATGAATAGATTTTAATAGTATATTACGCTTTAATAAACAACAACACAATAAAATTTAATTTTTTAATGTTCATATAGAAGTTTATGGAAAGGGGGTCTGCAGCCCTTTATACATCAATAAGACATCTAATACTGGTCAGGAATGGATTACAAAGGCGTCATTAAGACGTCGTAGTCGACAATTAAAAACGTCATAATCATGTCGACATATGACGTCTATATGACGTCTGATACTGGTCAGCAATACGTTGCAAAGGCGTCATTAAGACATCGTAGTCGATTATTACAGACGTCATAATCACGTCTATATACACGATGTCAATCTGACCTCTTGGTACTAGTCAGGAAAACAGAGGCCGTAAGGGAAGATTGACGACGTCTTAATCACGTCAATATATGACGACTTATGTTGGTGAAAGTATTCGTCTTTAAGACGTCTTGTCAATTTGACGCGAAACTCGTCTTAAAAATGACGTAAACAAGGCGTCTTTTACCCTTTTCTGCTATCAGGTGAGGGTAATTGTTCCTTTACTTTCTAGTTGCTCTTTTACGTTTGAAAAGTAGAAGCCGGGACAGGGGGTGGGATGGGCAAGAAGGATCGACACTCTCCAAAAATGAAATATGTTTTTATAAAGAGACATAATAAAAATAATACAATAAAATAAAATAAAAAACTCTGCCAGTCACCTCAGCTTGGTCGATTACAGAGCAAGGTTCATGAATTTCTTGCTGGATGAAAATATCACCTGGAAAAGGATCAGATCGAACCCACGGTCATGACGGTCATTTGGTTGAAACGCCAGAATAAAAACTACTTCTACTTACCTTGTCATACCCACTTTCGGTATGGAAATCTTGGAATGTGATGTTTAATCGACAGTTTTGATGTGGAAGATAGAAGGACCACGTGATGTCCTGTCTTTCTGGATATCTCCCATAAGGGTAGTTGGGTGATGATATGGAAAACATCTGACCATCAGATAGATTAAAGCTACCACCTCGAAAAAAGAAAGAAAGTACCGAATATTTATTTTACAAAAACCTACAAAAAAAAAAAAAAAAAAGCATAAGAAATGGGAAGGGACATATAATTTACCATTTGAGAGACTGAAGTCATCACCTTATACTGAAAGCTATACAGAAAGCTATACTGTCTTGAAATTTCGTTAAGTTACATCGACTATAAAAGGCATATATATGTATATATATATATATATACTGTATATTTATATATATATTTATAAATAAATGTGTGAAATTATACATGTACAACAGCTTTGGCAAATCTTTATATATAAATATATATATATTTATATATATGAAAGATGAAAATGTATCTCGTATATATAAATATATATATATATATATACGAGATACATTTTCACTATTCAATTCCCAGAGCTTTAAAAAATGATTTTTTTTGTTTTTCCTAGCTTTATTTTCCTTCCTTACCAAAGCCGTGATAATATGAGAGCAATATTACGAACTAGAAACAAAGACTGATGACTTCGGAATGGTCCCTCGAATAGGGTTCCGGACTACATATTGCATGGTGTTTTTGACTTATCAAGTGCTTTTGTAAACACCCTCTATAAGAGTCCAATGCCTAACCCATTCGTTCTCGTAAAGACACTTCAATCTTACATATTCTGAGAGTTGCTTTAACATGTTAAGGGGGGGGGGTAATCTAGTTTTGAATTCGGTGATCCCAAATTGTGGAACAATTTATTAGCCCATCTACGACCTAATACATCAGCAGAATCATCTAAACTCATTATTTATTGTTGTTGTATTAGAGAGCTATAAATGGTATGTAGGGCAGTTTTTTAAAGATATTTTATTGACCCCGGAATGGTCATTAAATTGTCAACAAAATCAATTCCATATACATAAATATTAAAAATAGCTGCATACAATTCAATTACAACATATCAACACAAATATCATGAAAAATAATCAATTAACATCAACCTAAAGGCTTACACAGAAATTGAAGTAATAATCTTACAGTATTATGCATATTTAAACTTAGATTATAAACATAGGGCAGTTTTTATTGAATCTGCGCCACCAAATTCACCATTTTCATAATTAGTAGTAGTAGTAGTAGTAGTAGAAGAAGTAGTAGTAGTAGTAGTAGAAGTAGTAGTAGTAGTAGTAGTAGTAGTAGTAGTAGTATCATTATTATCATTATTATTAATATTTTTATCATTATTTATATTACTACTATTACTAATATTATTATTATCTATTACTAATATTATTAGTAATGTTATTATTATTATTAACTGGGCATTGTGGCGTGCGCCTGTAATCCAAGCTATGTGGGGAAGTTACAAATTGATGCAGAGGTTCGAGGTTCGAGCCCTGGTCACGTCTATCGGATGGTGACGTTAAAGGTCGGTCCCATACGTAAATAATCATATCTGATTGATACACGTTTGACAAAACTCAAATACACACACACACACACACACAAATATTATTATTAGTTTAATCATTATTACTATTATTATTATTTTTTGTCATCATCATCATCATAGTCATCATCCTGTATAAAGGCGTTTAGCGCTGCATTACACACTCACCTTCTGCATCTATGAGAGGTTCAGGCGTCGCATCTGTGGGTGAATGAATTTGAAAAAATAAATATATCACAAGTTATCAATTTTGATATAATATCAACAGCGAAAAAGCTAGTAAAAAATTGGTTGCGACTGTCGAGGAGTCGAACGTCGTCTGAAGAAAATTGCTCGATAAAGGCGACAAAGGTAAGACGAAAATTAACAACAAATAGAATATGAAACAAAAATTCAAGAACATACGTCCTTATTTAACAAAACATTCGGTTTCGTGCATAGGGGAAGTCGAAATATGTGGACGATTCTAAATTGTAAAGGCCTGGGCCCACTGGCCGACGGACGAAAAACGTATTCATAACGGATACAGCTGCAGACAAGCCAAATTTCAGGGTGGCTCCGTCCGTTTTCGTCCGCTCCAGACAATGGACAAAATGGGCGAACAA
This sequence comes from Lytechinus pictus, assembly GCF_037042905.1. Classification (NCBI taxonomy): domain Eukaryota; kingdom Metazoa; phylum Echinodermata; class Echinoidea; order Temnopleuroida; family Toxopneustidae; genus Lytechinus; species Lytechinus pictus. Next base: position 17,147,989 of record NC_087252.1, on the reverse strand, counting down.
TGAAATCACAGTGGACGGATGCTCGATGGATATACAACATATGAAACACGCATGCAAAGAGTACATAACGGATTCATAACGTTTTCCAACGGATTGAAAGATTATCCCGTTTTACACCCTCTCTGCGTCCGTAATGCAGTGGGATCAAGCCTGAAAGGTTCGTCCGTATGAGGGATACTTTTTATTTTCATTGGACAGTATACAATGTATACTTATTCACATATGTATATACACTGTATATAAACGTATTTATCTCTCTCTCAAAGTTTCACCATGGAGCTATATGGTTTCACGTATTGGCTTCAGTAATGTATGTAACATGCTGATGATATCACAGCAAAATTTGTCTGAGGATTCGCTCTACGATAAATGAATGAATGAATGAATGAATGATATTTCGTTTCAATTCCGATATCAAACAAAAATAATAACAACAGTAAATTATTGGGATACAAGTAAATAGCAAAGAACAAAAGTAAATAATTACAGGATAATTACAGGATAATATACATAATACATGCACTACTTTTTATGGAACATTAGTAACACCCATGAGAAGAGATGGAAATAAAACGTGGTGACCTACTAAGAAGCTTAGCTTGTGGGCCATAGGCCACCAGAATGTTAAAAACTTACATTATCAATCATTTTAAAACATCATAGAACAAGCAAACAAAAAATTGGAGTAAATAACCAAAGTACAGATATACATATTTACAAAAGATACACTAAAAAGTAACAAAAAGGTGAAATGCAGAATGCAAGCATTATATTTATAGACCTAAAGTATAAGAATCTGAAATTCGAAAAGAAGAAAGAAAAGAGGAAAAAATAAAGAAAATAGGCAGAGCTCTATTTTTGCATAGATAATTGTGGGAAGAATACAATTTATAAAGTTAGACGAGATATAACAAGCAGGCATTTGTTTACTGATCTAAGTATTTCTTCAGTAAATCGGTCTTTAACTTGTTTCTAAAAACACTAAGGCTAACTGATTGCTTCAATGAAGAAGGAAGGGAGTTCCATAATTTTGGCCCTGTATAAACAAATGTATTTAGCCGAAAACTAGTTTTGACCAATGGCAAGTGGAGAAAAGAAACTTGTCTTGTATAGTAAGAATGGATTTGGTCATTTCTAACACATAATAAATCAAGGGCAAGTGGAAGTTCTCTTTCATTTAATTGATACATAATGCAACCAAGGTTGAGATCAAATATGTCATGTAAATTAAGGAACTTGTTTTCATAAAACAAAATATTAGTGTGAGATCGTGAACTTACTCCACATACTAGTCTAAGTATCCTTTTCTGGACTTTAAATAACCCATCTAAATGAACTTTAGCAGCGTTACCCCAGGCAAGGATGCAATAATTCAAGTAAGGCAAAATGAGAGTTGTGTACAACATGCATAAAATATTTTTTGGGAATATACTCTTCAATGAATTAATGACTCCTGAATTTCTGGAAAGAAGTTTACATAAATAGGATATGTGAACTTTCCAGTTCAGCTTACTATCAATGTGTACCCCAAGGAATTTTGTACTCAAGACTTCAGTAATCTGAACATCACTGATTGTAATATTATCTGGCAATGTTGCTAGGGTGTTGCTGAATAACATGTAGTTTGTTTTAACAAGATTTAAGGAAAGCCTGTTAGCAATGATCCATTCGTTAACAGAAATCAATTCTGAATTGATAGTTTGCAATAAATTGCAGGGGTTCTTTTCAGAAAAAAATATGCTTGAGTCATCTGCAAACAGGATAAATGAAAGGATTTTTGATGACTGAGGGAAATCATTAATATATATGAGAAATAAGATAGGTCCAAGGAGTGAACCTTGTGGCACTCCACATGTAATTGACTGCATGGGAGACTTAACATCATTTAAAAATACAAACTGTTTTCTATCAGAGAGGTAGCTCTTGAACCACTCCAAAGCCTTACCCCGGAATCCATAGAAAGATAGTTTATACGAAATGATGTCATGGTCAATCGTGTCGAAGGCTTTGGAGTAGTCTAGGAATATACCGACAGTATGTAGCCCATTATCTTTTGCGGAAGAAATTTTATCAATAAAATGTAACAGAGCATGAGAGGTAGTATGTTTTTCACGAAAACCAAATTGTTCAGGAGTGAGAATATTATTAATTTTCAAAAATGTCATAACACGAACAGAAATTATCTTTTCAAGAATTTTAGAAAAACATGTAAGAAGAGAGATGGGCCGGTAATTTCCAACTTCCCGAGGGTTTCCCTTTTTGTAAATCGGCACAACTTCATACTCAAAGAAACGATTCCATGTACAATAGATAAATTGAATATATGAGTAATAGGAGAAACAATAACATCAATAACTTCTTTAATAAGCTTATTAGATAGGCAATCATACCCAGCAGCCTTATTTGTTTTCAAATTATGAACAATGTCAATCACTTCCTTTTCAACGACAGGAGTAAAGAAACATGAACAGGGAAGTCGATTACCAAGGTAATCATGGAAGAGTTTTTGACTTGCGGGAAGACCAGATGACAATTTATTTCCTATTGATGAGAAGAATTGATTACAAGCGTTACTCATTTGTACATGATCTTCAGTCAAAACCCCATCTACTAAAAGTTTAGAGGGACCCTGACTCTTTTGTTTTGAATTTAGTGTTTGTCTTATAATTTTCCAGGTTCCCTTCATATCTTTGAAGACTGACTTAAACTTTTCATCATAAAATGATTTTTTAGCGTCTCGTAGTACAGATGTTAAAATATTCCTATAGCAAGAGTATTTCTGTTTCGCTCCTAATGTTCTCCTTAGTTTAAACTTACAAAATAGTTTATTTTTCTTGTTGATACATTTCAATAAAGATTTGGATACCCAAGGCATCTGAGGATATTTTCTTCTATCTTTTTGTTTCTTGCTTAGGAGAGGGAAATTCTTTTCATATAGAGCTGTCAACAATTCAAGAAATTTACTGTAAGCTATTTCAACGTCAGACTCATTTAAGACAACACTCCAATTGGTTGCATTTAAATCACACTTGAACCTTTGCATATTTTCAAAGCCAAAATTACGAGAAAAAATATTTTCATTCATATTCCTTGAGTTTTGTATACTTAATGGAAAAGAAGCAATTACTGGAAAGTGATCTGAAATATCAGAAATTAAGATCGATGATTTCATTGATGGTTGACCAACAGAGAAAATGTTGTCTATTAATGTTGAAGTATTTTCGGTTACACGCGTTGGTCTATTGATAAGCGGGACAAGATTAAAAGAAGCAAGAGCATCTAAAAAACCATTCACTGATGCATTGAAACCATACTGCATAAGGTTTACATTGAAATCACCTAACAAGCAAACCCTCTTGCCATTAAGTACAGGATTTGACAGCAGATCTTGTAGCTCATCTGTAAATTTCTCAACACTACTTTGCGGTGGTCTGTAAACAACACCAACAATAAAATTACTTTGACCAGGGATAACCACTTCAACAAAAACTGTTTCAAGAGACTGATTCATTACATTCAGATCAGGTGTAACACGACATTTTAAGGTTGAGGAGATAAACAATGCTACTCCACCGCCAGTTTTGTTGTGCCTGCAGTTGACGACTGGGTTGTGATAGCCAGGAAGAGAATAAAGGTTACTATTATCTGAGAGCCATGTTTCAGAGAGGCCTACAACAGAAAATTTGGTAACCAATTATTGCAATAAAATGTTCAAGTGATCAAAGTTTGTATTAATACTACGAATATTCATATGAAACAATGAAAATGAATTGTCATTAACAAAGCCATTTTTAAATTTGTCAATAGTAAAGTACTCTGACGAAGGCAATATAGTTTCAAAATTATCATCAACAGTGTAGACGAAAGAGTCCATGGTAGAATTAAGGAAATCAGCAATATCATTCTCTCCCTGGCCATCAATATCACTTGGGACTTGAGTCATCGAGATACAAGAACAGATGATAGAGCAAAAATAGTGCTACATAGTAAAAAGGAAACCAGAAAACAAAAGGTGAAAAGGAAATTTTCATTACAAAAAGAGAAATCATGACAATTATGAGCACACAAGCGCGATCATAGGCAAATAAATTCATACTCATATTAAAATACAAACTATAAAAAACTAAAGGTCAGATATTGAAGTAATAATAGTACTAATGAAAAACTGAACTACTGCAGGATGAAAAAAAAAAGAGTGTAGACAAAAAGATACAAAAAAAAAAAAAAAAAAAAAAAACATTGTAAACTCCTGAAGAAGACGGAGGACCGTCGAAATTCGAGAGAAGAATAATAACTTCATTAGCAATCAAAGCATTATCACCAGCTATATTTTGTTATAGATATATATATATGTGTGTGTGTGTATATATATATATATATATATATATATATATATATATATATATATATATATATATATATATATATATATATATATATATATATATGTGTGTGTGTGTGTATACATATATATATATATATATATGTATCTTTCAATATATATATATATATATATATATATATATATATATATATATATATACGCACACACACACTAACAAATCACACTAATATATTTTTTTCTCATGTCACAAAAAAATCATTATTAATTTGGGTAAAATTACCTGGTATACAGAGACTAGAAACCAATGCCATAAACCCCCGTTCTCCTTCAAAAGAACTCGCTTCGAAATGGATGATGACGTAATCAGATGTTAATGTGATATTACCCGGTGAGTCGTCGGCAGTAAGCTCGATGAGGGTATCACGTGGCTCCGATGTACTGCTGATAGAAAGCTGTCAAGAAGAATAATAATCAGAATAATCATGATAACAATAACACTAATAATAATATTAACAAAATAATAATAATACCAACAATAGTAGTAATAATAACAAAAATGTAATAATAATGGTGATAATAATGATCACAATAATAATAATTATTATCTAGCGTTTAATGTTTTGCTTTTGTAAGGACATCGCACACGTTTCAATTGGTCTGCGATCCGATTTTGGACTAAAACGTCGTACAGTTTGATGCTAACATTCAGACATGGTATATTTCATTGTGTAGTGGTGGAAATCATCGTATGAATTACATATCTTCAAATCTGTTTCTATGCTAAATGGCATCCTTCTTAGAATAAAAGCGAATTTGATATCTAGTCACAATGACGTCATAGCAGTCGTACGATTGGCTACGATTTGAAACTAATTTGGCCTTTACTCCAAAATAAAGGCTTGCTATCAGTCAAAATTGTTTTATTAGTATTTTTCAGTTAATTTGAACCTAAAAAAAAGTTACTTTTCATTAACATTTTCAGGAAAATGAGCAATATAATATTGGCTCCATATCGAATCGTGGAGCAGTCATAAGGTTTGCGGTGATCTAAACAGGTAATCGTTACTATCCCGATCATCGGATCCTTTCATTCTCTCACTAATTAAGCAATCCCAGGAGAGCATTAATTACAACAAGATATTAAGGGCCTTTTTACACGTTAATCTTAAATCATTGTAATGATGATTGCTATTGTAATCGTGATTGTGATTGGCGTTCGTGATTCTAATCACGTTCTAGTTTGGTTTCACACGTACTAAATATTCGTCATTATCCTTATTACTCACTGGAATCATTCAAATTACGATTTTTTACTGTGTGAAAAGGCGGTAAGACTCGATGTGGCATACTGCATAGACCATCGCAACATGATGGATACCCATTTAACACCTGGGTAGTGAAGTATGGTTTGAAACCTTGCAATGCGAGGCTACGATGGGATTCGAACACATGACCCTCTGATTGCACCAGACGCTTCCACAATTATAGAATCAGAGTCAGAATAGTGTCTTTTTATTTGTATAACTTCCTCAATTTATTTTGATTTAATATTATTGTAATGGAAAAAAAATAATGTTCATCTTGAGATTTAATTATACCGTAGATTATAAGTATGTTTGCGTTTTCCCTTTGTGATCTTAAATGGTCGAATAAATATGTACAGATTCATTCTTATTTATTATTTGTTTTTTTTGGGGGAGGGGGGGAATTGTGATTTAATTATGGCAATGATTTCGTGTTTATTCATTATATTTTCATATGTTATGTATAATGAGGAAGTAATGAAATATGATTTTAAAACCAAATAAACTCACCTTATGAATGTGTCGATATAGTTCAAAGTCCTTGAATGAAATCATCAGCTGACAGGTTGGTTTTTGTAGAAAGAATCGCCAAATTACCTCTTGATCTCTTGGATAGTTTGCATATGGATAGTTGAGAGAAGATATATAATATGTATCTCCGCTGGCCAATGATACATTAGAACCTGAAAACAAAAGTAGATTTGATTTATGCCTTTCGTTTCATTTCAGCAAGGTAGTCGCATCATATCTATAATTGATAATTGAAAATTATATTGGGACCAGTCATTATAATATGAAATAATGGAAATATAAGCCTTTACATGAAAAGATATCGCAATAATCGCATAATGGACGTCAACGGAAAATACTTGATGGTGAAAAGGGCTGTGGGGGATATACGGGAGGGTACGGGATTCACCCCAACCCCTTCTTGGACTCCCTAAAATAAAATCTAAAATATAAAGAAAATAGGGAGATTAAAAATAACAAGAAAATATAAGAAGAGGAAAAAAGTGACTGAGAGAAGATGAGGTAAATAAATTGAAAATAGAACAAAAGTCAGGTTATATTATAATTATATAAAATGAGGAAAAAAAATCACTCACTCTTTGCGCTCGCTTTTGTACGTTGTCAGATAATAATCTACCCAGGAGGATGTTATTTAAAAAAATATCCCGTTTCATAGTGAATGCACAAATTATTCTGCTCGCGATTCCACTTTTCATTTTGTATGAGAGAGTTCGGCATTCTGTTCATGATTACAAAAAAATGTTTGATATAAATAAAGTAATAAGGGAATTAGAGAGATTATCCTCTACATGAATACCAGCAAACAAACGTCAGAATATGCTTATCAATTCATTCAAGCTCGCAGTCAGGCATCCTGTCCTTTACAATTTTCTCGCTCTTATTTTTCTTATTAAGACACATATATTTTCTTTATTATAGTGCTTAAAACTTGCATCTTTCTGGTCGAAAAACAAAATGCAGCTCGCCCTTTTCCCTTATATTATTAGATTAGTTAGATATGTATCAGGTCCCTTTTTAGGTTGGGATATAAATTCAGCTCGCATTATCCATATACGCATAGCGTTCATGATTTTTAAGAAATGTTCAGAATGTTAAATTTTCAGATCTGAATAGAGGGTATAGCAAAATATTTGACCTCGCGCTTCGCGCTCACGTCATTTATGAAGGCCATATTTAATAGTAATACTTCATTACAATACTATACTAGTATTATAATACCTCAGTAATACTTCATTGCTCTTAAGTGTAAGTTTCCTGAACGAGGTTCATATACTGTTTAAGTTATGATGACACTTCCTAAGTTATGATGTCATTAAAAAAACTTAACCTTAGGTTAAGATAAATATGTTGACGACGCCGCGGCCGCCGTCGGAAAAGCCGCGCCTACAGTCTCGCTCTGCTATGAAGGCCAGGGAAAAAATGTGTACACCCTTCAGGCAAAGTTACCTTTATAAATAGGTTTGAGTTTCGAGGCTCTAGCAGTTTAGCTGCAAATCTAGCAAATAATATCACCCCCCCCCCCTTTCTCGTGTAGCTCGCATCCTCTTTGCATGCATGCTCTGTGCATGGTTATGTAATGCATTGCATACCGCATATAATTGAGCAAAGTGCGGTATTCAGTTAAACATAGATCCCTGTGGAACACCACCCAGATAACCTTAAGGAAATTGAGCGTCTTTACTTACCAACTGCATCAATAATCGGATGGGTTGTATCTGTTGTAGGTAAAAAGAAAATACATGTGAATAATTATATGTTTTCTGTGTTGTCATAACATATTTTTCTGCACGTTATTTTCTTTATTCGGCACCCTGATATATTGTTATCTACATTCCAGACACCAACCTATATGCCACTAACCATCATCATGATTACGAATACGTGTTTCAATAAAAAAAAATATTTAATACTATAAATCACTTTCACGAAAAAACCGTGTACTTGGACTATATCGATACGTTATTGTAAGGCTATCACATTTTACTCATTTGTATTAATTCTTAATGTGCCATTCACTGTAATCAGCGAGTGCCACTTTTTTTTTTTTTTAGATTCATGTATTTTGTTCCAATACCATGTATAAACGAGTAAAGGAAAATAAGAACTTGAAAATACAACTGTTTTGTGTATGCACCTCCATTTCGGCTTACACGTGAATGAAATGACACGTGAATAAAGAAATCTCCGGGGTGAAAATACAAAAACACCCCTTTTCTTACAATTCGCGGGCCGGACTTGTCCCGCGAAAAAACGCATGCGGTCCTTCCGAGTGGGGGGGGGGGGGGGGGCGGATGCGATGGCACCACGTGGCATACCTGTCACATGCATCATGTGCATCGATATGCATAAGCTGGAAAGAGCTCGTTGTGCGCGGCAGAACGCACACCGTGAGACCAAGGAAAAATACTCCATGTCACATTTAACAGTATTTGGGACCAACCATACCAACGCGTAAAGGAGACCGCACACCACGATCAGATTTTCGAATACATGCAAATTGCATTTTGCTCAATTTCTGAAAATGTGAATGAAAAGTATCTTTTAATTCTAGGTTCAAATTAACTGGGAGAATATACTAAAATTGCAATTTTTGATGATTGGATGATTGCAAGCTTTTATTTTGGAGTAAATGCCAAATTGGTTGGCGTAGCCAATCGTACAATTGCTATGACGTCATTACGATTAAGTATCGAATTCTCTTTTATTCTAGTCAGAATTATTATTAGCATAACCGCAAGTTTGAACATTGCTATTCGTATGATTTAGAATATTACACAGTAAGATATTCCATGTCTCAATATTAGCATCAAATTATATACGTTTCTAAAATCGGGTCGCAGAGCAAACATAAGGTGTGCGATGACCTTTAGTACTCGACGTACGTACACGCAATAGCAAACAAAGCATGGAACTTTGTGCGCGCTTGACCCTTTGACCTTTTGAGGGGCCTCAAAGAGCGCGTTGTAGCTCTATCCGGTGGGTGCGTGACATACCTGTCTCACAGTCAGCGTGTAGTACAGCTTTAAATCCCCTTCTGACGTCAGGGCCAATAGATAACGAATTCTTGAATCGGATGAGGGAAGAACTCGTTGTGATCTTAATTGGTTCTATTGTGAGGTCACCATACAAAATCATTTGTTGCAAGCGTGGTCCCTCTAATCCGGCAGTTGAACTGATATTTAGCTGTGTGAATAATACATGAAATGCTAATGATAATGATTTAGGTTGAGAAGAGCATTCACGCCCATTGCATATTTATTACACTAGATATCCGTTCCTGTTTTTTTTTCTTTAAGGTGCCAATTTATTTAACGTTGTTCGCTTAATTATAGCGCATTTCACTGCCAACTGCGTCACTATGCGCTCCGTTGGATAACTTAACCCTGGCAGTAATTAACCCCGCAGCCTTTGACAGCTCGGTGGCATTTCAAGGAATAAATTCCTACCAGGTACACATTAACCTCGCCTGGGTCGAGTGAAGCACAATGCGGATAACTTTCTTGCCGTAGGAAATTACGCTCTGTACGGCATTTTACAAAATTTGCATCATTTCAACTTTATCAGTAAAACTTAGATATTTTGTGATTATTTAGTTTATACATGGAATAGAAACAAAGGTGAAAGAGAAACATAATTGAAATATATAATAACAAAAAATACTTTCTTCTACCCACCCCCCCCCCCCCTTCCACCTGTTCCGCGACCATTGTGCAGAGTGGATGTACGCCGAAAAGCAATTTTACCACTCAAATTACCAACAACAACAAAAAGAGAAACAAAAGTGAAAAAGTGAACAAAATAATTACAACTTCATATTCCGATCTTGTTGTAAAATTCTTCAAATCAATAGTAAGCTGACAACCTTCTTCTGGGAGGTTGAAAAGCCAATTCACAGATTTATATGAAGGAAAGTTCTCAGGGAAGTTAGGCGAAGCTATGGTGAAGGATTCCCCGTGTGATAATAATACACCAGAACCTGACAAAAAAAAATACAAAAAAACTTCTTCCGAGTTATCTATATGAATTTATGAACTCATCATCATCATCATCGCCACCATCACCAACATCATCGTCATCATCATTATTATGATAATTGTAATCATCATCATCACCATCGCCATCATCGTTATCATCATCATAATTATTATTACCATCATCATCACCACCACCATCACCAATATCATGATTAGCTTCATTATCATCATCGTTATCATGAACACCATCATTCACATCCAGTGGCGTAACAGGGGGGGGGGGGGGCAGGGGGGGGGGCAAGCTGCCCCCCCCCCCTGGCGGATTTCACCGGGAAAATAAAAAAAACGGGAAAAAAATAAAAGGGAGGGAGAAAGAAAGGGAAAGTGGAAGGAAAGAGAGAAAGGAAAGGAGGAAAAGGAAAGAGAAAGGGAAAAGTGGATAGAAAACAAAGACAAAAAATTTGAAATGGAAAAGGAAGGAAAGCGGGAAGAAGAACGAAAGAACATTTGAGAAAGAACAAATCATTCCGAAATAGACCTATGTAGTGCAATAGCATGATGGGAAATAAATCAAAAGATGGCAAAATGGCAAACAATAGCGGGAAATGAAGGTAGAATGGAATTGGTCAAAAGCTAAATTGGAAAAACAAAGAAAAGGGACAAGAAATAAAAACTTAATAACACGACCGGGCTGACGAGGATAGAAAATAAAGAGCGGGAAGAAAGACTGCATTGCTATTAGCTTCCTAAATTTTATGCAAATAAGCTACCGGGCTTTGCTCCAGACCCCAAGCAGTAGGGGCTCTTCATCTATGACCTTCAAATGGCTCTATTACGCCCCCTCCCCTGTAGGTACCCTTCCTACATTAAGCTTTACGTTCAATCACTGGCGTACAGGCGCGGGGGGGGGGGGGGTCTTGGTTCAACACCCAAGAGGAAATGAAAAAATTGCTATGTTTTGGCCCATCAAAATATTTGGTTCAACTGGGTTGAATAAATGTGTTGTGTAAAAGCTGTATTCTGTATATACCCGCGATTTGATTAATAGCGGCAATCTGCGAGGTTTAAATGGCTCCGCCCCAGACCCCAACCGTATAGCACTGCCGTATATGAGTAAGGAAGGGTTGGTCCATGGTACCTAAAAGTTCTACCAAGTAAAAAAAAGGAGGAAAGAAAAGCAAATGAGAAGTGTAAGATATGATTTTATTTACTTAATATAATGTCAAAAAATATCTCAAAGTTAGATTCTCATGAAAAGGTGATTTTTTTCTCGCTCGCTTCGCTCGCTCGGGACTTATATTAAGCAGCTTTTTAGCACATGCGCCATACTGCGCCCCTCGTTTTTTGTTTTGTTTATACCACGGTCACATTTGCTCTACGGCGGCCGTACGGCGAGTCGAAAACAGCCATTTTATTCATTTTTACTAAAACCACCTATATGTAGCTGGTACAAACAAATGTTAAAACGGCTGTTTTCGACTCGCCGTACGGCCGCCGTAGAACAAATGTGACCAAGGTATTACTCTGCACGCTACTGACGCAAATAATCCTATTCACAGTGGCGTACAGATCACAAAAAAGGAATGGAAAGAGAGAAGAGTGAAACTTATATTCTCTGGATATCATGTTAAAATCTATCACAAAATTTGATTTTTGTATTAAAAATGTCAAAAAAAATTTAAATATAAATTCTGCCTGATACGCAATGTCTGGCCCTCTCAAAATCGTCGCCCAATTACACCATTGCGCCTGTTCATACCATGACATGACCGGGAAATTGTTGGCTCTTGCCCCCCCCCCCCCTGGCCACCGACCCCTGTTACGCCGCTGTTCACATCTTAAGGCTTATTATCACTATCATCATCATCATCTTCATCATCTTCATCACTATCAAACGATCAAACCAACCGTAACCACAGCCACGTTATAGTTGTAGGCCAGAGTTGTAAGAAGAATAGGTTTTTGAAAATATTTGTTTCTAAAACACATTTTATAAACCTGCTTCAAGTTCTTTTAATGAAAAAAAATAAGAAAGTAAAGTTACCTCTTGTGTCGATGTAATGCTCATTACCCGCTAAGAGAGAGATATATCAAGAGGGAGACATCGAGAGAGGGAGGGATAGAGAGGGGGGGGGGAAGAGTGGGGTGGGGAAGAAGGGGGAGAAGAGAGGAAACGGTGAGGAGAAGAACGGATTGATTTGATAAGTGGCAAGGAAAAATGAATGAATAAACAGACAAATAGATAAATAAATATTCTGCATGACTATGTAAAAGCGAAATTACAACTTATAGCATTGCGGCAAATGTGGAATGGAAAACCGAACAGTGTCCCCGCAGTATCGTTCCCACTGTCCTTCACTATTTCCCAACAGTGGAATCACAGGAGGGGATGAAACAAGGCTTTTATTTTTTTTTCATTTCATCATTACGTTATTTTGCTTATATATATAATCTGTTATTGATTTTGTATTTTTGTTTTATCTTTTGTGTATGTATTTGAAAATTAAATTTCTTTGTACGCTTGCATTCATGGAAAAAATAAATTCTGGAATCTTACCTTGATCACAAGCCCATACTGATCTAAAAAAGGCGGAACTTCACGGGATCTCTGAAATTCGACTGCTCACTGGCGCCGTTTAAAGTAGGTGTGGCCATATATGCTTTAATAATCCCACAAAGTTGGTAACTTTCAAAATTCCATTGATGCGCGCTAATTCCATTTGACCTGTGTCGAAAAAGCGATGTCTAACGTATATCTCGGAACACCAAGATTTTTTCCTGACTACATACCTTGATCACATACTGATGATACTGACGCAATAAATCCATGTGACCGAGGGCTCTCGTGAGTTTCTGACTTGAACCACAGCCATACGACGCTTGAGTTGATATTGAAGTACAATGGGATTATTCCATCTAATGACCAGATCTAACATGATAAGAATAATATTTTGCAACATATATTTAATAGCCTTTTATTCATTGGAAATTAACCAGCATGTAATAGGGCTAGGGACTATTTGCTTTCTGGTCGCATATATTCTTTGGAAAAAATGGTATTACAACATATTCATGGATATATTTTTTTTTATGAACACATTAAAAAAGTGATCTTCGATCGCCTTTTTGTCACGTGATTATGAAATAAAATAATTCAATATGCATTTAAGTTACCTAGGATTGCCTTGCGGGGTGGGGGCGCCGTTTTCCAAAAAAAAAATCACAGGGGCGCCAAAATTAGGTCGCCCCCCCCCCTCGGAGCAACATCTTGAATACGCGCCTGTATAACGTCTCCGTGCGCTTCTAAAGGACCATTAGTCCCCGTAATTAGTAACCACCTAGAATAGAATTATTGGAAATGGCTTTTTGACTGATTTGAGTATAAGTATGGGTGTCAACATTTACCCCCCAAAAAATTAGGAGGAATGCGGTTTGGGGAAAATGCTTTTTTCAAGGTCAAACGTCAAAATGACCTTTTTAAATATACTGTATCATTGTATCTCCCAGATAAAATATTACAGGTTGGTGATCATGGTGTCAAAATGCACGGATTCTTACAAGAAGATCAAATAAAATCAAATCAAGTACCTACGATACTCATTTATCCAGTAAATTCAAGGTCAGAGCATTTCAAAGGTCCATGACCTTTTTATACATTATATACCACATACGGTATAATGGTATCTTTGAGATGAAAAGGCGCAGGTTGGTGATCTTGGTGTCAAAATGCAGAGTTTCTTACAGGAAGATAAAATAAATAAAATTAAGTACCCAGAATGCACATTAAACAATAACATTCAAGGTAAAAGCCTTTCAAAGGTCAATGACTTTTTTTTTTACATTATGTATCATACTGTATAATAGTATCTCTGAGATGAAACGGCACATCAGGTTGGTGATCGTTGTGTCAAAATGCACAGATTCTTACTGGAAGGTCAAATAAGATAAAGTTATTCACCTAGAATGCATATTAATCCATACAGTTCATGGTCAAGGGTCAATGACCTTTTTACATATGCTATATATCGTATAATGGTATCTCTAAGATAAAACGCTGCATGTTGGTGATTTTAGTGTAAAAAAGGAAATTTTTGCAAGAAGATAAAAGGCACAAAATAATCATAAAGAATTATCCTTCACCTTTGATATCCAAACTCAAAGGTCAAAAGTTAATAAATATTTATATATACATGCTGTCAGGAAAGAAATTTAATTATAGAATATATCAGTCAAAGTTTAAACATGTGTTAAACATATTTACTTGGTCCAGGTTAGGGTAAGCTTGTATAGACAAGCATGTACATATGTTTTAAATATTTCAAAAGCAAGCGTTGGAAACGTTTGATACCCCCCCCCCCCCCCCTTAGAGTACAAGTGTACCAGGTTTATGTCATATTTTATTAGATGAAGCATTTTATTAATACAGGTGTCATAAATAACCTATACAGTGCTCTAGCATTGATGAATGTAGATGTACAGATGCACATCAGGAAGTCTTTTGTTATTAAGAATGTGTTGCTTTATGCATTCATCGTTATTGAAATTCTTTGAATTACTTTATAGAAATTTTACAGTTATTCCTAGTAACGGTAGGGTATATTAGGAGGTTAGTTTCAGTAATTCAAGGAGAACCACTTTAGCTAGAATAGACCACAGATGTTAGTATAGGCAGTCTAAGTTAAAACTGAGGGACAACGTCGGTGACGAGATAACGACCCCAGCTACCGCCGGTTCTCCACCGACATGATCCGTCAAAACTCATGTCATCATTGGGGGCTCGATCTCGTCCACTAATTCGTTGAAGCCACATCTTTCTGATCTGGGGGCTACTCATCAAGGGGCAACTGTCTGCGGAGGCCGAGTGGTAGAGACATCGCAAGCTGCGGAGGCCAAGAACTGGACCGACCACCAGGGCCAATTGGGGCATGTCAAGCCAGATGAGATGATGGGGGCACGAGTCAATTATTATTAAGTTAAGTTATATTTTGTTTTCAATATTCATGTATATTTTCATGTACAATTGTTGTAAAACAAAGCAAACAACATTATGACTTAAAAGATTGAATTGATTAAATCTTTTAATAACTGACACATGCATGATTCTACCCAAAAAGAAATTAATCCATTATATTTACATTTTATTTGTGAATAATAGAAAGAAAGATAGCTATTTGTAATGAAAACTTGGATGTTTAATAATTTCACTCTGAAATAAGGATAAAAAATGGCCATAAAAAATATATTGAGGGGTAAGAGGTCAATCAACAACTATGTCAATAACGTCAGGGAATTTAAGTAAATAGGTAGATACAACGTGATAGTGGCATATAGGTATGGTGATGTGAAAAAGACTGACTTGCGTGGAAAATGAACACAAATTTAATAGTTGAATCCTTGACCAATGATGATGTCAAAATTCAAGTTCAAGGTGAAATTGAGATCCAATAGCACCTTTTGATGTATATTGTAGTAATGCATTGCCAAAAGTGTAAAAAAAATCATGTATGATATAATTTGAAATGGTGAAGTTGTCTAAAGTAGCAGATTTTGGATATGCATTTTATAAATCTAAACCAAGGTACTAATTTCTCTGTAGCAATAGGTCACTAACCTAAAATGCTACAATCAATGCTATAAAACTATAACTTAATCTGTAAATGGAAAGAATAGGCCTAACTCTTATGGGTAGCGTCATCCGTGAACATTTTCGTATAGCCTGGGACAATGATGAAGAAGTAAAATAAGACAATCATTATAGAGCTGCAGCTTTTGTCATAGTAAATGAAGTGTCTCAACTTCAGCAAAGAGTAATTAACTTTTTGAAAACCTTTTGACATTTTTAGGACTTTGATCTGGCCCATTCAATGAAAGCCTTATGTTCTGTCAATGGATATTAGACCGATTCTAGGACATCTACCCCCTGGACATCCACCCCCCGGACATCCACCCCTTAGGACAAGTACCCCCCTAGGACATCTACCCCCCGGACATCTACCCCCCGGACATCTACCCCCCGGACATTTACCCCCAGGACATCTACCCCCCGGACATCTACCCCCCGGACATCTACCCCCTTAGGACAAGTACCCCCTAGGACAAGTACCCCCTAGGACATTTACCCCCGGACATCTACATGTACCCCTGGACATCCACCCCGGACATCCACCACCCGGACATCCACCCCCGGACATCCACCCCCTTAGGACAAGTACCCCCCGGACATCTACCCCCGGACATCTACCCCCAAGACATCTACCCCCCGGACATCTACCCCCGGACATCTACCCCTTGGACATCTACCCCCCCCCCCGGACATCTACCCCCGGTCATCTACTCCCGGATGTCCAGGGGTAGATGTCCGGGGGGTAAATGTCCGGGGGGTAGATGTCCTAGGGGGTACTTGTCCTAGGGGGTAGATGTCCTAAGGGGGTGGATGTCCGGGGGGTGGATGTCCGGGTGGTGGATGTCCGGGGGGTGGATGTCCAGGGGGTAGATGTCCGGATACGTATTAGACCAGGATATATATTATTACTGATATGTTGCACAGCTTGATTCTCAAGAACTGGAAGTGGTGATGTAGGAGTTTCGTTACGTCGATGAATGTGTAATTGTAACCTATTATCTCTTTTTGAATTTCATTATTATATGCCTAATTTGTGCATGATAACAATCATTTGTTCTGGACCAAATACATGATCCTTGATCAAACTGATACCTAGTAGAAATAGTATCATGGGTGACGTACGGCAGAGAGCAGATATGAAGTTTTGTCCTGCAGCATTATCATCTCAAGAGATTCTGGCAGCTCGCAATGAGAGGTAATTAATGATAATAAGGGAATTCACTTTGTTGAAGTTCATTTGAGAACTGCAGCTCTAATGATGATCTTCTTTTTATCTTCATCATCACCCCTTTGCTGTTTGGAAATGCTCTCAGATGATGCTAGCTGTGACATGAGAGTTAGACCTATCCTATCCATTTTCAGAAGATTAAGCTAAAAGTTTATAGTATTATAGATGAGTGGTCTATCGCTGGAGAGAAAAAGACACGACAACCTTGATTTAGATATTATGATGCATTAAATGCTGCTACTTAAAATAAAAATCATTTTAAATTATATACTTGATATCATATATATATATATATATATATATATATATATATATATATATATATTTGATATATATATATATATATATATATATATGTATATATATATATATATATATGTATATATATATATATAAACCCCTCAAATAAAGTTTGGAAATCTGTGTTTGGCCATTAATTTCTCCCAACTCCCAATTTTACACAATGCATATTTGATATCATTCAAAAGATCATTTAATTATCTTTAAAAAGATACCATGCTTGTTATGATCATGCCATCTCGAAAAGAGCAGGATTCAAAAGTGTTGGATGAGGTCTGAATTGAAAAGCTGCAAAACGAGCAAAACAAGTTTGGAAATCTGAGTTTGGCCATTAATTTCTCCCAGCTCCCAATTTTACACAATGCATATTTGGTATCATTCAAAAGATCATATAATTCTCTTTAAAATGATACCATATTTGTTATGATCATGCCATCGCGAAAAGAGCAGGATTCAAAAGTTTTGGATGAGGTCTGAATTGAAAAGCTGCAAAAACGAGCAGAAATAGCTATGAAGGGTCAATACAGAACATGAGATCCTTTGTCTCTGTCAATAGATATGAACATCCATTCAAATCAAGCCCCTGCTTCAGTAGTGATGGTTCTGTGAGATAACATAGAATGAGTCGTGGTTTGAAATATCCATGTATTTTTGTTTGTTTGTTTGTTATGTGTTTGCTTGTGAAGAGGTGTGTTTGATTCCATGTTAATGTTGAATTTAAGGTGCATGAAACCAATTTAAAGAAACCGCTGAGAAACTCTCACATCACCACGGAATAGTTGCTTTCAATATTGTGTCATTAGTTACTTTCAATATTGTGTCATTTTGCAACTTTTGAAATTTGACCTTGCCCCACATTTCAAGGCACTGCACCTCCATGTGAACCATATTCATATCATGTAGGATATCATGTTAAAGAAAATAAATGATCTCTTCATTAATATTTAATTACACATTGATATTTACTAAAACCAATGAGGAATTATCGATCAAAGTCAAAAGAAACCGCTGAGAAACTTACTCATCACCACGGAAAAAAGAACAGTGACTGTGAATATTGTGTCATTTTGCAACTTTTGAATTTTGACCTTGCCCCACATTTCAAGGCACTGTTCCTCCATGTGAACCATAATTATATAATGTAGCGTATCATTTTAATGAAAATTGAATGTTCTATTCATTGATATTAATTAAACATTGATATTTACTAAAACCGAGGAGGGATTATCAATCAAAGTCAGATTTCCAAACTTTTTTTGAGGAGTTTATATATATTATATACTGTATATATATACAGTGCGTCCAAGAAAAAAACGAAACCGAGATTAAGCGGTGATTTATCATAACTTAATCACAAATACAATAGACAAATGACCTACCAATGTAAATTATTCCTCATTCACGCATTAGTGAGCAAAAACAATTTGAAGAAAGGATACCAAAAACTCATTTGGCGGGGGGGGGGGGGGGGTATCTGAATTTCAAAAGGAAAATCGCATGCCTAAAAAGTTAAATATCTGCCAAAATGGTCAAGAAGTGAAAAAGTTATGTTCTCTCGAATCGATGCTTGTATTTCCATAATTTCATGAAATAAACGTGTTTTCACCGGTTACCCACAGAAGATATCGTATGGTTAACAAAAGACTTAATGCATGGCTGATCGTCAACAAAACGGAGTGTCAAGTGAGTTTGAACGCTAGCCTGTAAAACCTCTTCATTCTATGAAATTATTGAAATTCAAGCCTTATTTCAAATAACCAGAACTTTGTTATTTCTTGACCATTTTCTGTAATTGAGGTATCAAATTAAAGAGCAGATATTGTACTTTTTAGAAATGAGGTTTTCTTTTTGAAGCCCAGATACAGCCCGCCAAATGACTTTTTGGTATCCCCTCTTCAAATTGTTTTTGCTTAGTCATGCGTGAATAAGAAATAATCGAAGTAATTTCAGATGAAAGAGGAGATTCTAAGCTTTACAATGGTAGGTCATTTGTCTATTGTATTTGTAATTAAGTTATGATAAATCATCGATAAATCTCGGTTTCGTTTTTTGTGGGACGCACTCTGTGTAGATATATATATATATATATATATATATATATATATTGGCGAAGAAGCTCAAAAAGCATTGAAGCTAGAGACGTAGCCTGGATTTCTTCAATCCAAATATATGCATGTTACATGTAAAGCCATTATGTCTTTTACATCTTCAGATACCTGAAGAAGGCCGAACTAAATGGCCGAAAGCTTGTACTAATAAAAGTTGAAGAAATCCAGGCTACGTCTCTAGCTTCAATGCTTTTTGAGCTTCTTCGCCAATATATTACTCACTGAAGCACCCACGCAATGTTTAGGTCCTTGCTCATCACAATTATATATATATATATATACATATATATATAAACCCGTATTCCTCCTAACTTTTTGGCGGTAAACGTTGACACCCATATCTACTCAAATCAGTAGAAAAACCATTTCCAATAATTTTATTCCAGATTCGCTAATTGGCGTCTATTTTAGGGATACTATATGATGTGATTACCCTAGCTTTAGCCCCGCAACCTTTCACAGCGTTGGAGCATTTCGAGGAATAAATTCCTGCAGGGTACCCAATTCTTGCCGAAGGAAATAACACCATGGCTGGGATTCGAACCCACGATCCTCTGATTTATAGTCACAAGATCAATCCACTGGGCCACAACTGGCCGAATTCATTGAAAACCATATTACTCCTTACCTTATTATTCGATGTGTTGTACCCAGTCCCGATCTCAAGGGACTCCTTACCATCAAGTGTATCGAGTTGTTCAAGTTTTACCAGAACTGTGCAGTTTTCGGGAGCATTAATTACCCAGGTATAGAAGCCTTCTACATGTCTGGCCGCATACCATCTATACATAGGTGACCTGACCTGTATCGTTTCGTCTCCTCCTAGTTCTAAAACATGCTCTGAAAAATCAAGATAATGAGGTTGAATCTCTTTAAACTTTAATTGAAATGCTTATTCCAATAACGACAATGTTATAGTTGCTTTTGGGGCAGCAGACAAATAAAATAGAAAAAAAAATGTATATATTGGTATACTGTTCTAAGCAAGGTTCCCGTTCCGCAGAACGAGAACACTTATGGAAGTCCAACAATTTGCGAGATCGTCCATCTCTGTCCAAGATCAGTGAAATTTGCTGCCTCTTCCGAATAGCCTCGAAAAGCCACATATAAGACTACTGGAAGACCAAAAACAAATTTCTATAAAAAAACCCCCCGTAGGACCCATAATACCATGACCTTCAAGACAACTGCAGGTTAACTGAAGGGGCTTTCACAACTGCTCTTGCGATCGTTTGCGATCATTTGGTCACAATGTATGTTGCACACAATCGCAATGGTTGTAAGCAGTCGTACCGCTAATTGTGAAAAGGGCTTAAGAGACCACAATGACTGAAGTTTGCCATACTGCCAGAGACATCTGAAAGACTGGCCGAGGCTTTTAAAAGGAATTTGAAAGCCTTTATTTGTTTTGAAAGGTCAATGAAGATCTCTTAAGGCCTTTGAAATATAATATGAAAGACTAACCAATATTTCATTTCGATTCAATTGAATTGTTTTTATTGTCATGTTCAATTAAAAACACAAAAATTGTCCTCAGACTCTTATTAACAAAAAGTGCATTGAAACAAAGAGTAATCAATCACAAACTATAAATACATCAAAATAATACATACATGTAATATAAATATATCAATAAAAAATATACATAAATATACACTGTTTGCATGCTTGAGCACCCACAAAACGCTACCAACCACTGACCCACTGTATGAAACAAAAGTGTCACCCGCAGTGGAACCATGCGGTCTAAGGTGGGTACTCAAGCATGCAAACAGGTACCGGAAGCTATTACATGGATACATGAATAAATCAAATGAATAAATTAAATAACATTGACTCCCAGAGCTGCCAACTTCCAAAGAGTAATAATTCAGACATCAGTGTACAGTAAAAACTCTAGAGCCGCCAACCAGTAAGAGAAGCCACACCTACCAGGACCACCATGCCAAACTATGCCACTATGCCTATGACCTGTCGTGAGCACAATGGCAAAACCCGACACGACAATCCCAACAAAAATGACACCTCCTACCAGATGGCAGTTCTAAAGAGTTCTCTGAACCTAAAGAGGTATATGATATTACAAATTTCATAGAAAACCCAAACATTCATTAATAAGACAATTTTATGTCTACCCGACTGTATGCATTATATAAAATAGAACATTGAAAATTACACAGTTATGTGTCCATACGGCTACATGCTGTACACGCGGAGGAAGTAGAAAGAGTCCCCAAGTATCTCTTCAATCCGGGTGCACCAGGTATCATGGAGGTATCATACAGTACAATGCATGACATGCTTATGAACTTAAGCAGCAAATTGTATTGGTATCAATTTATGTCTTTTAATTAATGATCCACCAATGATCTATGATGATCTGTGCAAGAAAAGACGGTTACGGGCAATTTCAAGGAGACCATGAAGGCCATCGAAGGATCAGCCATGAATTATACACACTAAGAAATAAAGGTTCAAAATTTAACCCCGAAAGGTTGATGCAAAATCAGCACCCTATGGGTTCAAAAATTGAACCCCTGGTTGGGGTTCATTTTTGCACCCTGCAGGTTCAAAACTGCACCCCTAAATTTTAAATTGAACCCCTAGGGGTGCAGTTTTGAACCCGCAGGGTGCAAAAATGAACCCCAACCAGGGGTTCAATTTTTGAACCCCAATCAGGGGTTCAATTTTCGAACCCATAGGGTGCTGATTTTGCACCAACCTTTCGGGGTTCAATTTTGAACCTTTATTTCTTAGTGTGTAGATCATTGGAAGTTTATTGAAAGACTAGTGAAAGTTATCAGGCTTTTCAGAAGTCTTAAATTCATTGGAGCGGGGGGGGGGGGGGGGGTATTTTAATGGGAATATTTTCCGTTAATATTTACAATTTTTTACTCGGCTTTCAATAATGTACATTTTATTACAAAAAATTACGAAAAAAATTGGATTCATACACGGTTTTTTTGGTCAGATGTTTAATTTCCTTTCTGGCTGTGACATATGTTCCTTGATGAGCCAGTTTTAAATGTCAGAACATCTGTAGAGTAATCATTTACAAAGTCTTGCTGAAGATATATACTTCCTAGAATAATCACAATAACCCAAACTCTTGTAAGATCAAGCTGATTGATTTAAGATCGCGGCATAAAGAGAAGAGTTCCCCTTTAAACCGTCGGTTAACGTGATACTGTACTTGTCCTGTCCACTTTTACAAAATTCTCCTGGATTACTTCTACCTGAAGAGCTCTAGGATTATGGCATACACTGCAACATCGTAGTGAAACATGTTCATATTGTGATCACAATGTGTTTATATCTACTGGAGATATTGTGACTAGTGAATACGCAATTCAAAAGGTAAAATAAAATAAAAACAATGGGAAATTAATGTCTCACTAATAGTAGACTCTTTAAATATGACATTCACGATCTTAATCAGAGCAGTGGGAAGATGATTCCACTATTATGTTCCACACTGTGAACAAACTGTGGTAACCGTCCTCTCCGGCCAACGTGGATGATTCTCAACGAATGGTTTATTATTATCATTATTACCATCATTATCATTATTAGCAGTAGTAGTAGTAGTAGTTATTGTTGTTGTAGTGGTAGTAATAGTAGTAGTAGTAGTAGTAGTAGTATCATTGGGTTATTGTTATAATTAATCGTCGTATAATATTCACCTTCTACTGTCAGTGGTGTTTCGTAGTTGACGACACCTGCTGAATTATTACCATCATTATTATTATTATCAGTAGTAGTAGTAGTTGTTGTTGTTGTTGTTATTGCTGTTGTAGTGGTAGTAATAGTAATAATAGTAGTAGTAGTAGTAGCAGCAGCAGTAGTAGTAGTAGTAGTAGTAGTAGTAGTAGTAGTAGTAGTAGTAGTAGTAGTAGTAGTAGCAGCAGCAGCAGCAGCAGCAGTAGCAGCAGGAGTAGTAGTAGTAGTAGTAGTATCATTGGGTTATTGTTATAATTAGTCGTCATATAATATTCACCTTCTACTGTCAGTGATGTTCCGTAGATGGCGACACCTGCTGAATTACTTGCTTCACACGTATATTGGCCATCATGTACCGAATACATATCGGCTATCATCATAGAGTTTGAAAAGCTGCCATTCATGAAGTCAACCCCAATCCCATGAGAAATAGCCCTGCCATCTTTGAACCACCGGAAGTAAATAGGGAGGTCACCATACTTGGCGGTACATGTGACTCTAATTGTTTTTCCCCGTCTGATAATTAGAGGCTCAATAGGTTCAATAACTGGAGCAACTGGGGATAAACAGTTATAGAAAAATATTGGAAAATGATAACCATAATAATTTTATAAACGTGGGAAAGGGCACTTCAGCTTGCTATTCTATATAGACTCAATTCATTACCCGTTTCAAATGTAAATGCTATCAAATATTTGATCAGAAGGTCGGAATGTTTAGTGTTCTTTTATTTCTCAGCCGCTGATCGAACCCTTGACACATTGGCCGATGGTTTCCGGGGGGGGGGGGATGACCCGCCAATATGCTTACTTAGAAAAGCCTGAAACCTC
The DNA here is from genome assembly GCF_037042905.1 of Lytechinus pictus. NCBI lineage: Eukaryota > Metazoa > Echinodermata > Echinoidea > Temnopleuroida > Toxopneustidae > Lytechinus > Lytechinus pictus. The sequence continues at coordinate 17,124,026 of NC_087252.1, read as the reverse complement.
TGACCGTAAATTTGAAAATTTATGGATGATTTATTTATGGAATAGTTGAGGGAAGTCAGGTAAGGTGCCCTTCGTGGGGTGGGCGCTGTAAAATGGAGACTCCATCCTTCTTTTTTTTTTTAAGAAGCGTTGAAAACTGTTTACAAATTACTAAAATAATCATATATTTGATGCGGGGGATACATCACATGCAGAGATCAATATTACGCTCCCCATCGCCGGCATGCCCGGAGAGTCTATAAAGCAAGAAAAGCGTGGGGGTAGTTGATGAGGACAATTTGCAAATATTGCATGCTATAAATCAGGGGCTGTGGAATCGGGGAGAGGGGTGGTTTCACCCCTCTCCACTTTTTTTCACATTCGTGTACAAAAACGTACAAATGACCATCTGAATGTGATTTTTTTGGCATGGTCAGCCCCCCTCACTTTGAAAACCGTTCCGCGGCTCAGGTAAATAACCAAACTACGGTATTTTTAAGCTTTGGTTTTGAAGAAAAGTTGAAAAGTATAAAATAAGTAGAAGATATCAACTACTTTCATCATCTCATTTCCATTTTGATACATTGTCGACAGATTGATTGACAAATATATATGATAGAAAGTCACGCCCAACTCACCTGTTGCATTGCGAGATGGTGGAGTGACTGTAAGGAGTAAAGAAAAAGTTAGGGCGGTTATAAATATATTTATTTTATCTATTCATTGTTATAAGCATACAAATATTGACTAGCAGCAGGACTGAAAGTGCGAATTTACAATCTCATTACAAAGAAAATCGACCTCATGTTTCATACTTCAAAATAATTATGTAGGCCTATATGCATGTATATATGAGCTTAGAGGTCGTGCATGGTGTTAACTCAGGGGGAAGCTTTCAAATGCACCATGTACGTGATGTAGGTTGTGTTTGAAAAGACTGTGTTTTGTACAGAAGCTTGAAGGTGCCAACCAGATAACGAGGTAAGAAGACGAGGCGACTGGTTAAATGACGTGACCCATGTTGTTTGGAATTAGGACGTGGGGCAGGTCAACATGCTTGGGACAAGTATACCATGTAGACAGGATTGTGAGGTATTGAAACTGGAAAGTGGGACTTGCGGACAAGATGAAAATTTGTTGAAAATAACAAGTCCTCTTGCCAGCCTCAACAACTCGTCATCATGCCTTCTTGTTCAAAACAAGTCGACTCTCTGAGTCCCAATGTTCAACAACTCGTAATCGAGTCTTTTTGTCCCGGAAAAAAGCCAACATGACAAGCTCCAACTCGTCTTCACCTGACGAACAAACCAATTTGCTAAATTTCAACAACTCGTCCCTGTGTCTCCACCTGGCGAACAAACCGATTTGCTAAATTTCAACAACTCGTCACTGTGTCTCCACCTGGTGAACATACCGATTTGCCAAATTTCAACAACTCGTCACTTTGTCTTCACCTGACGAACAAACCGATTTGCTAAATTTCAACATCTCGTCACTGTGTCTCCACCTGACGAACAAACCGATTTGCTAAAATTTCAACATCTCGTCACTGTGTCTCCACCTGACGAATAAACCAATTTGCTAAATTTCAACAACTCATCACTGTGTCTCCACCTGACGAACAAACCAATTTGCTAAATTTTAACAACTCATCACTGTGTCTTCACCTGACGAACAAACCGATTTGCTAAATTTCAACAACTCGTCACTGTGTCTTCACCTGACGAACAAACCGATTTGCTAAATTTCAACAACTCGTCCCTGTGTCTCCACCTGGCGAACAAACCGATTTGCTAAATTTCAACATCTCGTCACTGTGTCTCCACCTGGTGAACATACCGATTTGCCAAATTTCAACAACTCGTCACCGTGTCTCCACCTGACGAACAAACCGATTTGCTAAATTTCAACAACTCGTCACCGTGTCTCCACCTGACGAACAAACCGATTTGCTAAATTTCAACAACTCGTCACCGTGTCTCCACCTGACGAACAAACCGATTTGCTAAATTTCAACAACTCGTCACTTTGTCTTCACCTGACGAACAAACCGATTTGCTAAATTTCAACATCTCGTCACTGTGTCTCCACCTGACGAACAAACCGATTTGCTAAAATTTCAACAACTCGTCACTGTGTCTTCACCTGACGAACAAACCGATTTGCTAAATTTCAACATCTCGTCACTGTGTCTCCACCTGACGAACAAACCAATTTGCTAAATTTCAACAACTCATCACTGTGTCTCCACCTGACGAACAAACCAATTTGCTAAATTTCAACAACTCATCACTGTGTCTTCACCTGACGAACAAACCGATTTGCTAAATTTCAACAACTCGTCACTGTGTCTTCACCTGACGAACAAACCGATTTGCTAAATTTCAACAACTCGTCACTGTGTCTTCACCTGACGAACAAACCGATTTGCCAAATTTCAACAACTCGTCACTGTGTCTTCACCTGACGAACAAACCGATTTGCCAAATTTCAACAACTCGTCACTGTGTATCCACCTGACGAACAAACCGATTTGCCAAATTTCAACAACTCGTCACTGTGTCTCCACCTGACGAACAAACCGATTTGCTAAATTTCAACAACTCGTCACTGTGTCTTCACCTGACGAACAAACCGAATTGCTAAATTTCAACACCTCGTCACTGTGTCTCCACCTGACGAACAAACCGATTTGCTAAAATTTCAACAACTCGTCACTGTGTCTTCACCTGACGAACAAACCGATTTGCTAAATTTTAACAACTCGTCACTGTGTCTTCACCTGACGAACAAACCGATTTGCTAAATTTTAACAACTCGTCACTGTGTCTTCACCTGACGAACAAACCGATTTGCCAAATTTCAACAACTCGTCACTGTGTCTCCACCTGACGAACAAACCGATTTGCCAAATTTCAACAACTCGTCACTGTGTCTCCACCTGACGAACAAACCGATTTGCCAAATTTCAACAACTCGTCACTGTGTCTCCACCTGACGAACAAACCGATTTGCCAAATTTCAACAACTCGTCACTGTGTCTCCACCTGACGAACAAACCGATTTGCTAAAATTTCAACAACTCGTCACTGTGTCTCCACCTGACGAACAAACCGATTTGCTAAAATGTCAACAACTCGTCACTGTGTCTCCACCTGACGAACAAACCGATTTGCTAAATTTCAACAACTCGTCACTGTGTCTCCACCTGACGAACAAACCGATTTGCTAAATTTCAAAAACTCGTCACTGTGTCTTCACCTGACGAACAAACCGATTTGCCAAATTTCAACAACTCGTCACTGTGTCTCCACCTGACGAACAAACCGATTTGCTAAATTTCAACAACTCGTCACTGTGTCTCCACCTGACGAACAAACCGATTTGCTAAAATTTCAACAACTCGTCACTGTGTCTCCACCTGACGAACAAACCGATTTGCCAAATTTCAACAACTCGTCGCTGTGTCTCCACCTGACGAACAAACCGATTTGCTAAATTTCAACAACTCGTCACAGTGTCTTCACTTGACGAACAAACCGATTTGCTAAATTTTAACAACTCGTCACTGTGTCTTCACCTGACGAACAAACCGATTTGCCAAATTTTAACATCTCGTCACCGTGTCGTCCCTGACAAACAAACCGATTTGCCTAATTTTAACAACTCGTCACCTTGTATTTACCTGACGAACAAAGCGATTCGTCTAATTTCAACAACTCGTCATTTTATTTCCTTGTCCAAAACAAATCAATATTCTGAGTTTAAGCACCCTGTCATCTTGTATTCACCTGACTAAAAACCGATTTGCTAAATTTCAACAACTCGTCACTGTGTCTTCACCTGACGAACAAACCGATTTGCTAAATTTCAACAACCCGTCACTGTATCTTCACCAGACGAACAAACCGATTTGCCAAATTTCAACAACTCGTCACTGTGTCTTCACCTAACGAACAAACCGATTTGCTAAATTTCAACAACTCGTCACTGTGTCTTCACCTGACGATCAAACCGATTTGCTAAATTTCAAAAACTCGTCACTGTGTCTCCACCTGACGAACAAACCGATTTGCTAAATTTCAACAGCTCGTCCCTGTGTCTTCACCTGACGAACAAACCGATTTGCTAAATTTCAACAACTCGTCACCGTGTCTTCACCTAACTAGTAAACCGATTTGCTAAATTTCAACAACTCGTCACCGTGTCTCCACCTGACGAACAAACCGATTTGCTAAATTTCAACAACTCGTCACCGTGTCTTCACCTGACGAACAAACCGATTTGCTAAATTTCAACAACTCGTCACCTTATCTTCACCAGACGAACAAACCGATTTGCCAAATTTCAACAACTCGTCACCGTGTCTTCACCTACCTAACTAGTAAACCGATTTGCTAAATTTCAACAACTCGTCACCGTGTCTCCACCTGACGAACAAACCGATTTGCTAAATTTCAACAACTCATCACTGTGTCTTCACCTGACGAACAAACCGATTTGTTAAATTTCAACAACTCGTCACTGTGTCTTCACCTGACGAACAAACCGATTTGCTAAATTTTAACAACTCGTCATTGTGTCTTCACCTGACGAACAAACCGATTTGCTAAATTTCAACATCTCGTCACTGTGTCTCCACCTGACGAACAAACCGATTTGCTTAATTTCAACATCTCGTCACTGTGTCTCCTCCTGACGAAGAAACCGATTTGTTAAATTTCAACAACTCGTCACTGTGTCTTCACCTGACGAACAAACCGATTTGCCAAATTTCAACAACTCGTCACCTTGTATTTACCCGACGAACAAAGATTCGCCAAATTTCAACAACTCGTCATTTTTCCTTCTTGTCCAAAACAAATTAATATTCCGAGTTTTCGCAACTCGTCATCTTGTATTATTTGACAGTCAAGCTGCATTGCAAATTTTCATTTTTTTCCAAAGCAAGTCGAATTTCCGAGTTGAAGCAACTCGTCATTGTGTTTTTTTTTTCTAACAATCCGAATTGTCAAGTTTGAATCCGCGAGCCTGTCTTGTATCCCCAATCAAGCCAAGTTTCCATAAATCATCTTGTCTTTATAACTCGAACAAGTGGACCCTTCGAGTTTCAACAACTCGTCATCATGTCTTCCTCTTTCTAACATGCCGAATCGCCAAAGTTCATTTTAAAATCGTCTTCCTGTCGTTTGGTTCAAAACAAGCTGAATGTGCAGGTTTCGACAACTCATGTTGTCTTCTTATTCTAAACAAGTCGACTTTCTGAGTTTCAACTACTGATATGTTTTGCTTTACTGCAACTTTATAATAAAACCGATTCTATGGAAACCAAAATCGTTTTCATACATTTTGTTAAAGCATGATCCGAAATAACGCAAACAATTGTCGGTCAATAACTGACAAGACATCTTTATTACGGAGTCGAAATTAAAGGACAAAATTTTCATCCTTACACACCAGTGAATTTGACGTAATGGTGTTATTTTTTTTCTTCACACAGGAATGTTATAATTACAGTGGTGCATTACTGTTTTAAACATAGTCACACACAGGAGTTATACGCACCGCCAAACACAGATTACTGTCAACCCTTTGTTTCATATTTCGTTTCACAAGCCAATTCTCTATATTCACTGTCACACATTGGTGTATCACATGAAAGTTATTGTTACATAAAAGTGTTATATTTCATCTGCGTACATGACTGTTATGATTGGGGTTAGTATTATAATTACATCCACATGTTGGTGTTATACGCACCGTCCCGAATTTCCTTTCATCGATATCATGTTTGCTTTTGAAGCATATTTCATGATTAGCGCGACAACTGACATACTGATCACTGTCACACACTTGTGTTATACGCGCCGTCACACAGTAGCTAACTGTTACAAAATGGTATTTATATTTGCCTTCGCACACGAATGCTCTAACATGCGTAATATATTGGTGTTATAGTCACCCTAACACCCTTGCTTTATTTACTTACCGGCACACACCGGTGTTAGGTCAGCTTGAAATCCTCGTGCTACCGCACTTCTATCGCTGCGAAATTTAATAATGGTGACAGTTGAATTCACAGTGACTGTGCCTGGCATCATCTCACCGTAGAACTCATGCAACAAAGAGTCTGTTGTACGAATGCTGAGCTGAAATATATCATTAGTTCGTACACAATTAAATGGCGACTTTGCGTTTAATAGAGTACGGAAAAGCCTGAGAGATCACTGAATACTACAATAGGGTTTAAAGAAGAAAATTGATCAACAGTGTTGAAGTCCCTTCAACGCATGCTCTAGCGATGCGGGTTCTTTATGGGGGGGGGGGGGGGGAGGGTTGTTTGGTCTTGTGGTGTTTTTCTCATATTATTTTAGCCTTCACCACAACTAAAAAAAAATGTCATTGATTCATTATATTTTGTCATATTATGTTAACAGTTATGCCTGTTCTATAATTTGCTCTCATATCACGTTTTTTTTCATATTTCTATCTGTTATATAAATCTATCAATGGTATCTATGTCCTTTTCTATGGTAATTTACATTGTTTTATTTTCCGACTGCTTAACTTATGTTTTATCTTGATGTTACTTTATTGTGATCAAATCTTTTGGATTCAAACTTGTACGGGGTTTTTAAACCTTTTTTGTATCCCTTAGCATGTTTTACTTTGTATGTTTTACTTGTCTAAATAAATACAAAATACAAATTGTACGTATGGGGGGCCAAACCTTGTCAAAAAGGCCCTCAGTCAGGAAATCATTAAAGACGATACGAAGCTGACAGTCCCCTGGTATTCGAAATAGCCAGACTAAATACTGATCTAATCCGTAGTCAGATGGATAGTGAGGTGACGAAATGGAATACACATCTCCGTTGTGCAAGGCTACAGCACTTCCTGTTAAATCCAATGAAAAATTAGTGTGACTATGCGCTCAGCAATATCTTCCATGTAGGAGGTGAGTGGTTGGTGCTTCTGATATAGCTAAAAGGAACTTTTCGCATATACTACGGGGAAACTCTCTACAACGCATGGATTCCAAGAGAGCTGAGAGGCTTTTGTCAAAAGTTGGTGGACTGGGACAACCGATCGTCCGAAGACTCGCCCCGGACAAACAATTGCAAATACACTGTATGTCGTTGTCCAGAGTCACGAAATTCCGATGCCGTCCCAGTCTACAAACTTACGACAAAAGCCTCTCAGCTATCGATTGTGATTCTACGTGCATTTTCAAAGGAAATGGTGCGTTGTAGAGAGTTTCCCCGTAGTAAATGCGAAAAGTCCGAAATGACACAGTCAAACCACGGAAGCAGGCACCAAACTGGGCCGCGTCTAATGAAGAGTTGCCATTGATCCGATCAACCTTACCTAATATGGAAATCCACCAATGTCACATTTTTTTTCTACAGGCAATATGCTCAATTTCCTTTTGTAAACAAAGAACAAATTTAACTGTCAGGAAAATAATAAATTTATTAAAATATACATTATACCTAAACACACATTTTGAACAAACATGCATTATAGATGTTGACGTTGCTGGCTTGCCATTGTTGAAGTTGATCGGATCAATCATAACTCTTTGGAAGAGGGGGCCCAAATCTGTGATAGGCCATTCGGAATAACGCAATATTGGTCTGTCTAGAGTTGCATCGTTTCATCGATGTAGCTACAGCTTAGTATAGGCTACTCAGGGGCCGTTACAACAAGTTACTGGCCCGACAGTGATTTTTACCGGACTGGGATCTTCGGACTGGCGCTAGTGTAATACCGGGTGTAATACATTCTTCATGATCGGAAATTAGAAGAAAAAAAAACTAACAAATCATACAAAAAAAGTATTGGTGTATTCATATCAAAAAGAGGAAGAAATACTCTAAAAGGGGAACGGTTTGTATGTCTGTAAATCTGACTTCAGACTACGGGCCATTGAGTCATTTTATCGAGTCGGATAGTAAAATTTTACACGTGGACCTCACCTATCTACACGTACAGGAGTATGGGGGTAAAGGAGTTTTCAAATCAAAAACCCAATTAAGATGCACGGTACTAAGCAGTCAAATCTTAAGAATATATTTACCTCTCGTGTCGAAATGATGTGCAACTGCACCTGCATGAAATGAAGGACAGGAAAACAATACACGAATACATGAAACTTGGTTTTGAAGAGTTACATCTTGAAAGGAAATACATGTATCTATTACGTTGCTATTTTACATCCATGTACATGTACATGCCGTTTTGTTGCAGAAAATTTTAATTCACATTGGATTGGATTCACTGCATTGTACTTTATATAATCGAACTCTGTCTGACATCAAAGTTAATCATGTCGGTGTGCCCCGAGGAACACGGCTTGGCCCAATTCTATTTCTATTTAATTATGGAAAACGAATTTTGTGAAATATTCAAATACACTTTTTAATCTAAACTGGTATATAAACTTGCCATTTGTAGGTTTACAGGTAGGTGTCACGTGAACATCAAATCCAGGGTGACGAGAGCTATCATCGTCATCCGATAGGAACCTCAACCAAGCAATATTCGATGGTATATCAATGAATCTTGGTACTGTGTCCCCAGTTAAGAACAGCATCTGAAAAAAGTTCAATAATCTTTCGAAATATCGCGCTACATAAAATAATACTTTTTGTTATTACTACCTAATTATAATCAATTATCATCTGTTTAAAAGGTACCATAGGTGCTATAGGTACAAGAGAGGACATCACTGTTTGACCCCCAAATAGGGAAGGAGGCGTTACGGGAACTCAGTCCCTATCTTCTTACTTTCAGAGGGAGTAAACACTGGGAGAAGACAAACAATTTTGCTCTTCTAATGTTTAAGTAAACATCCACTATATGATGATTAGTGGCATTTGCCAATAGTAATTAAGTGACCGAATGCTTAGTACTCATAATATTTCTATACGGGTACCGCAAGGATTAATCGTAGGCTATTTGTTTTTCAATGTACATTTTCATATCAATCGTGTCCTATATTATATTTCCACCAATAAATCGTTGGCCAAGAACATTAGCTTGCATGAATATCAACTAATGTGACTTATATTTCATACGGTAAAGTACGCAAAACGCATAAATAGTTTATGTCCAAATACATGTAAGTCTATACAACAAAGCAGCGGTATTCCAGTTGTTATCTGGTAGAGTTCCTTAGATAATAGCATTTTCAGGTTTGTTTATATTGAATGCATCAGTCCTAAAATATCCTATGCTTTTGTGTCGAAAGTGATACACGGGTATCCCCTAGAAATTCATTATTGTAACATTTTCTGGGATAACAATACACATATTAATGGCGATTTATGATTGTTCACACTCTCAAGCAGAACATTAGCCCCCTGGTTTTGCCATGCTTACTTCGTTTGTAGATATATTGGATCCTGTTCCTATATGTAGCCCATCTTGGTTGGTTTGTGTATCAAATCGAGCGACCTCTACGCTGATATCACAGTCCTGTGGTACCTCAATTACCCAGGCTTCATCAGTATTAATCTGGTAATAGCGAGGATAATCAAATTGCTTCACACGATATGTCTCGTTGACATCGAGCTCCACGTGGAATCCTGAAAGAAAGCAGAATTCGATGAGATAACTTTTAAAATAGATTGCTATTTTAAGAAAGTGTTTGAATGGTGACGATATTACACGTACAAATAACCTAATGAACAACATCAACAACAAGGACAATATTAACACAATCATAATATTGTAATGACATTTATTAAAATAATAGCTTTAATGATAATAGTGGCAATAATTCAACATTAATAACGAAAATGTAAATTACGATGATGAGGAGGAGGATAACGATATACAAAGATGTATTGAACAATTTATAGCGCTCAATAAAAAGTTTCTAAGCGCTGCAAACTCTTATCCGGCTCATATGCACGGCTACTTTTATCGGGCACTTGAGCATTCAAGGATTTTATTCCTACTGTGTACCCATTTAATACACTTGGTTGGAGAGTGACAAAATGTAGATGAACACCTTGCCAAAGGACGCGAGTGAAGCGGTGGGATTCAAGCTTTGCTTTTTGTACGCAATGTGTCACATTTTTTGCTATTCATAATATTTATAATAACTTATCCTTTTCATAAAGTCGTTTATTTGATTATAATTCTATTGAATGAGCTTTTAATTCAATTTAAATTTTCATTCTTCGTTTATGATATATTATTACATGACAAATGAGGAATCATCATACGTGACATCATACATTTGAAACTTTGAAAAAAATTCTCATTCTCTGATCGATTTTGTTAAACCTAATTATCACCATCATAAGATGTTGCAGCCACTATGTAAAAAGGGCTGGCCTTGCCTAAAAAGCAATAGAGAATAAAACATAGTTATCATTTATCGAACTGATAAACTGTAATAATAAGAAATGTGGGGAGCGTTTCATGAAAGGGCTTGTCTGACGCTTTATCCGAATAGTCCCGTTTTATCCGACATTTACCGCAGTTCACAGTACTTCTCAGCACTGGCGGATCCAGGGGGGGGGGGGGGCGTGGGCACATGCCCCCCCCACCCATTTTTGAGAAGCAAAATTGATATTTATAATGTAAAAATGCAATTAAAACTTTTTTCTGATACGAAATATCTTTAATTTGTGGTTGAAAACATTTTTTTTTGCTTGTCAAAATTTTCCTCCGAAAAATTTGTCCCCCTTTTGGAAAATCCTGGATCCGCCCTTGCATCTCAGCGAATCAGAAGCAAGGAAAGTTTATTTTAGATCTGACAGCCAGCTTCTCGGAAAACACATGTTGATGAAGGCTTCCTCTGGTGTGTGTTTCATAACGCTGTGCGTAATTTCACACGTCTTTTCGCACGACTGGTGACCCTTTCTGTTGCCTAATGGTATATTCTGATGTAGCTGATAGCTCCTAAGAATGTGTTCCAGACACGTGCGCTAAATCCGTGCGTCACGTCACAAACAGTTTTATGAAACACCCACTCGGGATCCGTTTCATATAACTTGTTATGATAACAAGTTTGCAATAACAGTTAAAAGCTACTGAAATCCTTCAATGCCATTGGCTTATAGTAAATTTGTTATTATAACAATTATTTATGAAAATGGGTCCCAGGCTTGCAATCTACTGTGTTTCAAGCAATGAAGATTTTCACCAAACCTTCATATTGTCCACTCATATTGATAACAAATGGACATCAAGATGAACCTGTAATTAAGATATATATATCAAAGACTGCCGCTCGCTGGAATAAGGTAGGCCGTCTCAAAAAATAATAAATAGAACCGTGGTGTAATTGATAAAACTGAAAGGTACCTGGCTGGCAGTCTACAGTGACGTTCGCCATGAAACCGCGGGCCATTGAAGCTATTTCATCTGATGCGAATTGAACATAGGCATATTTGGTTGAGTATGATTCAGGTTGCACAAGGATAGCTTGGTTTAAGGGTACACTGTCACCAGAGAAGATTTCCTTGGCGACACCACCTAGGGTACCTAGAGTACCAAGTATCACCTGAAAATTCACAGCATAGTAACACACAGTATAGCTACAATTGTTAAAGGTAAATGCCAGTTGTAACGATATCAAAATGAGTTCGTACAGAATCCAATGAAATTACCACCAAAGTGTCTGTTTGTATAAATAAAACATATGTGTCAAAGGATTCTGGAAGAAATTGTGTAATTGCTGAGAAATCAGCAAATAAGCACAAGATTCGGGTCAAGCGTCGGGCCCGACATTCAAAGCAATAATTATACACTGTCCAACGTGCGCTTATCTGTGTTGGTGATCTTCAGTGTGAACATTTTTCAGCGTAGATTTCAAGATTTCACAAAGTTCAGTTTATGTAACTGTACCAGATCTAGATCCTCGATGATATACTGACAATTAAGCCTTGTTTTACAGACTCTCTCATGAAATCAGTGTTTACTGCAACTACTCACTGGCATTTCTCTTTAAATCATTACATCCCCAAAATAGGGCAAAATTAATTCATTCCTAATCACGAAAAAAGGCCTAAAGGCAAAAAGGTAACGGGAAATGGCGTGGTGAACCAAAAAAGTTGATGGGACCAGACTAATTAAGGTTTTGATATAAAACTTAATTTGTGATACTTTTTTATATAACATACAGAAGTGGATTATTCATTCCACCCTTTTCATTTTCTTTCCTTTTTTTTTCTCTTTTTCCTCTCTCGTAAAACGTATTTTGTGCCCATGGCCCCCAAGCAAGCCCCCATTCCATCTGTACGCCAGCCAGTGATAACGGTGAAAGTAAAGCTTTACAAAGGAAAATTAGTCCAGGATAGGCCCCATAGACAAGGGGTCGAACCTTGTTTTTTTAGATATACAATGTTTTTTGATGGTTTCTTGTCAATTCGAGGGTGCTGATTCCGAATCTGAATGATGCCACTCTTGTAACCTTGAGCATTTTCCGCAAATTGGCAAAATCCAATATGGCCGCCAAAATATGCAAATTACCCATGAAAATCATAAAATTGCCCACACATTAGCTATAAAATGCATGTAGTTGTTGTGCAGAAGTGAAATGCCAATTGGAAAAGCGATATTTGACAAAATATTTATTTTATTGATATTCAAAATGGCCGCCATAACCCCTGTATACTTTATTATGTAGAATATGAATGGGGAAAAATATTTTTTCAAACAAGAGCACTATTATTGCATGTGATTGTGACCTGCGAGTGGACTACTGTCTGAAAACATGACTATTAACAAAACTATGTCATTTGTATACTATCTAATGTGATAAATGCTGTATTATGATATTCAAAATGGCTGTCATAGACCCCTTATACTGTGTACAATATATAAAAGGAGGCAAATAATTTTCACAACCTTTGAATTTGTTTGACTTTAAAATGCCAATAACTGCGAAATATTGGTGTAACACTGTCTGACAACAAGGATTTCTAACGAAACATATAATTTCCCTTGCAATTTCGGTAATTATGCTGCATGTTGACATTCAAAATGGCTGCCATAGGCCCTATCTGTATTATGAACAAAGCGAATGAAGAAACTAATTTTCACAAGAGTAAAAACAATAAAATGAATTTAATTGTAATCTACGAGTGAAATATTGTCTAAAAACATGTTTTCAGGCGAAGCATATCATTTCCTTTTTCATGCATGAGATAAATGATGTATTGTAAAATTCGAAATGGCCCCTATGGGCCCTTACAGTATTATCTACAATGTAAATGGGGACAAATACTTTTGAAAGAATTAGGATTTGCCTGACGATGAAATCCATATAATTCTGTTGTATAAGGAAAATTTTGTTTGAAAACGTGATTTTTTAATGAAATATAACATTTCCTCTCCCATGTAGGTGATAAATACTGTATTTTGACTTTCAAAACGGCCGCACAAGCCCCTGCAAATTCTGTAACATGCGTATAGGGAAACTAATCATTACCAGAATGAGAACCAAAAACGCACGTAACTATGTGATGTATAGGTAAAATTTGGTCTTGAACATGACTTCTGACTAAATACATCACATGATAGTTGAGAAGGTAATAAAGGCCTTACTTTGAAATTCAAAATTGCTGCCATAGCCCAAAGTAGTATGTACATTGTAACTGGGGACAGATAATTTTGACAAAATTTTTACTATGAAAATGGCTTAATTTTGATGTCTAAACCCAATGATTTCTAACGAAATATATCATAGCTTGTGTCATAGAGGTGATGAATGCAGCCTTTTTAAAATGAAAAATGGCCGCCATAGTCCCTTATCTTAATATGTAAAATTTGAATTGGGAAAGATAATTTCCACAAAGAAACATATTGCAGCCATTTTGAAATTTAAATATAGCATTTATCACCTAAATAACATAAGAAATGATCTATTTGGTTAGAAATCATATTTTCAGACGCTATTTCACTCATACATGCAACACCAATTAGTCAAGCAAAGCCAAATTCTGTTAAAATTATATGTTCCCATTCACAAAGTACATAATAGGCCTACCGTTAGGGCCTGTAGCGGCCATTTTGACTTTCAAAATACATTATTTATCACCTACCTGGCAGAATGAATGATATATCTTGTTAGAAATTATGTTTTCAGACAATATTTTACTCTTAAATCACAATTATATGCATGTTATGGTGCTGACTCCTGTGAAAATTGGTTTCCCAGATCAATTGTACATAATACAGTCAATGTCTTTCGGCGGCCATTTTTGAAAGCCAAAATACAGTATTTAACACAAATATGAAACCCGAATAATATATTTCGTTGCAAATTATATTTGAAGACAGTATTCCACTAATTTACCACAAAAAAATACGTTTTAGTGCTCACCTTGTGATTGTTTTGTCCTCTCTTACATCGTAGATCATAATTTTAGGGCCTTTGGCGGCCATATTAAATATCAAAATACAGGGTTTATCACATAAATGGCATGTTAAATAATAAATTTCGTTAACAATAATGTTTTTAGTCAGTATTCCACTCGTTTATCTTAACAAAATGCATTTTAGTGCTCACTCTTGTGATTTTTTGTGTGTCACCATTCACATTGTACATAAAAGTGTTAGGGTTTTTGGAGGCCATTTTGAATATCTAAATACAGGATTTATCACATAACTGACATAACAAATGATATATATCGTTAGCAATCATGTTTTCAGACATTGCTTCACTCATAGATTATAATTACTTGCATTTCAGTGCTCAATTTTGTAAAAATTAATTTTCCCCATTCATACTGTACAGGGGTCTATGATGGCGGCCATTTTGATATCAAGAAAATAAATATTTTGACAAAAATCATTTTTTCAGATATTATTTCACTCCGGCAGCACAATTGCATGTACTTTATAGGCAATGTGTGGACAATTTTATGATTTTCATGGGTAATTTGAATATTTTGGCGGCCATATTGGATTTTGCCAATTTGCAGAAAATGCTCAAGGTTACACGAGTGGCATCATTCAGATTCGGAATCAGCACCCTCGAATTGACAAGAAACCATCAAAAAACATTGTATATATAAAAGAACAAGGTTCGACCCCTTCTATCCTGGACTAAATGGCCGTAGATGTCAAAGAGCGGTAGATATCCCATTTTGATTTCAATATCTATCACTGGGGCGAAACTAATCCAAATGGCGAAAAGGTTGTTGAAAGGTTAAATAGGGACTACCCAAGCAGTAGCGTACAGATGGGGGCGCTTGCCCCCCCCCCCTCCCCCACCACAAAAAAGACAAAAAAAGGAAGGAGAAGAATATGAAACGAAAAGGAGATGAGTGAAACATAATATTAGTTTATAAATTTTAAGTCAAAATCTATCACAAAAATTGATTTTTATTATTAAAATGTTGAGGTTTTTGCTTAAATGTTAAATAGGGACTAACGAAGAAGTGACGTATAGATGGGGCTCTTGCTCATGTCAAAATCTATCACAAAATTGATTTTTGTAATGAAAATTTTTGCTGGCTCGCTTCGCTCGCTCACAACATTTTTTATATAAACGTTGTCCAATACGCCATATCTGGCCCCTTAAAATATTTGGTTCATTACGCCACTCTAACCAAGGGCGAACAAGCCTGGTTTGCAATAATATTCAGCAATGTGGAGAAAGGATATCATGTCCCTTATTCAAGATGACCGAACGGCAACGCAATGTACATTGTATATTTAAAGGGGTTCTCTACCATTTCATGTTGACAGATAACATAAAAATCGTCAATTATGCTCCTCCATCAATCATTCGCGTGTTATTGAACAGTATAATTATGTCCACATTGTATAAATGGTATACGGATTAAAAAAAAATAAAAGCATTACAAGACAATGGTGGCCATGAGGCTTAATTTACACATTTCACACATTGAGCATACTAGTACAGAAGTTCGATATTCTTAATGAAAAATGAAAGCGGAAAATATATCTTAATCATTTTCGACGATAGAGTACTAATTTAGAAACAATGCGAACTTAAAATTGTGTAAGTGTTCATTATTTTCATCATATTTCGATCATGTATTATTGACCGGAAGTTATTTTGAAGTGTCAAATTACCTGGTCAATATCTTGGTCGGTTTCAAAATCAAGAAAGGTGACATAGATTCTGCAATTTCTAGGTTCGGGTAAATCGAAACCCCAAACCAACCGAGTATCCGGTGAATAGGCATTTGGATAGTTGGGTGAAGAGATCTGGTACGTCTCCCCTACCGATGCCTTATATCCAGAACCTACGAGACAAACGAAGCGGTAGTACAATAAATGAGTGAAATAAAGGCTGATGACAATTGGCGATCATTCACTACAAACAAGGATCTTCACAAAGAGTCGTAATTCATTACTAAACAAAGTAATGCTTTCCCCATCATAATTGTGTGCCCTGTTTCCCTTTCAGTTACGATAATCGCACAGTGACCATATCTTGCTAATCGTACGAGGAGGGTGTGTAAGAATCCACGTCGATTGCGAGGTCTTCAATATTTTTTTTGCGAGAGTTTTTACATTTCCTCTTCAAGCTCGTACAATGGTAGCCCTGCACCACACCGTAGTGTCATCATTACGATCACTGCAGATTCATCGCAAGATCAGCGCTAGGGCATCGTACGATGCATTGGCAAGCACGATCATCGCAGTGGCATGTTATATTGTACGCACATCCTACGATCAGGATCAACAGGGGGATATGTACGATGTCTGTAATTTAAACACGAATATCGTAGTCCATAGCCACTGACGATGCCACCACAAAATGTAGGCTTATCCATCGTACGATGATCGTAGCAAATGTAAACCAGGTGGGTGTCTCATAAAGCTGTTCGTAAAGCCCCTTTCACAATTGACGTACGACCTGTTTACGACCGCCTGCAACAGTTTTTTCTTGTTGTTGCACGATCGATCTCTTGGTGTCTTACGAGCACTCGCAGTGGTTGTAGACGAACGCACGAATTTGAGTTGGTCGGAGGTGGTCGTGACTGGTCGCATCTGAATTTGAACATGTTCAAAATCCAAACGCGATCAAATACGATTGATTTACTCGCATCAGGTCGTACCATCGGTCGGGCGATCATCGTGTGAGTGTTGTTCAACGTTGTACGACTTGATGCGAGAGGTGACACAACTATGTATAGTCGCATTTAGTCGACTGGAGGTCGTACAACACTTGCACATGTGCTAGAGACCTACAGAGACCAGTCTTGCGACTGGTTGCGATAATATAAGACTGTTGCAAGACCGATCGAAATTACGTCTTACAACATTCCACTACCGTTGCATTCGCATGTATGCGACCGAACAGCCCCTTTCACAATTGACATCCGACCAGTTTACGACCGCCTGCAACAGTTTTTTCCTGCTGTTGCACGATCGATCTCTTGGTGACTTGCGAGCACTCGCAGTCGTTGTAGACGGTTGCACGAACTCGAGGTGGTCGTGACTGGTCACATCTGAACTTTGAACATGTTCAAAATCCAAACGAGATCAAATACGATCGATTCACTCGCATCAGCTCGTATCCAGGGTCGTACCATCGGTCGGGCGATCATCGTACGAGTGTTGTTCAACGTTGCACGACTTGGTGCGAGAGGTTCACAACTAAGTAGTCGCATTTACTCGACTGGAGGTCTTACAACACTTGCACATGTGCTAGTGACCTACATGTACAGAGACCTGTCTTGCGACTGGGTGCGATAATATGATGGGCCATAAGACTGTTGCAAGACCGATCGCAACGGCTTACAACATTGCACTACCGTTGTATGCGATCGTTCCCCTCGCAATCCCTCGTGCAACACTCACATGTGATCGCACGAGCACAATAGGATCATAAGCGACTTACTCGTGCAACGGGTTTTACTGGTTGTTTTTGTTGTACGACAGCTGTTGCAACTGTGAAAGCCTCTGTGCGATCTTATGAGATGACTGGCGATTGATGCCTGTTGCAGCCTGTCGCACGACCAAAAGGTCGCAAATGGTCGTATGTCAATTGTGAAAGGGGCTTAAGGTAAGAACGACTTTAAGAGCGATCTTTTCTTGCGGTAAATAACCACGAAATGTTTATTGGTGATTAATTTTCGCATAGGAAAGGTTCACTAATCGTCTTTAAGTCGCTCTTAACTTACGAACAGCTTCATGAAACGGCACCCAGGTATTACAAGATGGTAAAGATCCACGTAGCCTATAGATCAAATAGCTTGAATAGACAATATCGGGGCTTTCTACAATACCCTAGCTCTTCGCTTGAAAGGTCTAGTAACTTCCCTTATACGGAATTCAACTAGCCTGTTGTCAATAATTTAATAGACCTTATCAGAAAGCTGCTATGAGAATTGAATTCTATGTTAACAGATTGTCAACATAGACCCAATTTCAATGTCAATCTTAATTTCAAGACTTACCAAGTGTGTCCACATGTGCATCATCTACGAAAGAAAGAAAATAAATCGTAATTCAGCATGTTGTATACACGTGAAGGGCGAATGGATAAAGACGCAATGAACATGTACTACAATGGTAAATTAAACTGGATAAGTCCGTTTCCATATAAAGAGAATTATCTTTTTACCGGCACTTTTTTGACCTTTTGAGGGGAGTTTCAATGAATTGTTGGTATCATATTGTATTGCTTCTAATACTACTTGCAGTAAGATTTTAAAAAGTAATTAAAAAAAATGGATCTAACCTCTTTTGCAAATTAGCTTATAATAATTATAGAGTAACAACGGACTTCGACCATCGATATTCATAAGATGGATGGAGCTTGTAGCATACTCGCACGCACGACTTTTGAGGCCGGCCCAGAAAGCCCACATGATAAACCATACTCCACGTACGCACACGAACACGCAATAAAAAAGATGTGTAGAACTTTGTGCACGCGTGACCTTTTGGAGTACGTTTATTGTTTCTGTTATTGTGGTTTTAAAAGAGTGCGTGGGAGCCCTATAAACCTATCGGGTGACATGACACATGCTCCTGCGACATCCCTGATAGTAGACATGGTCGTAATGACGTCTTCATGACGTCGTTAACTGGTAATACTGGTCTTACGTCGTATACGACGTCTTTATGACGTCATTTTGACCACTTTCAATGACAAGTTTATCTTGCATTTTATATGACCAGATTATGATGTCATTATGACGTCAATTATTGACCAGTCAATGACGAGTAAATTTACAATTTTGCATGACCAGAAATAATACGACGTGATTATGACGTCATTTATTGACCAATCAACGACGGGTAAATTTTGAATTTTACATGACCAGATTATGATGTCATTATGACGTAATTTTTTTTACCATGACGAGTAAATCAAACATTTTATGCGACCAGATTATGACGTCGTTTATTAACTACTCAACGATGAGCATTTTTACAATTACATAATATGATCAGATGATGACGTCATTATGACGACATTTATTTCTTCCGGTCTTACTATTTTAGAGGGTTTTGTTCCAGTCTTACTATTTTAGAGGGTATGGGGTCAGAGTTGGATTGCAGGATCTGCTTGTAACAACGATTTAGAATAATGCATAAAGATGAGGATAGGGTTTATTTAGGTTTAGAAGTTAGGTTTTATGTTTGGCGTAACGTGCAGATTTCCCATCGGAGCCAGAGCAAATGTCATGGAACAACGTATTGATATGGACAGGCTCAAACGGAGTACGGAGTCGGTATCGATGGTGCCATTGTGACATGAGGGAGTTTACGCTTTTACTACGGGGAAACCCTCTACAACCCACCGATTCATTTGAAAATGCGATTAAAATCACAATAAAGAGCCAAAAGGCTTTTGTCGAAAGTTAGTGGACTGGGACAGCTGATCATCCAAAGATTTGCCCCGGAAAAAAAATGCAAATATGTCGTTGTCCAGAGTCAAGAGATTCCGATGCTGTCCAAGTGGGTGTTTCATAAAGCTGTTCGTAAGTTAAGAGCGACTTTAAGAGCGACTGGTGATCCTTTTTGTGGTAAATGGTATATACATTGGCGATGTTTTATCGCGTAAGAAAGGATCACCAGTCGTTCTTCAAGTCGCTCTTAACTTACGAACAGCTTTATGAAACGACCCCCCGGTCCGTCAACTTTCGACAAAAGTCTCTCAGCTATCATGGCTATCGATTGTGATTCGAGTTGCATTTTCAAAGGAATTGGTGCGTAGAGAGTGTCCCCGTAGTAAATGCGAAAAGTCCGGATAAGCAACAGTCACATCTATGAACCTGACCCCCAATGTGAATGATGGTATCTGATTGGTAATAACGTAATATCTTTGGTCAGTCTGGCCCCCTTTCATAAAGACTTTTTTATAATGACAAATGCATAAATTATACAATAAAATCATTATCAGCCAATCAGATCAAGTGATTTCAGTTATTGTAACAGCTTTTGTGAAACGGGACCCTGAAGTCCTAACGTTGGTGTGACTGTGTCTGACACAGAACGCTTTCAAGAACGCAGTAAATGTATTGGAAATCCAAATCAAATCACAATGTACAACAGGGAGGTCTTTGTTGAAATTTTGTTTAACTGCACAGGAGATTTGTCTTAAGTTCCGAAGCTGATGAAAAATTACTAATATGACGTTTCGGTTTGTCCAGAGTCCAGGGGGCCGTTTCATAAAGCTGTTCGTAAGTGAAGAGCGACTTTAAGAGCGACTGGTGATCCTTTCTTACGTGCTTAACCATCTCCAATGAATATACCATTTACCACAAGAAAGGATCACCAGTCGTTCTTAAAGTCGCTCTTCACTCACGAACAGCTTTATGAAACACCCACCAGGACGAAACCGCTGTTTTGATCTACCAATTCTCGACAAAGACCTCCTTGCCATGGAAGTTATTTGACAATGATATAGATAGATAGATAGATAGATAAATTTTATTTTCACACGGTAAAAACCCCAAACAGATACAGAGTCTGATTTGCATTGGGGCCGTGCCATGAATAAAATGTACAAAGTAAATATGTATTCTATATTCTTGAAAACGAAAACGTTATGTGTGGAAGCTCTCTATTACCTTGATTGCATGTAGCGTTGATGTGCGCTCCGAATCCGCGTCGTCCGAAGTGTCTTGAATAAAACCTAATCCATATGGTGGAATATTCCATTCTGATTAGCGAAGGGGTGGTATATCCAGATAATGCCCAGATCTATATCGTGGAAAATGGTAAATATATCATACTAGGCGGATCCAGGGGGCGAGGGGCCCGCCCCCCTATTGGCGGAACAAAAAAAGGGAAAAAGTAGGGAAGACGAGTGAATGAAATAAGATGAGGGGAAGACTTGGAAAATGATTTAAAAAAAACAACTTTATTTATTTATTTATTAACAATATTTCAACAGGATGCCCAATCAACACAAAAATTGCTCTCCCTTGGGGTCCTGCATGTTAAAAAACAATCACAATATATCTTATTATACACAGTAAAATTCAACATGAGAAAATATACATACATAATGATAGAACATAATAGTTGATGTCAGATATATAAACAAAACTATAAATAACTATTAACTACGCACATCATTAGAAAGAAGGGAATATACATACATAAAACATAATCATTGAAATTGACATCGGATATTTACTATTGGAAATTAAAGCTGCAATTGGACTTAAAGGTTATCTTTTAAATATTTCTTAAGAATTTAGAGGGAGTTTATGTTTTGAGGTTCAGGTTGAAGACTATTCATAATGAGACGGCTTGATAATGAAATGAGTGTTTGAATGATTCAATATGACATTTTGGGAAGTGTAACTTATTATGAATTTATTGTACAGTATGAATGAATTTCTTTCCTAAAATTAGATAATTTGGACAGACATGTGAGAGCAATACATTTCATACATTTGAACATTAACATAAATATAAAAATGCGAACTCTATCTTCAAATATTTTCTAGTCTAAGAGGGCAAATATATTTTCTGAAGAGGTCAAGAAATGGGCGTTTAAAATTATTCTTGCGGCTCTTTTCTGTATTATTTTTATTCAATCTTTCGGTATCTTCTTTGAATTTATCCCCCCCCCCCAGACATTACAACAATAATCTAGAATTGGCAAAACCATAGCATTATATAAAGTGAGTAAAGTATTTTCATTGACACATACTTTTAACCTTCGTAGGATACCTAACTTCCTGCTATTGTTATTGGCTACTTTAGATACAATTTCTTTCCATTATAATTCATAATCAATAATTATACCTAAACATTCAAAGGATTGAACTTGTATAATCTCGATGAATAGAGTATGCAAGTCGAGCTCGTGTACCAATAATCATGCATTTTGTTTTTTCATAATTCATCATCATACATTTTTCTAATAACCAGCAGGCTACATTTTCTAAATCCAATTGTAATTTATTTTGTATTTCAGCTAAACTATCACCTTCGGCATAAATAGATGTATCGTCTGCTTACATAACTATTTTAGAGTGTTTCAATACATTAGGCATATCATTTATAAATATGGAAAATAATTTTGGGCCCAATATGGATCCCTGTGGTACTCCTTTCCGCATCTCTTTAGTGTCAGAAAGTGCCCCATTTATATTAACACGTTGTGATCTATTAAATACATAAGAATTAAACCATTTGATTGAGTCTGATGAGAAACCATATTTTTTTCAATTTTAACAACAGCAGATCCAAATCTACCAAATCGAAGGCCTTTTTCAAATCAATAAAAATTACACCGACCATTTTACTATTATTAATTACTAATATATACTAATGCAGTTTCAGTTAAATGTTTTTTTTTTCTAAACCCGAATTGGCTTTCACATAATAATCCAGAAACATTCAGAAACGAATCTAGTCCTGTATTAACAATCTTTTATACAATCTTGGAAACAATACTTAATACTGAAATCGGTCTATAATTACTAATTTCTTCAATACTTCCTTTTTTATGAATAAGAAAATTTTAGCTTTCTTTCACTCCTTTGGAAAAGAGCAAGATGAAAAAGAATTGTTTTATGTCACTATACAAAATTTTCGCTCGCGCTTTGCGCTCGCATTGCTTTTTCGGTGATTTGCATATTTTGCTCAATATGGAGCTTAAAATATCAAATTTTGAAGTAAATATACAAAACACACTTCAGCTCGGAAATCGAACTTTCATTATTTTGTTTGATTTAAAAATTGATTTTTAAAAAGTGCTCTGTCAAAAGTTCTGTTTCATGGTCTGAATATTAATATTTTCTTCTCGCGCTGCGCGCTCGCAAAATTTGATTTGTCAGGTACCTATTATTTTCCTGTATTCCACAAAGTTTTCAAAATATCCATATTCAGGTCAGATTGTCAAAAACGTATCAGCTAGCGCTGCACGCTTGCATTTTGATTGGTGATTTATGTATATCTCAATATTAATTTTTTAACATTCGCGCTCACATTGATTGTTGAAATATATTAACTAATGCATCTTACTCATAATTACAAAAGGTTTCAATTGTCCAGTTTTCAGGCCATAATATTAACAGATTTCGCGCTCTCATTGGGTTTATTATATTAATAAATAAGATATCATTTTAATAATCAAATTGTCCCTTTTTCAGAATGGAATATCGACAATCTTTATCTCGCGCTTAGGAAGAGATATAGGAAGATAGTCATCATTTTCATATGATGACATACTGTTCTTAGAATGTCCGGTCCTATGTCAAAACTCAAAGTAATAATAGTGAAACACATCAGCTCTTCTTTTTTTTTTACAGTGATCCATATCCACAGTTTTCCTATAAAGTGATTGACATACAGAGCTTAAATCGACCTTTTTTCAGATCGGAATAGGCTATCAAATAGTTTAACCCCGCGCTTCGCGCTCGCTTAATTGATTTTCATTATAACAAAATGTATTTAGAATGCCCAGATTCTAGGTCGAGATCTGAAAACGCCCGAGCGTGTTTATATAGATACGCAGCTTGTTCTCTATTTAAATCATTGTCCAGTTTCGGATCACAGTATCAAACATTTTCTGCTCGCGCTTTGCGCTCGCATTATTAATGTAGGAAGATTTCTAATTACTCATCATTTTAATGATTTACAAAACATGAATAGAGTGTCCCATTTTTACGTGTAAATCTCAAATTTTTCCACTCGCGCTTCGCGCTCGCATCAATTATTTAGTTATATACTTATCCTTTTCACGATTACAAAAGGTGCTTAGAATTTCTATTCTTCGGGTAGAAACGTCCAAGGTTTTAGCTCTTGCTTCGCGCTCGCTTTATTTGATTGCTGAAATATGTAACGTCTTCATCGCTAACTGCAAGTAGCCTTTTACAGATCAAAACGCATATTACAATTTTTTTGCTCGTAGTAATTATTTAGTTTGATGCACATCTCGTTTAGGATCACAAACATTGCCAAGAATGTTTAAATTTTACGACAAAATACATGAAATAAAATTTAAATAAGGCTTATGAGATTATTATAAATTTATGTTGATTTATAAGAATAAAGCTTAGAAATGACTATTAGGACTACCCCTTCAAAGAAACAAACAAATATCAACTTCGAGCGGCGGATCGGGGAAAATGTGGCTGAGAAAAATCCGCCCCCACCCTTCAGGCGAAGGCTGGATCTGCCCCTGTCTAAAGCAAATAATGACACAATTGATGCCAGATAGGATATTAAATAATGCACTCTGAAAAAAAAAATCACCATCATCATCATAATCATCTTATTCGCTATTTTCATCGTCACAAGCACTGTTATCTCTGCCAAAATCATTGCTTTGTTCGTCATCATCTTCATCTTCATTGTCAATACCATCATCGTGGTCATTCTTCTTCATTAATAATCACAAAAATATATCAACAACATTGCTTTTCGAGTATCAACTTGCTCTGTATACGATATATGACTCAGTTTGTTTGTTTAAATGCTGAATGAAATATTTCTGTTGCTGACAGGGCCTACTCCTGACTTATAAATGGAGGAACTAGGGGCACCCCAGAATAAAAATCAAAATATTTAAACAAGAAAAAAAAAATTACTAAATGAAAGAATACAACTAATAAATGAATGAATGGATAAATTAATCTATGAATAATTAAATGAATGAATGAATAAATAAAATAAAATAGAAATGATAAGGATATTCCCCCGCCAATGAAAAAAGCAGAGACAGCGAGTTATACATGTATATATATAGACAAGAAATGAAATGAAAGGGAAGGGAATAAGATACGAAATGATTTTCTGAATACTACAACACAATTACCTATAAGTTTGAAATAAAAATATTGTTATCAAAATCAACTTCATAATGGATACGTCACTCATATTTGGTCCATTGTGTATAGAAACATATATATTGATAAAAAATACGTTTTATGAGATACAGAATTCTTCATCTCACCGGGTTATCTGATTTCTTTGTTCCATTTCCAATAAATACATAATCACTATTAAGCAAGGTAGAGAAGTATTCGAATTGGATGAGAATTTGACACGAATCAGGTGCTTTAACCCTCCACAGTACGTCCTGGCCGCTATCATAATCTCCCCATCTATTCTTCGGTGATTCGATCAGGAACGATTCACCGTCTGCAAGCTTCACTCGACCTCCTGAACAGAGTTAAGAAAATAATATTTAAAAGTTATATATAGTGCGTTTAAAAAAAAAGTTTACACTTTGAAAAAGCCCTTGGAATTTAAAAATATACAATATGAAGGTATTCTTTCACATTATATTCTTGGGTTTGGGTCTCATCAATCCAATGAAAGTAAAAGTTTTGGCAGAATGTTACACTTGAGTGAGCACTGTCCATTTTTGTAAAGCTCGCCGAAATCTGTTTGCGCAGAAATGCTCGTTTTCACGCTGTGTCAAGGGGAAAGGGCGAAATGAAACTTACCCTGCGATACCTTTCTCATACATTTCCCTTGCACTTTGAGTCCATTGAAATAAACGGATACATTCAAGCATTTTGTAACAATTTTGCCACCCAAATTGAAATTTCAACACTTAGTCAGCACAACCATTACCCTTTTTGTGCCAGCTGGATCTGAGAACATAACTGAATCTGAACAAAAGTTAAATCAGACATCTTCACTAAGTTTGTATCATTTAAAGTGGGTTTACATTTCATTTTTCATTTAATACTTGTTTCTCCACACTTTTCCCAAGCTTGACAATGATTAACAAAATGAAAATCAAGCCTAAGCCATATTTCATGTAAATCACAGCTCAGTGTATAAAGCAAATAATTTTACAGGATTTTTTCTAAGTGTAAACTTTTTATATATATATATATATATATATATACAGCAGGAAAGCATGGAGACGTAGACTGTTCTTTCTTTTATCAGGTTTAATACGAGCTTTCGGCCATTGGACCTTCTTCATGTATCTGAATATGTACAAGAGGAAGATGATGGCTATAAAGTACAGACACATTTTTCATATGAGGATATCTATATTATATTGGATGGCTCAGAATGGAATACCAGAAATATTACAAGAGTTTTGGGAAATATTCCACGAATCGCAGATGAGTAGAATATTGGCCCTAACGAATGTAATAGTTCTGGTATTTCATGAAATAAAGCCATCCAATATAATTATTATCATCTATCCCACTCCCTCGCCAAAAACAGAGCGAGAACTTTGATTGAACAAGTCATAGATCATCACATTATGCCATCATCACTTAGGATCAATTTTGGTCGTCGACATGCGACTTGCATGAAGCTAATTGTGACGTCATCAAGCATAATTGTGCTCTGTGCTGTGCATCGCATTGCTTTCATTGTTGTACGCGTTGTGCATTTAACGCATTCGCGCATGCGCATTAAACTGTTGAATATGCTCTAAAATTCCATAGCAAATTTTGTACAGGAGCCTATGGAATATTTGTCGATTTTCTGTCTTTTTTAGGGATACGCTCTGATACTGCACGGGCAATTGATGCAGACCAAAATACGAGTTTCAATGCATCGCTAGAACAGTCTTATAGTATACAAATAATGAATGTTTATGATTGCAATGGACATAATACTTCATGAGGTGAAAGATGAAAATGATCCATTCAACGAGGCGTAGCCGAGTTGAATGGAACATTATTTCATCTTTCACCGAATGAAGTATTCTGTCCATTGCACGAATGAAAAACATTCACTATTTGGTTTATATGACACCTAAAAATTATTTTTTTTTTCAGATGAAATTTATGAATTTCGATGCAAAACCAGCTCATGCAAGGCGAGTTCGGTCTGTTGATTGTTACGTCATTACAACATGCGCACTGCTGGTGCCTGTGCCAGCTGCAGTCTCGGTGCGCGAGTGCAATGGACAAAATCGTATGGATCCGAAATTGCACGGTGAATGGATCCAAAATTGCACGGTTGATGACGTCATTGCAAAATGGGTTGAATGAACGATATCAAACAACCAATCAAATCACAAGGATCTGTCTAGCTGTCATATAAATGATAATATTCAGTGCATATCACATTATGATTATAACGAACGTCTCTATTCGCTTCCAAGGGAGTAGGATATTATTACCCCAGCTTTTTATTACCCCGATTTTTGGCAGATAAACAGGGTATCAGATTACAGCACACATGCATTTCAAGGAACAAATTCCTGCCACGTACCCATTCACCTCACCTGGGTTGAGTGCAGCGTAATATGGATCAATTTTTTGTTGAAGGAAATAAAGCCATGGCATGTGGGATTTGAACCCACGATCTGTTTCAATATCCGGAGACTAGTCCACTGGGCCACAATGCTCCACACAAGCTATAGTCAAACGTTTACACACTTAAATTATTAGTGAATGTCAAGGATTTCATACGAGGGATCACAGAAATATCTCGCAATCATTTGTTCATAGGCCCTATGTATACATATATATATATATATATATATATATATATATATATATATATATATATATATATATGTAAAGCAATAGCTTTGATCCAGCTGAAGCATGGCGGCTTGTCATTGTTCGAAACCCACCTTCACCCGACAAAGGAAATTATAATTGGTATAGTGTCGAAAATTTGTCTATCTGACGGTCAATCGGATCGGGGTCGCCCTAGCCACTAACCCGTCTCTGTGGTCTAGTGGTTAAGGCACCGGCGTTCAAAGCTGGGGGCCCGTGTTCGATTCCCGGCAGAGACATTTTTTCGGCATTACCAATTTTTCCAAAGGGTAGATAGCTCTGGGGAACCTTGATTTAAGCTACGCCTACCATTGTTCTCTTCATCCATTTCTTTACAATATATATATATATATATATATATATATATATATATATATATGAATGAATGATTCATAAACAATGACTGATAAAAGAGGCATAAATATGTAGCCTTTTTATTAAAAAAATAAGTATATAACCTTAATACCTTAATTTGTTCAAAAATTGCTGACAAAAAGTAGAACAAATTAACGCTTTTAATAATTCAATTTGTGACTTATTGTGTATTATTCTGAGTTTTCCCCTTTCTTTTAATGAACATAATAATATTTGTATCATAATCAAGTAAATTATTTCGAAGCATTGTGAGCCCTGATGATATGTTATAACAAAAACTTGAATATAATTATTGGAAAATATTTTTTTTTAATGGTGAACGCAGTGCTCATTTACAATTATAAGCACGTAAAATGTTGTTTTACACGGTCTGGCTATACAATACGCGCATACAGTGAAAACGTGGTATGAAAATCACCAAAATCAGCAAAAAAGTGTATAGGCATTTTATATCTTTGTCATCATCATGACCATGACAATGAACTATATTTAGGGATTAATTATGGTAGAGAAAACAGACAGTCTACGGTACTTTGATGCCGGAAGTTGAATTAGGCCTGTCATGGGCACGGTGCCTATACTTTTCATATTTGTCATACGAAATAGCAGTACATCTCTTTATGTTGTGTGAAATAAATCCCCCATGCCATTTTCAACAAAATGAAATGCATGAATAAATAATTGAATAAATAGATAGATAAATGAATAAATAAGGAAATATATAAATAAATGAAATCAAAGTGATTATGTTTGTGCGGTAGATATATCATCAGGAATATCGATTCATACCCCTTTTATTTACCGTGTTCCATTTCAAATTCGTATTTATAGAATATTATATTACATGTTACATGAAGAAGCTGCTTGCATATGACGTCACAAATTAAAAACTTAGAAAATTCCTATCGCTAATTCTCTCATGGATTTTCATCAAACCATAGCCAGTAATATTGGCAAACACACCTTTTTAAAAGTACACTTTTGAAATACCAACAGTTGTAATATTTTGGCTTTTTTTAAGTAATCGATTCATTTTATTGCCCTCTCCTATACATTCACATTTTTTAGATTGCTTTTTGGTTGCTTTTTAAGCAGGTTTCCTCATATTTCACCATATTTTACATTGTTTTGATTTCAATTTACTGTATTGTTCAATTTAGATGAATGGCGGCGTGGCTGATTTATATACCATGTTATATTTTGTACACAATGTTCATTATTATGTGAAACATGTAAAATAAAGTCAAATCCAATGAAATAGTTTGCTCTATTTTTTCTCACCTTTATCAAAACAAACTTATTGTCGGAATGATCTTCCCCATTAAATCTAGCTTATTACAAAATATCTAATTTTGATGCATAGTAACGAACTTTATTTTTTTCCTTAATGATTTTCGGATATCAAAAGTAAGTATTGCCCGTGACCTTTGATCTGTTTTAAGGTTAAAACAACCGGAAGTAGTATAAAATAAATTGAAAGGCATTACCTGTTTGACTTCCGGCAGATGCGGTCTCCACTCCAGATGTCAATCCTTGTATTTGAAAAAAAAAACAGATATAGAATTCGTGTAATCTATTTCTACATGATGTTTATTATCATTATTATTAATATTATCATTATTATTATTACATTATTAATATTAAAATAATTATTCTTGTGATTATTATTGTTGTTGTAATTGTTATTGTTATTAATATTATTATTATAATAATAATTATTCTTGTGATTATTATTGTTGTTGTAATTGTTATTGTTATTAATATAATAATAATAATAATAATAATAATTATTATTATTATTGTTATTATTATTTCTATAATTATTTGACATAATTTCATTCCCTGTCTGACAAAGAATGTACAGTTAGATAACTCAGTGTAGTAAAAGGACATGAAGGGGCATATAAAAATAAATAAATTTTCAGTAAAGACAGCTTCCATGGAGACCTAGATTTTCATCGGCTGACGGTTCTGGGTAGTCAGGCGCGTTGCCGGATGGCGTTTCTTTTTCCTACCACCATGACCACTTTTAATTGGCATTTGTATATTTCCCTACCACAGATAGGCCGTTTTGGAATATATGAATTCGGTATGGGCCCTTTTTTTATTTTATTAAAGGAGACATGAAGTTATAGCCTCTATGGACCAGTTCTTAGTTACTTCATGAACTATTTTGGTCAAATGACCTTTCATTTCTTTCATTATGATAGGCAAATTTCAAAGCAAGATATTACGTAAGCTTGCCTTACATAGCAGGATGAAGAAATTGAATAGACCAGGTGACTAGAATAGCACACCAATGAACACTTTATGAAGGTGTTTGTTGCATTCCTACTTTAAATGCATATCATAGCATGTTGCACAATGTACTTGGCAAACTGTGAAATACCAGTCGTTCGTGGACGCATTGTTGTTTTTGTGGATGTAAATGAAAACCACTATTCAAAATAATATATGAATAATCAAGACATCAAAGTTGGTGCTTATCTCATTAGATTTTAAACCACCATGTCACTTTAGTACAAATTACCTTCCTCTGATCATGCGTATAATAGTTTGATCATGCGCAGAAAGGAACTACGAACTGGCTTATTGGGATTCGAACCCACAAACTTGCCTTTGTAAACGCAAGGATTCGCTCTCTTCGAGAGCTTATATTACGTGTACGTAAGATGGTATCTCTTTGCAGTGTTTAGCACATTGCGCCACACTGACGAGTTTTTCAAGTCGTTACCAATTACTTTACAATAATAATAATAATAATGGACGAACTGATGCTTAAAAACGTCCTTTTTGCTCGATTGAATTTCAGCGGGCTAGGCATTTATGTAATCATAGGTCCAGATCTCAATCTTTGATACTCTTCTTTTCCTTTCTTCCCTTTCCTAAACCTTCTTTGCCATTTTGATCCTCCTTTTTTAATACCCTTTTTATTACATGTAATTGCAAAATAATTTGAAGTGGGGTGTTGCCCCTCTAGCACTGCCCCTGTAATAATATTTGACTAGATATGTATAGTAAAGTGAATCAGCAAATACTAGGGGCCATTTTAGGTGATTTTTTTAATACTCTTTTGTGCACCGTATCCGACTGTCTAACCCAGTTTCTCATAAAGTTTGATCATGACAAGACACTTACCCGCTACCATTATGATACATATCCATAGCAAGGCCATTGCGATCCAACACACCGCACCACCTAGTCTACCCATGATCATCAGGGTCCCGAGTTAGTTCGAATATGGACAGATGGAGGTAAAAATTAATCTAGTTCAAAGCAGGAACAGACCAGGCACCTCGGGCAGCGTTTCACGAAAAGTGTTGTCAGTGATTTCCACCGACAATAGGCGGATCCAGCTTTTGACGAAAGAGGGGGGGGGGGGCGTACTGCCGAGCGGCGCACATATTTTTGCACTTCACCGGCGCCATAAAAGAAAATGTTGAAAAGGGGGTAAAGTCTGACCCTGTCAAATGCTCTTTTTAAAATGTAGGATTTCCAGTCATGCCATTTTGCATGACCACACGCAGATAATATTTCCGGGGGGGGGGGGGGCAAGACTCGAACATACTTTTGAAAAAAAAAAAAAAACGATAGACAAACGGACCGAGATGCTCAATGGGGCGATCTTTTTTTTTTTAAGTGTAATAAAAGTATTTGGTGCACATCTCACATTTGCACATTTTTCATAGTTTTCATGAAATGTTAAGGAAAAAACGTGTTTTCACAACAGCTGATCGGGAATTTGCCCCCCCCCCCCTCCCTTCCCCCTTGCTGCGTACGACCATTCCCTGAAGTCCACTTAAACATATTTCATTATAACAGAAAATATACATCAATTTAAACATATAATCTTTCTAAAACATATATAGAGAGAGATTGAAAAACTTATTAAAGAAAGAAACAAGCAAAAAGTAACACAAATTATGCATGTTATGTGCGATTTCAAAATCTCGTGTATACTAACCCTTTTATTGCGATGAGGCCAATACTTTTGTATATTAATTGAGATACAATTTTTTTTACTATATATATACAATGATACTACATCAGGAAATCATTTGGAATACATCACAAATCCAGGTTTATAATTATATTATCATTCAATTTTCATGTACATGATGTATAGGCCAATATACAGAATTTGGTATTTATATATATATATATATATAGATATATTGTGATGTTTTTCACTAAATCTAATGCAATGTGTAATGATGAGTAATTTGTATCTAATTACTTTGATGAAACTGGATATAATGCTTAAAAAATTAATTTAAAAAAGTGTTGTTATAAGTTAAGGGATATTTCTAATTGTTTCAACTCATGATGGAAAAGCGGGCATTTTATTAGCATAAAATCAATAACACGGAATAAATTAAAGACTCGTTGAAATAGGCTAGACCATTTAATTTTATATCATATTGAATGACTGTGTGTTATGCATTGTATTAAAAAGAGTAGGTAATTAGGACAATAAATGTGAATACTTACAAGGTGCTGTTTTTTTTTAAGATGTCTGTTATCTTTAGACATTTGTGGGAATCCTTTTGCATCTCCTCCCGCATTCGCTCTCGTGCACGTTCGGCACCCCCTTTTTTTTCTTTTAGGCATTTTTCAGGTTATGGTGCAAAAACCCCAAAACTTTTAGCTCAGGGTCGTGTAGTGAACTGAATTCACCACGTGAGCACACTGTCAGTCTACATGAGTTTGACTTTGACTGCGTCCATGTGCTCCTTATACATATGCGATACGCGTTTAAAGAAGAAAGGGCCACATCCAAAGAAATATGCGTAATTAACATCCCTTATTGTATACTCTCTTAAAATAGCCCAGTCTGATCTAACCTTAAATTAATTCGCTATTGCAGGCGGTGGCTTGCTTTTTAGGGCCTGTACAGAATGCCATTGAGGGGGGAAGTGCAATTAAGCAAAATAAAAATTAATTAATTACTTGAGAATGATGAAAAAATCCTAAGCCAGTGAAAAATTATGAAATATATTTTTGTCAAGTCTTGAACACTTTCTAGTGAAACACTATAGTAGCTGTCTGTCTTACACTAAAGGCCATAGAGGTGGCACAATGTGGAATTTGTGAAGAAGAAAAGTGACTGACCTTTTTTTATTAAAGCATTGGAAATTAAGATCAAAATTAAAGGATTTGCTCTACACGTTTGTATGATTCTGGGATTTTTAAAATAACAAATTAAAGATTTCATGACATCTGTGGGCAACTGCCCCGCCCCAGTCCACTCTGTAAGGGCATGCGATAAGCTTTGTTATTCGTTATGACCAATCAACAGTAGAATGTATAACCAGGTGCCGCTGATCATTCTTGACCGGCGCCGATCTAGATTTGGTTGGCAATAGGCCATTCTTCATTATTCTACCGGCGCCTATTTATTGGAACCAGGGGACACTGATTATTCTTGACCGGCGCCGATTTAAATTTAGGTGGCGCTGGTTATTCTTGATCGGCGCCGGTCAAGACAAAGGCAGCGCCGATTTGTCTTGACCGGCGCCGATTTAGAACAAGTAGTGCTGATTATTTTTACCGACGTCACGTAAGATTCAGGCAGCGGCAATTCATAATCGACTGGCGCCGATTTAGAACCAGGAGGCGCCGATTATTCTTGACTGGCGCCGATTTTTAACTAGGTGGTGCTGATTATTCTTGTCCGGCGCCGATTAAGATTTAGGTGGAGCTGATTATTCTTGATCGGCGCCGGTTAAGACTCAGGCAGCGCCGATTTATAACCAGATGGCGCTGATTATTCTTGACCGGCCCCGATTTAGATATAGGTGGCGCTGATTATCCTTGATCGGCGCCGGTTAAGAACTCAGGCAGCGCCGATTTTTCTTTACCGGCCCCGATTTATAACCAGATGGCGCTGATTATTCTTGCCCGGCGCCGATTTAGATTTAGCTGGAGCTGATTATTCTTGATCGGCGCCGGTTAATTTAATTAATAATAATAATTTAATAACGTTTTATTTACCCAGGGTAGCCACTTCAATCATAAGACTGCTCTTCCAGCGGGCCCTGCATAACATAATATGTTATTATTACCCTTCTCCAGTCTAAATGCTGAACGCCAAGCAAGAAGGCAGAAGGTCCTATTTTCATAAGTCTTTGGTATGACTCGGCCGGGGATCGAACCCACGACCTCTCGTTCATGAGGCGGACGCTCTACCACTGAGCCACCATGCCCGGTTAAGACTCTGGCAGCGCCGATTTATAACCAGATGGCGCTGATTATTCTTGTCCGGCCCCGATTTAGATTTAGGTGGCGCTGATTATCCTTGATCGGCGCCGGTTAAGAACTCAGGCAGCGCCGATTTGTCTTTACCGACCCCGATTTATAACCAGATGGCGCCGATTATTCTTGTCCAGTGCCGATTTAGATTTAGGTGGCGCTGATTATCCTTGATCGGCGCCGGTTAAGAACTCAGGCAGCGCCGATTTTTCTTTACCGGCCCCGATTTATAACCAGATGGCGCCGATTATTCTTGTCCGGTGCCGATTTAGATTTAGGTGGCGCTGATTATTCTTGATTGGCGCCAGTTATATGCAGGCAGCACACTGCTGATTATTTTTAACCGGCGAAGTTGTTGGGAAAAGGGTAGTTAAAAGAAAATATAAGGAAGCTAGATGATATGATTGTGCTTTGCTGGGGGATAGTCTTTCCTTTACTGTTGCTAATGTTATATCAGTGTATGGTTTTTTTTAAGCGGCGCCTTTTCTTTCTTTTACTTTTCTTTAATTTTATTTTGAGCGGCGCCTTAGGGGGGGCGTGCGCCCCCTGTGCCCCCAGGATCTGCCACTGCCGACGGATGTTATATTAGCTTACTGCACGAGCTTGCATC
Source organism: Lytechinus pictus (assembly GCF_037042905.1). Lineage (NCBI taxonomy): Eukaryota > Metazoa > Echinodermata > Echinoidea > Temnopleuroida > Toxopneustidae > Lytechinus > Lytechinus pictus. The sequence continues at coordinate 17,088,905 of NC_087252.1, read as the reverse complement.
TGATTCGCTGAGAGTACGTCAGCCAGTGAAAATTACCGACAAACTGTTTCCAGAAATGCTATCCACTAGCTATCCATAACCATTTTTACCTCACTTCAAGTTTCCAGATGAAACACTATATAGTTACCTGATCGCACTTTCCCGTCAAACTATACATTTTTTGACAAAAAAAGGAGGTCATGATGATCTGGTTGTAAATGGGACGTGTTTTGAGGAAAGGGATTCGATTGCAATTGCTTTGTCGTTTCCCACTTTTGTTCTTTCTCTCATTCAGTTTCATTGGCATTGTTGAATCTTATTTCAGTAACCTAATTCATATAGGTTAATATGTTGGGCGGTGTAACCCCCCCCCCCCCCAACACACACCCACACACGGACGCCCAACTACGTGCACATGACCAATGGAACCGTATTCAGACAGATCATTCCCTATTACGTGATGATTGGTCGGTTTAAAGTTAGTTCCTTTTAGTGTGACTGATATTGTTGCATCCATGTTTTCTGTTCTCCCAATAATATCGAGTTTTTGCTATCGCGACGGTGACGGATTCTGCAAAGTAGAAAATCTATTGACAAGTTCCATCAAATCGTAATGAACAGCTTAGAGGTCTCTGTCGAAATTCAGTGAACCGGGAGAGCTGATCGTCGTAAAATTCTGAGCTCATGAAAAAAAGTTGCAAATATGTCCTTTGTACAAAGTCACGGACGAGACTGATGGTTTGATTCGACGATTTGCGTCAAAGACTGCTTTGTCATCGAAGGGCTATTGGCAATAGATTATCTTCGTTCCAGGAAGACTCTGCGTAGTGGCAGCTCACTATGAAATGGGGCCTACCTGTTTTTTTTTTGTTTTTTTTTACAAAGCCCTCCTTTTTCAGACTGATGCGACGTGCGTGAATGACATGAAGTAAGAAAGGAGCGGATCCAGGATTTTCGAGGGGTGGCCATTTATTGATTAGAAAAATAAAATCAAATGACACGAATTAGCACAGAGAGAAAGGGCCTCAGTTCCGAATGCCCCGTATGCCCGATATACAAAAAAATGTGTATAGCTGTCAAACGGGGGGATCCCAAATTCTCCACATGCCCTCATCCCCTCTGGATCTGGAACTGATGTATAATGAGTTTATTATAATGAATAAATAAATACATACATACATAAATAAATAAATAACTACATAACTGATTAAATAAATAAACATTTACTACACAATAATAACAAAAAATGGTGTGCAATTCCTCACTGACAAGGTGCCATAAAATTACTCTTAAATAACACCTTTTGGGACCATTATTTATGATAAAGAGAATCAATAAGCCTCTAATTTCATCTGTATATAAAAAATGTTTTAGCAGATAAATACTTGTTCGGCTACTTGTACTTTGTACCCAGTTTGACTGGAATTATGGCCCTCGAAAGCTATTTTTTGCGAGAGTGCACCTGAAAATTATATCGGTATGCTACAATAGAGAGATTTTACCCAACTTGCCTTCTTTTGGGAGCAGACCCCCTCCCCCTTTTTTTCTTTTGCTTTCAAGTTTTTCTGTCCAAAAAATATTTTTCTCACCCCCCCCCCCTCCCTCCTAAGTAAAGGAAAAAACGTTCCCATGCTCCTGATGGAACCTGTATTGCAATTTCTTCACTCTATGTTTCATCTACTTCATTAACACCTGACTATAGATTTGACCTCCCCAAAGGTATCGATTTCATTTAAAGTGGATTAGCAGGATTTTTTTATTATTATCATTTTTTAAAGAATAAACTCATTGAAAAAGGTTTATCGCAATCTGACGTCATAATTATACAACATTATAGACAAAATTAGGAAAGAGCTGTGGTTTACTTCAGAAAAACATCATACATGGATTCAGCAGCTTTTCCCACACGAAAAAAGACTCTTCATAATGTGATTTTTATTTCGAATTACCGGACAATGATACCAAAGGATTGATATTTTGTTTTTCAACGGATAGCCGGATAACAACCCCTTGACCCTTATGCTGTATTAACATCCGACAAATATCCGATTTGAGGGTTTTTGTTAACTGCTGCTCTGTGCACTATAATACAAATAGGGTCACGACTTCGTGATCCAGTTGGGGATATGTCCCCTCTTTGGTTAGAATTTTGAATTTAAGGTACTCTTGTCTTCTTTTTAGTATGAAAATGTATTAAATCTTTCAACAGATTTTGATATAATATCCAGTGAAAATAATAATTTCACATTTTACCAATTTTCCTACTCATTTTCTTTTTCATTTTATCGTTTCTCTTCGTAAAACTTTGTGTCTTTGCTTGTATGATTGTTGTTATTTTGGGAGTGGGGAAAGGGGGGGGGCGCAATCATCAAGTCTGCCCGGGTATGCAATTTTCTAGATGTAACCGGGGCTTTCAATACAGTTTAATTCAACCCTACATGTACCTAGCATTCTTTTTCATTTCTCTCTCTCTCCCCCCTGTCCCCCCTCTCCTCTACAAACTTCTATTTTTCGCATTACCCCCCTACCCCATTCTCCCTCCCCTGCCCTCCTTTTTTTTTTTCATTTTCGACTGCACCCCGTTTAATAACTGATACCATCACATCACTTTACCATTATTTTCTTCTTTTGCCGACTCCGAAACCTCCAAAAAATGAAAACAATGTGATTCCTAGATGCATTCGTGTAATGAAAACATTCCGGGAAATTTAATAAAAACGATGAAATTCACGGTTTCATGCTATGAATAAAATCATAATATGCTTTTGCTAAATACATATTTGCCAGATAAATGTAAATCAATTTCCCTGGGAACGAATTTTAACAGGGGGCGCTGATTTAAATTGGACCCCCAAAAACGTTTATACTACAAAATGAAGGTCACGATCAATTTTGTCTCAAGATACATATGACAAGAAAATTTATTTAAAAAATCGTAACAAAATGAAGGTAATTCTGCTCCGGGAAGAATTTGACAGGCAAAAAAAATAGGTTATCACTGCAAAATGTAGGTCATTTTTGTTATTTTTCTGCACTTATCATTCCAGGGGGTGTTGCATAACACACGCAGCACCATCCAGTTACATACACCTTGGGGTGCTCCAGAACAACCCCGCTTACCAGGGCGATGGAATGGGATGAAATTGTGTAAACTAAAACTAATGTATGAGGGTGGGGCAAATCAAAATTAATAGTTGGGTTTTGGGGGGAGGGGATGATCTAGAATTTGTTTAACACATAAAGAAAACTTAATACTGTGCAAGTTACGTGCGACGAAAACGTATCACCAACTGGAAGGGGTTACTTTAATACTGCCATCTTTTGCCACGACTGAGTAATGTTTCGTTTCCTCTCCCCATCCATCTCTTCACAATCTATCTGACTTTGATCAGGTTGGGATTGGACATACCAACCATGATGTGCATAATATATCACTGATATGTGTGCAAACCAATTTTAAAATGTTCTCAACTTATTACCTTCTTGCATTTCAATATTTTTGGGGGTCAGTGTAATACTGCTTGATTCTCACATTTATTGAAATAAACTTTTTTTTTTTTTTTTTTTTTTTTTTTTTTTTTTTTTTTTGGGGGGGGGGGGGGGGAGCCGGGGGGGGGGGGGTGGACTCTAATTTTCACCAATCTCTAATTTCAACCGTCCACCTCGTTCTATCCCCCTTCCTCTCCCTACACATCTATTAGTTTACTTTCATAAGGAAGATGACGAGTGGACCGAAGCGATATGTTTTCCCCTATGTGCAATACAGTGCGTATAAAAAAAACGGGACAGATTTGAAGTCTATAAAATTTTTGTTTCAAATTATGATATCTATATTTTGGTGTTAATAGGTGCTACAAAGTCCTATCTTTCAAATGCCATTAAAAATAAAGTTTTGTTCATGCTTGAGCGAACACGGAATGTTTTTGTCTGAGGTTAAAAAGGAGGCTTGCGCCAAAATTGCATAAAATTATAACTATGATGATCCGACTTCTTGCTAATGAGCAGACTTCCTCTTAACCTTTTCATTATCTTTGCCATAATTTTCAAATTATGTGGTCAAAATTCATTTTCAAATATATTTATTTGCTTGAATTGTTCTGTTGTTTCTTTTTAATATGTTCTCTTTAGCTTTGAATATTCCTTCTTCAAGCAAAAAAAAAACAAGAGCGTGTATTTTTTCCTTCAAATCCTGCCATTGTGTGCTACAAAGGTTATGGCTCAGGGATGCTCCCCCCCCCCTTCAATAAAAAACAAGTGGAACGCCTCTGGCAGTCTCGCCTGCATTACGCAATTTAATATAGCAGCAGTGCTAACTTTGAAAACTACTATAAAATAATCATTCACAAACAATCCATTCATATAATGACATAATACCACGTTCATTGACCATAGATGGCATTTGAACGGTGACTTAAGACTGTCAACTACACCCATATGTCAACATTTCATTCACTCTATCCATAAACTTTCAAAGTTATGATGGCAATTCAACAATTACCCCAACATGGCCTAAGTTTATTGACCTTAACTGACCTTTGACCTTGGTTTTGTGACCTGAAACTCACAGTGGATGTTTAGTGATACTTGATTACTCGTATATCCCAAGTTTTATGAAATAGATCCATAAACTTCAGAGTTAGGATGGTAATTCAACAAATACCCCCAACACGGCCAAAGTTCATTGACCTAAAATGACCTTTGACCATGGTTTTGTGACCTGAAACTCGCACAGGATATTCAGTGGTACTTGATTAACCTAATGTTCAAGTTTCATGAACTAGATCCATAAATTTTCAAAGTTATGAAGGTAATTCAACAAATACCCCCAACTTGACCAAAGTTCATTGACCCTAAATGACCTTTGACCTTGATTATGTGACCTGAAACTCGAGCAGGATGTTCCCTAATACTTGATTAACCTTATGCCCAAGTTTCATAAACTAGGTCCATATACTTTCTAAGTTATGATGTCATTTCAAAAACTTAACATTCGGTTAAGATTTTGAAAATAATTCTCCCAACATGGTCTAAGTTCATTGACCCTAAATGACATTTGACCTTAGTCATGTGACCTGAAACTCAAGCAGGATGTTCAGTAATACTTGATTAACCTTATGTCCAAGTTTCATGAACTAGGTCCATATACTTTCTTAGTTATGATGTCATTTCAAAAACTTAACCTTAGGTTAAGATTTGATGTTGACGCCGCCGCCGCCGTCGCCGTCGGAAAAGCGGCGCCTATAGTCTCGCTCTGCTATGCAGGCGAGACAAAAAGATCATGACCAAGAAAACAAGTGGAAAGGAAATAAAAGGAAAGAGTAAAATATAATATTATTTTCTGAATATTATGTCAAAATCTATCACAAGATATGATATTGTAATGAAAAATTAAGAATATTTGCGTGCTCGCTTCGCTCGCTCACAACTGTTTAATACATTTTACCCGATCTGCCATATCTAGCTCCTTCAAAATTGACACAATACACAATTGCCATTGAAATGCATGAATCCCTTCCTGTTTGTAATGTCAAGCATATGATTAAACTTGGTCAAGGAATCAATAACCCCTTGAAAAATGGATTCATGTCTTTTAAGGGTACCATAACATAATTTGTTTCACATAATAAAAGGATTTGAATGATTACAAGTTTTCCCAATTAATAATGCAAATCTTCTTGCTTGGGTTGACAAAAATTAAGTCTTATTTTCTTACTTATGAAGGAAAATTCAAAGGTAAAAAAGTTTAATGAAAATACAAAATAATTCAAGTACATAAATAAATTTGTAAATAAAATTTGACAGCATAATTCGAAAATTATTGCACAGCTAATGAAAAGGTTAAGAGGAAGTCTGCTGATTAGCAAGAAGTCTGATCATCATATTACTCATATTCTGCCATTCTGGCGCAAGCCTCTTTTTGAACCCCCGACAAAAACGTCCCGTGTTCGCTCAAGCATGGACAATTTTTTTTTTCAAATTGCATTTCAAAGATAAGATTTCAGAGCATCTATTAACATCAAAATATAGATATCTTTATTTGAAACTAATTTTTTTATAGACTTCTCAAAACTGTATCGTTTTTTTTATACGCACTGTATAGAGGATGAGACCACTGTTGTCCATAGAGAGGGCCTATTGCAATGTTTTCAAGTCGGAAGATCGATCCCATCTTTTCCCTCCCGTTTTTCTTGCTGTTTGTAAATTAAGGGGGGGGGGGTTCCATCAAAGCCCGACCCCCTTCCCGGGCTACACGGGTCTGTAGAGCTAATACTGTCCTACGCTCCTGAAACAAGAGTTATTACGAATCACCATTCCAGGTCGTAACAAGTACACCCGGGAAAAATGTGAATTTCAATCAATAGAGAAAAATCAAACAATCTGAAATTTCGCTTATTTTTCAAAACAGTTCTATGCACAACTCAGTGACATACAAATGCGATAGTTGATGATGTCCCTCACTCACTATTTAGTTTTTTGTTTGTTTTGATTATACAATATTTCAATGTTTACAAATTTGACAATGAGGGCCAAATTGACTGAGCCATGAAATGATAAAACAATGGTAATACCACATGTTCAGGGAGGAATAAAACTTTGTTTCACAGGAGATCAGGGAGAAAATTTGAAAATTTCATATTATAAAATACAACAGAAATAGTGATGTCATCAGTTCTCCCATTTGCATACCGACCAGGATGTAAATATAACTGATTTGTAATATTAAGCGAAACTTGAAAATGTCATAACTTGCCTATTTTTACATCCGATATTGAAGAAATTTTCAGTGTTATGCTTGTTGGATTTTCTTCTTTTTATTAAAATCAACCTTTTGTTGGGGTGGACTTGTCCTTTAAAGTTGTGAAGATCGTCTGAGATTTAATTAAAAACTGATTGCAAACAACCTTAGCACACGATCATACCCACATGAAACCACACTAGAAACAGTCTTTGTATATAAAAACAATAATTTCAGATATTTATTCAGGAATCTTAGTTCGACCTTTACTGCAATCGGCCATTGTTAAATTTAACACTTGGAAACGCGGGCCTCACTGTGACAAGCAATGAGGGTTGATCAATAAACGGCCCTTTGTGATTATTTCAATCGATGTAACTGTCATATTGAATGATTTGTTGCAGTCTCGAGACATGTGATATAAAATTACAAAATTGTAAAAAGATATGAATACCAAAGTGCTCCGATCAATTTGACAATTATATTGATAAAATATTCACCTTTGTGGGACACATGTACATGTAAGGAGTAATATTGCATTTCATTTTCATTTTTACATGTTTTATGTACACTCTCAATTCATCAACCACCAATTATAGTTATAATCATCAACTTCATAATCCTATCCATAATCTAATTAATTTGCTTAATATATTTGATTCAGTATTTGTGTACTACCCCTCCCCCTCTCTCTCTTTCCCCTCACTCTTCCCCTCTCTGTTTGTTTATTTTATTTCATTTCTAGTTACTTATCCTTCATCCATTACTTTTACACTCAATATTTTAACAGTCACACTTCACATGGAACCTTCAGCCAACACACTAAATATTGGGGTGTTAAAACTGACATCAGTTAGTGTCCCTCGAGGACCACACCATGAGGTGATTAATTACACCTTAGAGATGGAACATAATACCAAAGAGTGTAAAAGTAACATCCAAAGGTGTTGTAATATCACCCATAGCATAGGAGTTGAAATAACACCGAAAATCAAACCCCACAGTAAAATGACAGGTGAAGTCCTCTCTACATACATCAATTGACACAACAGTTTTTGTTAATAATGAGTTTTTACCTTTGGCTGCTTTACATTATACATTATCAGTCATAATTTTCAATAGAACCACAAGATAACATTAGTACTTTTTTCTTTAATATCATATACATTTTCTGGCTTTACATATATGCTTTGCTTACACTCAACGTTTTGGGGAAAAAGGGTACGTTTTGATGCAGTAAACTCAGTTGTGAACAGTGAATATGAATAATACCTCAGTCACATTGCCCCTACGGCAGCCGTATGGCGAGTCGAAAACAGTTGTTTTATTCATTTTTATTCAAACCCCCTATATGTAACTGGTACAAAAGATTTTAAAACGGTTGTTTTCGACTCACCATACGGCCACTGTAGGCAAAATGTGACTGAGGCATTAACTAAAGCCCCCATCACACTTATTCCGAATCAAGCAGAATTGGCCTGAATGAAAGGACTATTGTTCGACCACTAGTCGGTCATTTAAATCTACTTCGAACACCATTCGAAAATACCCCTCGAATGTTTTGAACATGACCAAAACCTTCGGGACTGCCAAAAGAAATGACAAAAAACTTTTGAATGCACTCAGAATGCAGTCAGAATATTTAGAATGCGCCTAGAATGTCCAAGAATGTAGCACGAATTATCAATCTGACTCCATTGCGGTTCATTTTGACTAGTGTACGATGATTCACCTGGTCAATTTACTGAATTTCAACACCAGTTTGGTGAATTCATAAGTTCCTCCCAAAAATTTCTAGATTTTTTAAATATTTTTTTTTTCCAGCTTCTGCTTGATTCCTGCTGATTCCAAATAAGTGTGATGGGGGCTTTAAGTTCAATTCAATTCCAAAAAGGGTAGTTACACACATCACCTCAGAATGTGGTAGCTCATTTCATTAACACATTTCTACAAAAAAATATAACTGAGATAACATGAGCAATGTTTATAAAACCATGGTGAGGGGTGTAAATCAAGAAAGATTTACATGATGCAAATCTTGAAGGCCGAGATTCCTCCGTTAAATTAATAAATATATATATGAAAAAAAGAACTAGAATAAAAAACTTTTGAAAATAGTACTACTTATGGGGCGTTGCAAGAAACTTGCCATCAATTGCAAGTCTATTTCTGGTCCCTAAATCAATTATATGTCTTACAGCTAATTGCAAATTAGTGATTGATTGCTAATTTGCTCCTTGAAACAAGAAGTTAATCTGATTTGCTACATCTAACGTTGATCTATCAGTTGTAAAATTGCAACAGAATATTTGCAATTGATCGCAAATATTTTCTTGCAACACCCCCTAAGACAATAAACTATTTGATACGAGTTCATTTTATACTCACATTATTACAATTAGACCAGTATTCCCGAGAGATACAAATTACATTAAAAATCTCAAACAATGCATCCAGCAAATCTCCTTATACTATGAAGTGCCAAATTTAATAATTACAAATTGGAAGTACAGTGTATGAAACATCATAATACATGTTTTTCAATGCTTTCTTGTAACACAAACACTATAGGGCATTCCATAAAAAAAGCTTTGGAAATACCAGTTTAATACCAGTATTATACCGGATAAATAGTATCAAAGATTTTGAATGAAATATAGATCTATACAGCAAAACCTCTCTCAGAACATGATTTGTCTTTAAACTTTTGAATTTATACATGAAATCATAAATCAGATGTATTTCCAGAAATGAGTTGTGCATGCCCCTGAGCAATCATCTCGTTGGCCCGTATTCTGAAGCCATGTTTAAATTAAACTCTGGTCTAAAGTTGTGGTTTTGACTATGGATAGCCAATTGCGACAAAAATCTCCCAACAATCTAGGTTTAATTTGTTGCTCAATTTATTTACAACTGCCCGGGAATAATAACTAAAATAAATTATTTCACCATTAAAACACAGAAAAGGAAGATAATGAATGAAAGATGCAAACAATGAAAACACAATTATAACAATGATGGCTTTCCATAATTCTAGCCCGGACCATGGCCTATAAAGTTAAATCCATGCTCAGAATACGAGTCATTATGTTCAAATCAATTATCCTATAATGAAAAAGAAATAAATAGATTTATGTCAAGCACAATAGAATCAAATGTTAATACATGTACATGTAACATTTTCAGCCCCCCCCCCCCCCCTTCCCCCAACTTTCATAACTGACCCACATTATTGAGGCACTATGGTATTTTGTAGAGGGGAAAAGTTTTAAAAGTTTAAAAGGTGATTTCAATATAGTTTAAGATTTTTAAAAATCCCATAAATACGGGTTGATACAATGCTGATCTCTACTCAGCTGTCAGACATTGTGTAATACTTGTTGATGAAAATAGTGATTAATAAGTCTTCATTTATTATTGGATTCAACAAAACTTCTCAGATTCATTTAATTTCATCTAAAAAGATGCGTTATACATATCCAAGAGAGAACTCATACAACATATTATGAATTTGAACTTTTGAAGATTTGCTTTGAATCATCTATTTGAATATACATGTAGTATACAGTAGAGTAGACTATGCATATTAGTACACCTTAGTTTCCCAATTCAAACAATTGCCTCAAACTCAAACCCAAAGAGATTTGACTTTAATAGATTGTACATGAAGAAAGTGGTAGAAACTTGTTCTCTGACCTTTACATATATATTTAATCATGTCGGTTATGTGAATAATATAGTGAACATATAAAATTTGCATTGAAAAATAGTGCACTTAAATACAAAATTGAAAGACAGTTCTTGTCACATATTGTTTTACTATACAAGGCAGATGGCTGAAATGTACATGCTACAATAGAATACATATAATTTTGACAACGATTTCTGGAATTGATTCATTCATAATAATAATTATAATGATAATAATAACGATAATATGGAGTAACATCAAGGCATTTTGAGATGGAGTAGGGGGGGGGGCATATTTTTCCCCTCAAGTCTAGGGCCAGTAGGGGTAACAATAGTTTCACAAAATGACCCTCTATTAAAACTCTTCTTTTTTTCCTCTTCCACTCTTCTTTCTTTCCTCTTCCATCCTTTTTTCTTCCCTTTTCCTTCCACCTGTTTTGGGGTTGCACCCCCCTTCCCTGTCCTACAGTGCTGCCACCCTTCATTATAATACAGCTCCTTCCTTGGTAATATTAAAGCAGAAATACACAAATTATAACATTTAAACACAAAAAACTCAAGGTAACATACATTAAAATCTTACTGTCATAAAGTCCTTCTCTGGTACCATGTCACTAAAACCATCTTCAGCCATTTTTAACAAATTCAATTTACAAAATATTGTTGAATACATGTAGAGTGCCTGGTACTGCCTAATCAGAAAACAGCAATGAACACAAAGTACACTTTTGATTTTCAACATGCGCTCATGAGAGTAAAATCACATTAAAGGAAACCAAAACCCAAGGAGAGAATTAATCTTATTGAAAAGAGTGAAATTAGGGAAGCAATTTAAAACAAGTTTCATGAGAATCGTTTATAAAAGAATAGAGTTATGGAAGTTTGAAAACTTGTTGTATTTCTATAGGGATCCTGAAATTGGCAAACATGCATCAAAATGGCTGATTTCATGGGCAACTCTCCATTTGTTTATTACACAAATTTCAGATTTTCCCCCATTATCTTTCAAGTTGCATGATGAGCACATTATACCGTATGTCATGGGAAAATTATATTTCACACAACGGTGACAAGACATTTGCTCCGGGCTTTATTTCATCTAAGATTTAGGGTTAGGGTTGCAATAGAGTTTTAAATTACATGTAGGTTTAGGATAGGGTATAGTGTTAAATCCTGGGTTGAAGTTGGTAATTCCACTGATGTGTGGAACTTGCATTTGAGCAATCGAGCCGGTGCATATGTCATGGAACCCACACAACACATGCCAAGGCCATGAGAAGATAATTAAAAAAATATGCAGAGTAAAGGGAAAAATATGAACATTTGTGTACTAATTTATAAAACAAATGGAGAGTTGCCCACAAAATCAACCATCCTGAAGCACGTTTGCCAATTTCATGATCCCCATAGAAATACGATAAGACTTTTCAAAACTTCCATAAAACTCTTTATTTTATAACCAATTTTGATGAGACTTGTTTGAAACTGCACCTCTCTTTTTACTCTTTCCAATGAGAATGATTCTTGCCTTGGAATCTGGTTTCCTCTATATTAATATTTAAAGAAAATTAACAGTTCACTTGAAACAATTTTGGTCCGATGGGTGCATGTTGAAAGGCTTCAGTGTGTCAGTCTTCAATGCTACTTTCCAATCGTATTGATCACAATGATCATAAACCCTGAATGACCGAGGGCATAGTTACGATGGGGGCACATTACACAAGGTGAGAATCTCTAGGTAAACTTCATACAGTCAACATTCCAGAATGTAAATATTCGACAAAGTCAAAGCAACTACTTCGACCAGGGCCTTGTTGCATAAAAGCTACCATTATTGTAACTTTGCCATGCAATGGTAACTTGCAGGGGATCCTCGATTCTGATTGGCTGTCGATCGTTGTTACCATGGTAGTTACCATTGGATGGCAAAGTTACCAATTTTACCATAGTGGTAACTTTTATGCAACAGGGCCCAGAATATGTGAATAAAATACAGGCATACCTCTTCAAAGTCGAACAGGGACCCATTGCATAAAAGCTACTATTATAGTAACTTTGCAATCCAATGGTAACTTCCATGGTAACAATGCCCAATCAGAATGAAGGAGTCCATGAAAGATGCCATTGGATGGCAAAATAATGGTAGCCTTATATGCAATGGGAGCCACATCTGTGGTTCTTAAAACATTTGACATAGGCAAAGTTACCTGTATGTAGTACTACCTGGGCCCAGTTGCATAAAAGTTATTATAAACCTCTCTTTAAGAATGTCGGATAATCCATTCCTCTGATTGGTCAAAATTGTAATCCACCATGCCTGCAAAACAACAAACTAAGGTGGTAACCAAGGTCAACGGGCATAGTTAACAAGATTTCTGCCCGTTGCCCCCTGACCCGCCCCATAATGACGGGCATAGCAAAATTTGGCCGAGATCCCCATTTGATTGCATGCAAACTATTGCTTTCTGCAGTGATTAGATCTAACGTTAGCTAGCTTAGAATTTAAGAGTAGACTCTAGATCTAGATCTAACTAGGCCTAACGTTTTGTTTAATCTTAGATCTGGCGTAGTCTAACTTAACCCTTTAGCACCTGAACCGCCCGAGACCGCCCTTCCTATTTCACACTGAACCGCCCTTAACCGTCCGTACGTTTTCTTTGCGCTATAGTATCTCTTGTCTATGATTTACCGTGGTAATATTGCGTGTGCATACCGTATAGGTTGGCTGCTACATAGATCTGCATAGAAAAGTGTATGCTCCTATTGAGTATGATAGAGAAAAACCGATTGACATGCATCGGTGTGTAGCAAGTTCCAGACTGTTGCGCAGTCAATCTCAGCAAAGATGGCTGCGTCCATGTCTCGGAAAACCACTTACTTCGCCGAAGAAGCTCGGGCCTTGCTATATGTTCATCAAAACGTTGGATATCACACAGAGTGACATCTAGATGTGAGTTGGAATTAATTTTTGACATATTTGATCCAAGATTTGGCGAAAACTTTAGTATTCTGTCAGTGATACTTTACATTTTTTTGAAGACGTGGGACTGGGGCGGCTGAAACCCGAACTTTTTGGTTTTTTTCTTCTCGCTCTGCAAACGATTGTGAAAGGTCAATATTCGTACATCTGATTGAACTTTGTCATGTACCATTCTATTCAACAGGTCCTATGCTACAAAATAAATATAACTTGTAATGAACAAAAGTAAATTTATAAAAAAATATTTCAATTTGTTTGGAACAATGCCTACTTATTACCAGTTTTATTGTTTCCTCCAGTGAGTAATTGCCATTATGCATAGGAATCTGTAGGTGCTAGAGGGTTAAATCTAACGTTAGATCTAGACTCTAATGGAGATTTAACTAAGATTGTTAATGTTAGAATAGATCTATACAGACTCTAATTATTTGGTTCCTCAAATATGTAACGTTCGGCCTACCTGACTAACGTTACCAGTATGGACTGCTTTAATATTCGACTTCGAGACCTAACGTCAGGGGCAGGGCTAACTTGGGGCCTAGGCCTAACGTTAGCCTGGGGCCTAGGGCTTTTAGGCATAAGTTCTTGTTTAAGATTTACATGTAGACCTAGATCTAGACTAGGCCCTAGATCTAACGTTTAATTCGGTTCATAAAATATATATGGACTGCTTTTGTATTCGAGACACGGTAGTTTCTTTCAGCTCGCGGGTACTGCATCGGCCAGACCATGCCCTCGGGCATAGTCGCGTTGTGGTCCCCTTGAGCCTCTAGAAACAACCATGCCTCTCAAAGCAGTCCATATATCTATACTATTATAGTAACTTTGACATCCAATGGTAACTGCCATGGTAGCAATGCCCAACATCCACTCAGAATCAAGAATTTCAGGGAAGTTACCATTGCATGGCAAAGCTACTAGAGTAATGAAGCCCTGTATATTGGTGATGAATGTCGAGTCAACATCTCCTAACTCTTCTCATTTTAGTACAACATGGATGCCAGTCAGTTGTTCCCGCCGGGCATTAAAAAAGGTCAGAATACAATAAAGTCCCATACATACAACTGGTGCAATACAAAGCCTTACAAATGCCTCAAAATCTAAGTTCTCAGGCGTGAAGCCAGGAGACTTGCATCTCAGAATAGAAATACTATAATCCGATAAACGTTCAATCATTACCTACGCATCCTTTGGCTCACTGGTTTTGATGGGGCGATTCCTCTTGACATGCTTATCATAATAACGATATAACGCTCTGAAATGCTTGTCCTTGAGTAGAATGTGAGGGCGCTTCGCTTGCATGAACGTCTGGGCCTCTTGTGGAGTGCAGTGGTTGATCTAAAATAAACAGAAGAAAAGAAAGTTATTAAAAAGAAACATGACTTTCGATGGGATCTATCACAGACATCAGGGGAGCATTCATTTTTTTTCGTACGACAATTCGCCCGACAAGTTGTCGGATCGGACAACTTTCCTTGATTTTGATTGGCTGAGAAGCACCATTACCACAGTAACTGACGGATAAAACGGGAGTTGTCGAATAAAACGTCCAACAAGTTCTTTCCAATCACTCAACTACAAGATCTGAGATCAATCTCTGTTCGAGTTTATTCTGATCTTTGCGATTGATCCGATCAACCTCATTATGGAAATCCATCAATGACTTTCGATGTCATAATTTTTTCCTCAGGAAAATCTACAGTGTCCTTGGTAAACACAGATAAAAAGCAGATTGAATTTTCAAGAAAATCATAAAGTAATGAATGGACATTATATCTAGTAAAAATCTTCAACAAACATGCTTTATAGAAGATGATATTGCTGGCTTTCCATAGTTGTGGTTGATTGGATCAATCACAACTCTAAGACGGGGCAGCGGAATATTTAGCCAGTGTTTGCCAATGTCCATGAATATTGCAAGCGCTTCTACCATGTAATCTTTTTCTCAATAGTACTTGTTAGAATCTTGAAATGATAAAAGGATTCTGGTTAACATATACGCATGTCCACATACAAGCTGGCTTTATGGTCCAGGTGGAAGCTGGTTTGGTCACATGACATTTGCACCGGTGACATTTGCTCTGATGGGAAATCTGCATGTTAAGCTGAACATAAAAATCTAACCTCCAAGACTAAATAAATCCTTATCCTAATATCTTTACATTATTCTGAACGAAAAACTCTATTACAGTTCTAACTCTAACCCTATGCCCTCTGAGATATTACGACTGGAGCAAATTAAAACCCCACCACAAAATGCACTCCATCATGCCAAGTTTTAAATGTAGAAAACACTACAATGAAATGAAATGTAATATTTATATTACATGACTTCACAATTAAATATCTAAAACATGGCAGAACTTGAACACTTATAAGAATATAAAATATATAAATACTGTATGTTTATTTTCTGGTAGGGTTCACAAACGTTTGAGCACCACAGTATGTCATGTCACCACTGTTCGCCCCCACCGGCCAACCCCTATCCACCCCCCCCTCCCCTAGTATAATCGCTCCTTCACTTACCGTCATAAGATAACACCCTACCAGAGTAGCGCTTCTTGTCCTCCCTGCTTTGCAATGTACATACACACTGGTGCCCTCGTTAGCATGCCGTTGGATAAACTCTACGCCCCTCTCGAGGTACTCCAGACTGGGTGCCTCGGTGAAGTCCACCGTAGGCAGTTGGAGGTGCTCCATGCCATTCTTCCTCCATTCCTGTGATACGATTGATTTAAATTTATTTTCATACTTCACAAGATAGCAAAATAATTACATAATACAAGAAATACATTTGATTACATACAAAATACAAATTATAACATGCATAATGGCAGTGAATAAAGTGAAATATGAAGGAACCTGCATAAAAAGCAGAGCTTGTAATGTCTGCAGGTTCGTTAAAGTAATTATGAAATTAGTATAAAGGAGATCGGACACTAAAAAAAAAATCAGACTACAAAGGAAAAGCCAAAGATTAGCGGAAAATAGCGGGGTAAAGAATGAGAGGGAAAGTCGACTTTGATACAGTCGACTCCGTGTTACTTTCTTGAAGTATTACACCTCTTTAAAGCCTGACTTTATCTTTAATAGCTAAGTGTTAGTCATGTGAACTACATGTATAGTAGGGTATCACCAAACATAAGAACATTACATGAACAAATGCGTAGTAGTAAATAGTAATTACCGAACCAATCCTGGATAAAAATATTTCCACTATATATACTTTCTCAAACCCCGTATATTTGTTTATTAATGCCCTTTCTTATGCGACCAACATACCTCTACAGTAGGAGTGTGTCTTCTCAGTTCATGATCTTCATTGAGTGATATCACTCCTTTTACATTCTCTTCTTTTAGCTGAAAGAAACAAAAGACAAAATAATCAATCAAAGTATGTTTAGAGGAATGAATCAACTTTGTCAAAGATAGATGCACTTCTGGCTGAATGTAAAAAAAAACACCTAAACTTTGTAGATAAAATGCAAGTTATTACAGGATAAGTCCACCAAAATAGAAAAGTTGATAGAATAAACAGAGAACAATCAAACAAGCTTTCTGCAGGCGATATCACTTTCATTCAAAATTCTGTTGGAATGAACTTACCCTTTGAACAATCTATTTTTTAATTGAGGTTATAATACACAACACTGTGTTTGAGAAAGTTCACCCAGCAGACAGGCAGAGCTGGTTGGCCCATCGCAGTGACATATATGTACATGACACAGAGGTCATGTCTGTTGAAGAAATTCTTAATAGTAGTACATCTGTACATGTACATGTGTGGTGGTACCCTTTTCGCGACAATGTATCTTGATGAATAACTTACTGTTGGCATAAAAAGCTCTTGTCATTCATATAATATGGTCCATATATAGATTAGCTACTAGATCATATTATTACTTCGGCTGTAGCTGAGCCGCTACAGCTGTACAAACATCATCACTGTTTTTCTGCACAAAAGTTGAAGACAAACCAAGTTTCTATTCAGCTATCTCCACCCAAAACTCCTGTTTTCTTCCTTTTTTAATTATATTATCACGAAATACATGTAATGCCTGGTTAAAGTAAATAATTTAGCAGACCGATGACTTTAACTTGGGATTCGAGTTTGATGAAATAAATACATACTTTAATAATATACTTTAAACATACAAAGAAACCAGCCTCATGAGAAATGTAGGTCTTTGCTTGACACATTTCCATCGTGGTCACCAGGGGGCGTTACATCAACATTTTCATCCGACAAGTTGTCAGGTCTGGCAACTTTCCTTGATTATCTTTATCTGAATGGCAGTGTTACCATAGTAACTGTTGGATAAAACAGTACTTGTCGGATAAAATGTCTGACAACTCCTTTCATGAAACGCTCCCCTGGTCAAAAATTGATTTAGAAACAACTTTCTGGCAATACTTTTTGAGCACATCAGCAAAACTTGTCTATTATTACTACATTGTAATCATGGACTCTATGGGAAGTCTAGCCTGGGCTCTTTGAGTAGTCTGCAGGCACAGACCCTGATTGGAACTTTGATCAGCAAGTGTGTCTCCACGCAAAGACTAGCACATGTACGAAACTTGCTGTTTCAGTTCAGGGAGGGCCTTCAGTACACAAGGCATGAGTAGGCTGCACATTCAGACCCCAACTCGAGTGAAGGGTTTGCACAGCAGACTATACTCTTTGACCACGGGGGAGGGGGATCGCCCCAAGCCCCCATGTATTTTTTTTTCTCTCTGATCACCCCTGAGAAATCTATCCAGGACGGTATTTACCCAAGCTTTACACATGCATGGATGCAAACAGTGCGGTTCATCTCTTCATTCGTGCAGAAAATTTGACAATCACCATGGGTAAAAATGTTTTATTTGCACAACGCTGAATGTGATCATTTCATACAATGCATGTAATGTACACTGCAGAAGATTTCCAACAGGTACTGAATTGAAGTGAGTGAACTCAAGCCTGGCTGAAATTAGAAGTATCCATCCACTAGGTTTAGTACATTGTATACTGACCATGCAAACAATCACAATCAGATGGTAATTTTTACGTTTTTGTAGACGGTTTTCGAAAAATCGTGGGGGGAGGATTGAAGCCCCAGAGACCCCCCCTCCCCTCCCCCACCCCCTGGTTCCATGCCCCCTGTTACACTATCTGATCTAAATTTTGTTTTGTGAAATGCCTAAATGTAAATGTACATATATACATGTAGATGTTTAAATCCCACTCTGGCAACTTGCACTTTGGCAAAGGTAAACAAAAAATAATAGTCCATAGATCTACATGTATGAATTTGTATGTCATCTATTAAGATGAAACAGATCATACATGTAGATAGCCCATAAAAAAATGATCATTTAATTTTTTCTAAGTTTGGGGTACTTTTCACACCCTACTGGATGAATCTGCAACATTAAAGAAGCTCTAACATTGCAGTGAAGGGGGATTTCCACTGCTCTTTTATATTTCCAGGGGGGTGTTTCACAAAGATTTAAGTTTGACTTTAATATCTTACATGTATTGATCAATACGCAGTAGTGCGTGTCCTCTTGGCATGATCTGACCAATACTGTCATGCCTTTTATACCGCGCACAACTGACGTAGACATAAATTAAGTGCGACTCTAAGTCATACTTAAATCTTTGTGAAACACCCCCCTGGGCTATATTTTCTGGGGCAAAATTGCCCCATGCAAGCCCCTGTTACAATTTTTCCCCGTTATAGACCGACTACATGTACATATTGTGGGATGAGAAGACCAAATGGGTGTACATGTAGACCAAGTGACAATTTGCCAGTATTATTGACTCCACAAACACATTTTGATCTTGCTTTCAATCACTAAGCTTCAGTGGCTGTACACAAAGTATGACCTCTGCGGAAAGGAATTTCAATAGTTGAAAGTAACACAGGTTCAGCATTTGTTCTCATACATGATCTGCATTCAAGCACTGCGTACAGTATTAAGGCTACACCTCAACGACTAAAACATGGAACAGAATAATCAACTTCTCAAATGTTCATAATTATTGTCTGTGCAATATACAATATATTGCTACAATTTACAATGTACATGTAGCTCATGGGGTTTGAAAGTGAAGAGTACAGTTCTAGGACACACATCTCTATTTGTCAGCTCCTGTGATTTAGAGTGGAAAGGGCTTGGTTTCAAAAGAAAGTTTTGAAGGATGTTTTAATATTCTTAAAACTTTCTTTTGAAACCAAGCCCTTTCCACTGTACAGTACATGTATGTGTTTAAAAAAAAACACATACAGTCACCTTGAAGCGATTACAATTAGAAATGCCAAACTAATTTTAAGAAACCCCACACACAAACAAATGACAAATAAAATTTTGTAAGCCTACATGTCATTATAAGTAAAAATGAAAGCTATTTTCTAAAGACAGTGAAGGGGGAGGGTTTTCACAAACTGCGTTTAAGTCCCTATTTGGGTAGGGAAAAGTGTAATACTGCATCCACTGGTAAAGACACATGATTATGGACACACTCTACTGCTTATTCCTTTAATTAAATCATGTCATTTGCAAGTTTAATAATGAATACCTTGTGAAACATGCCCTCGATTGAATATAGTTTTTAATAATTTACATCTTCAGAGAGATTTTTGTTTATACATGTAGTCAGGAATTTCTATTTTGGTATACATGTACATGTCACTATTTTTTTTTCCAGGAAAGTGGGGAAGGGGTGTCATGATATGTGCACTTTGCTTGAAAGATGCAGATATGAATGGACAAAGTGTAGAGTGCTTGACAGGGTGTAAGGTGCTCTGGCAGAATGTAAAGACTATTCAAAAAGAAAGAGTGCTCTGACAGGGTGTAGACTGTAGAGTGCTCTGAAGGGGTGTAGAGTGATTTGACATCCATGGCGTAAATTCCTAAATAAAGAGTGCTCTGACAAGGTGTCAAGCACTTTGGCAGGTAGTGCTTTGACATGGTGTAGTGTACTTTGACACAAATGTATTAAAGTGACTTGACAGGATTTTAAGAGCTTTGACCCAATGAAGTGTTGGAGTGCTTTGAAACTGGGTGTAGTGGTTTGACAGGGTACTGTAGAGTTTTTGACATGGTGTAGAATGCTTTGCCGGGGTTTAAAGTACTTTGACAGAAGTGCATCAATAGGGTGTAGAGTGGTTTGGAACTGGGGCATAAAGTGCTACTACTATACACTCACCTGATTGATATAACTCCTAAATGGTAGAGCTCCTAATATAACTGTTGAGTCTATTCTATCGTACCAATTCCTTGAAGTCACATTCTTCATCAGGACGTTCCAGTAGAGAGTAGGGTAGAACAGTGCTCTAGACCCACCCATCCTTCCTTCTCAGTCCCTATAAAAACAGACAAATAAAACAATACATGTACTGTAGATGGGTGTACAAAGACCTTTTTGGACCATGTAACTAACAGAAGATACATTTAATTGTATAGTTGTATACACTGACATAGCATAGCAAACTACAGTACAGGCAATGGGATCAAATGTATTAAAATAGGCTGGTAATGTAAAAAAGTAATAGTATCCTCATAAGTAGCCCTGAAATGTGTTTAATTGATTTTCATTCTGCTGTGCTGGTAGTTTATTATAAAAAACACATAGAATTTGTTCGCCTTTTGTTATATGAAACCCTGAAAACTCATCTGGGTCCAATTTCATCAGATTATTTTTTAGCAATGACTACAAGACTAAGCACAGTGAGCAGAGCCCCCTTAGGCCTCAATACTGTTTATTGGAGTGCACTTAATTTTGAACCATAATGATTTTAACTCTTTTTTATGTATGTCAAAATGCGTAACCAGGGCTCCCGAACACAGAGAATAGCGATCAATCGCTATTAAAATGAACTGACCAATCAATATCAATGTTACACACGCATTTGGTTTAAAATACTGACCAGGGACCAATCAGCAGTGGTTCTTTCATATTTGCAATCCATCGCAAACATGTGTTTAGCCCTGGGCACCGTTGCATAAAAAAGTAACGTGGCAACTTTGCCATCCAATGGTAACTACATATTATACATGTATCATGGTAACGCTGATCAGCAGCCAATCAAAAATTAAGGATTCCATGCAAGTTACAGTTGGATGACAAAGTTATCATAATGGCAACTTTAATGCAACGGGATCCAGGTCAATTTTCATTGCAAAATATACTGAGTTTTAGGCAGTGATTTGCCGTTTTACTGGCAAATAAAACAGAAATTCTGTACTTTTCATGTAAAAATTCATGGAATTCACCTTTGCAAAACGGAATTAAGATTTTTGCTGTGTACATTTTCAGTGACAAAACGGAATTTCCATTTTTAGATCAAGTTGTAACCAAATTACACATTTTCAGAAACTGAAAAGACAATTTTTTGAGACGGAAAATCATTGTCTCTAGAGTTTACATATACATGTACATGTAATTGAAAAAAAAAATTGAAATGATATCGAAAGATTTGGTGCTGAATGTTACTACAAGTACAATTATCCTCTCTCGAGGCTTTTTCAAATTAACTACAGTGTGTACTTAAAACCATTCCGATGATGGCATGTACATGTGCAATCTACATCCTAGGGATTGCATTGTCAAATCGATGAGCCCACACCCCCACATCAGATCAACAACAAAGCTACAAAGCAGACACCCGGAACCCTTTCAATTGAATGATACAGAACTTAAGTCTTTGTTATTGTGGGTCCAAAAAGTCATTCAATGGACACACCTTTTCTTGGGTATACCGGTAGTACATGCATGGATGTGTTATGAAGGATAGGAATCTAACCGCTTAGTTCCATCCTGCTTTAACCCCATCTGACAGCCGACGACGATGAGACATTGTTTTTAAACATGTGTTTCAACAATGCCTTTTCAGCTGTTTCAACAAAACAGACATTCTCATTTGGCGACAGTTTCTCGTAGCAACAAGAGATTTGGATTTTAACTTGGCTGGTCCAGTTTTAATAATGCATTAGTACGTTTTTTTTTTTAAAGCATGGTACGTCATTTGTATAATGTCTCATTTTTATACTTTGAAATGTTTGTATTTGATATTGCATGTTTTTTTTAATGAAAAATAAATGAATTAAATTCAATTCAACAATTCTGCATTAAAAAACTCTTCAATTACTTTGTCAATCTAAGGCTTTGTCCCCTCAGATGTCAAAAATTAATCCTTTATGTAAAAACTATATTGCTATGATACTGCAGCAGTAGAGTTAATCTATTTCCAGGAAAGCAATATATCTGAATTATTATGCAAATTTATGCAAAAATGAGTGCCCTCATTAAACATTTGAATAATTGAAAACAGCATCTTGCTACATCATAATAAAGTCAAATTTATGTTTGATCTAAATGTAGATAGATCCATTAAAGACACTGAAAAACAAGAACGTAAAATAGCACGCTATTTTGCAAATAATCCCAAGTTAACTTGGGATTGCAAGCAAACCAGCGTGATAATTGCGTCTCCATTACAAATAATCTTGAGATTGTTCAGATCGGGATAATTTGCCGGATCAGAAATAGCGCACCAAATTGAAAACTCGGGCTGGTGCAGACGGCCCTTTTGAACATAGAATACACTCGAGCCAGAACAAAGAAAATGGTCCAATAAATCCATTGACATTCTGCTATTGAGTGTTCTGGATTGATAACTACATACATTCTGGACTTCTGGTCCTTGGTATACATGTAGGTTGCGGACTTGCCACTGTAATCTATTAGTATTACAAACAAACACAAGTAAATGGAAAATAATGCAGGCCCAAATTTTCTTATTTCTTTTCCCTAGATCTATACTCTTTACAACAGTAGTGGATCCTTGGGGAGTGGGGGGGATTTTCGGTCCATGCTCTCTTTTTTAGTTTAATATGTCATTCATACACAAGTGTGCCCCTCCCTCCTTCTTTTTTTAGAGTAAAAGCAAATATTTTCAATGTGGATAAGTCGTTCATAACCTAGATTTTTTTTTTGCTTGTCAAAGTTTACCTGGGACAAAAAGGCCATCATTTTTTAGGAAATTGTTTTTTTGCTTGACAAATTTCCTTGGGAAAATTTGCCCCCCCCCCCTGCCGCCCCTGCCTTATGATGTAAACAATTTCACTGAAGAAAAATGTTATCAAAATTATTTCTTACATTCAATTACTTTTTTTAATTTCTCATGTAGATTCGATTCTGTTTATGATCGTTTATCATTTTGTAATGAAATTTATAGTGGGTTTACGCATTATATGAATTTTGGCTGAAAATGCATCTTCTATAAGAAATTGTAAATTCGTGTTTTGGAGCAGCTTGAGCCCGTCACTCTTTTTTTGTAACTTCTGAAGCATGATCCCGGTGCTTGAGAATTTGGTTTATAAACTTGTGTGTGACTCTTAAGTAAACAAAATATGAATGTAAAATGAAAATTATCATTTACAGCTACATGTGAATTACATAAATAATTTGTGTATTGTGTTAAATACAATGCCTCATAGCCAATATGATTATGATACCAATTCACCATTTTCATGACAATATATGCCATGGAATTTTCCCCAATTACCATGCACAAGGTACATGTAGCGGTCTACTCACTAATTTAAGAAGCTTAATGAAAGGAATGTATTAAGGTTGAGAAAAAATAAGTTCAAGGGTAGAAAATAATTATAAGTTAAAAGCAGCAAACTCAATCATCAAACCAAAGGGGAAATAAGTGAAACTAATGTAGAATAACGCAAAATGAATGGAACAGAAACCGAAGAAGTCTGGTTGTGCACTGTTTAAATTAGAAATAACAACCAATCAAACTAAAGCTAATGGAAGGATCAAACTAAAATGTAAGAACCCAATACATAAGATAATGTGAAATTCTCTTAGCATTGTACAGTGCGTCCCACAAAAAACGAAACCCAGATTTATCGATGATTTATCATAATTTAATCACAAATACAATAGACAAATGACCTACACCATTGTAAAGCTTAGAATCTCCTCTTTCATCTGAAATTACTTAGATTATTTCTCATTCACGCATGAGTGAGCAAAAACAATTTGAAGAGGGGATACCAAAAAGTAATTTGGCGGGCTGTATCTTGGTTTAAAAAAGAAAACCACATTTCTAAAAAGTTCAATATATCTGCTCTTTAATTTGATACCTCAATTACAGAAAACGGTCAAGAAATAAGAAAGTTCTGGTTATTTGAAAAAAGGCATGAATTTCAATAATTTCATAAAATGAAGAGGTTTTACAGGCTAGCGTTCAAACTCACTCGACACTCCGTTTTGTTGACGATCAGCCAGGCATGAAGTCTTTTGTTAACCATGCGATAGCTTCTGTGGGAAACCGGTGAAAACACGTTTATTTTAATGAAATTATGGAAATACAAGCATTGTTTCGAGGGAACGTAACTTTTTTACTTCTTGACCATTTTTTGTGATTAAGGCATCAAATTAAAGAGCAGATATTGAACTTTTTAGGCATGTGATTTTCTTTTTAAAATTCAGATACCCCCCGCCAAATGAGTTTTTGGTATCCTTTCTTCAAATTGTTTTTGCTCACTCATGCGTGAATGAGGAATAATCTAAGTAATATCAGATGAAAGAGGAGATTCTAAGCTTTACATTGGTAGGTCATTTGTCTATTGTATTTGTGATTAAGTTATGATAAATCATCGCTAAATCTCGGTTTCATTTTTTCTGGGACGCACTGTATAGAAAGAGAATTGCTATCTCATTTGAGGGGGAATGTTGAATTGTATGTCATTACGCAACATGTTATTGTTGCTATGTTAGGTGGAAGGGAGATTTCGGGTTAGCTTTCATTCGCAGTCATCACACCATACAGGGCAGTAGCATATTTTTCGCTCTCAACTAGACACTACATATGGATACCAAAGTGCAAGCCGAGCGCAGTAACCCCAACCCCAATGCAGCATTGGTGAATCTGGACTTTGTTGCCACAGTCCTAGATTCTAAATTGGAAAAGCTGTTAACGCAAATTAACTGAATAATCCAGCCTGCAGCTCGACGCTGCAGTGATGGGTGCTAAGACAACCTCTAAAACCTTTAAGAAAAAAGGCTGCCAGCGCCAATTCGATGACAACGAAGACGTGTGTGGAAAAATCGAAGAAGTCACCAAATTTATCGATAACGGAAAGTTCCAATGTTCTCAGAGAAGCGGAGGTGCCCCTCAGGGAGGAAAGAAACCAAAAAAGAAAATGTCAAAAGGTCCAGCTCTTTCGTGCTGATTTTGTTTCTGTGGGATAATTATGTATACTCTTTAATATCTTCGAAATTTGTATTAATTTTCACTGTGCTGAAAATGGTAATAGATTTTCTTTCGTCATATTTGTCTTATTCTGTTTTTTATGCATAATGACAAAGAGTAAATACTTTCACGGTTGTACTTTTAATAGTTTGGAAGTTCAAATGTACAACGTTGGTGTATGTACGAATATGTTTATACTAGTTAATTCTAGTAAGTGTAATTACGCATCTTGATCCCATTCGATCTTTTACCTCGCATTATTTGTTTTGAGGTGTTGGTGACCGCACTCTCCAAAGAGTAAAACAATTATTAAACAAATTGATAATGAATATAACAAACAATTTTGTTTGCTTTTGTTTGTGTGAAGAAAGGAGTCTGAAATGAGATTGTGAAATTCTCTTAGCATTGTATAGAAAGAGAATTGCTATCTCATTTGAGGGGGAATGTTGAATTGTATGTGATTACGCAACATGTTATTGTTGCTACATTGTATGTTTAGGTGGAAGGGAGATTTCAGGTTAGCTTTCATTCGCGGTCATCACACCATACAGGGCAGTAGCATATTTTTTTCCCCCAAGAATTCTTAAATCACAGAGATTTATAAAACCATATATTAGCAGGTTAAACAATTTATTTCCGTTCAAATTATGGAAGTGGTTAATAAAAACGTAGGTTGACCTTGAGCTAATTTCTTTGTCTGCTCGATCGCCTTAATGGGGTCGGATAGGAATTTCAGAGAATTTTCCTTATTAGGTTTAGCTCTGTTTTCGCCTATCTCAGGGTCCATGATTTTGCTTGTTTATGCAAGCAAAATCTTAGTACAGTTATCAAGTTGAATGATAACTCAATTTCTAAAATGCGATAATTCAATATTCTGATTATTGTCATGATTGTTTCTTTATTCTAAATATGAAGGAAATTCACACGTACCGTAATCGGTCAGTGTAATTGACATACGACCAAGATCTCAAATAGTGATGTTTCATTATTATGCAAGCATTATACATTTTATACATGAGAGCAACTTCAGAATATGTAATTTGACGATTACCAGTATAGTCTTCGTAATTCAAATCAGCATGCAAGCTGTGTTAGACGCTAGTTGTTGCATTATGTTTTGAGGTGTAATTATTTTGAGAAATGATCGTGTTATTTGTTTTGAGGTGTCGGTGACCGCACTCTCCCAAGGCCAAGAGTAAAACAATTATTAAACAAATTGATAACAAACAATTTTGTTTGCTTTTGTTTGTGTGAAGAAAGGAGACTGAGATGAGATACCTTCTTCTTCTTTGTTGTTCTTCCCCCGGTATTCGACTTCGAGGATCAGCGGCTATACGCAGGTAAGGAATAAACCAATAAGCAATAAGGAGATGTAGGTCTAGATGACAAAGATGTCTGGTGATTATGCAAATTTGCAATAAAACTTATGGTGAGGGATGGAATGAGTGGAACACCTGAGGAAATAACAGTGAAGGAATGAAGATGACGCAAAAGAGAATGAGAGGAAAGGAATTCAGAGTAGAATGAATGAATGACAACTGAATATCATTATAACTCATATAACCTCAGTTCGGACTGCACAGGCAGTGCTGCAAGTGCAAAGAAATGCAATAAACTCAAGTCAAATCAGACGGGACAGAAATGTAAAACAGCTGAAGAAAACACAAGTCAAAGGAAATAAACAAAATAGGAAAATGACAAAATAACCATCCTACGGTAACTTACACAAAACAACGGTTTCAGCGAACACAGCTCAGGTACACGGAATGTTGAATCGAAATCTCAAGTTTCACATCCACACGTAATTTGCTGGGCTCAAGATTTCGTTCGGGTTACCGCGACACTTGCAAGCCAGGAGATGAGGGCGGGGTGAACAACGACGAATGATGACACGAGCGGAGAGCGAAGAGAAAAATCGGAAGAGAATAAGTTCAATTCTTAGACAGTTTCAAGTCGCGAGGGTTTCTAATTTTGTGTTCTTGTAGATTGTGCTCATCGGCGAAGCTTTATACAAAACTGTCAAATCCACAGACATCTTAAAAATACAAATTAATGTAAATAACGTCGTTCTCAGCTCAGTGTATACAAATCGGTACTCGATCGTCCTGCATTGCGCAATTTAACGTCATATGATGGCGCTAAGCGAGAAAAGAAAAAAAAAATGATTGAAGGTGGGCACCGGTGCGTGGTGATGGTTTTTGACAGTTGATCATGACTTGGTCTAATCATCCATGGTCTAATCATGGACCTATAGTATTAGCAGTGGCGTAACTACGGTGGGGGGGGGGGGCATGGGGGGGCACGTGCCCCCCCCATGCCCCATCGGCTGCCCCCCCCCCCAAATAAAAAAAATAAAAAAATGAAAAAAAACGGGGAAAGGAGAAAAAGAGGGAGAAAGGAAGAGAAACGTGTAGTGGGAAAGAAGAAATTATTGGTTGCTTGCTTACAAGCATTCATGCTTTCTTAGCAATCAGGTTAAAAAAAAAATCACCACCACCACCTATAAATTGAAAACAGAATAACTTCTAACATTGATACTTGTTCAAACTAATGATCAGGATATAGTGTGTGAACTTTGGGGACAAGTTGATAATTCCTTCTATTGAAATTCTATTGATTTTTAATCTTCTCTTATTTGTCTAAATACACAATAGTGGAAGAGTAAGCCCAGCTCTCCTATAGACTAGTAATTATTAATCCCCTTCTCTCAAAAGGAGTGCTCCATGTTTTGTGAACATTTTCCTCTTACTTGTGTGGGTTAGGATCAATAATTGCGCGAGAGTTATCATTACAAAGCTTAGTATCGCCCCTTTCAGAAGGGCTATGTAACTAGATTTTAATTTCTGGCGACTTTTTGTGGGTTTTGTGGTGCCTGGTCACATTTGCTTATTTTCCATCAAGTTCAAGTGTCGTCCTTAACATTGGCGACGGAAGCCAAACAATTTAAGGGGGTACCACCAAAATTTTATGACAAGCAAAAAAAAAAGTTATATATCAACCAAAAAATTTTAGGGGGGACCGACAAAATTTTTTGACAAGCAAAAAAAAAAAAAAAAAAGGTCATCAACGAAAAATTTAGGGGGGATCGTCACCCACCTCAAATTTAGGGGGGGGGGCACACCCCCCCCCCGCTTGTGCCGCCTATGGTCCTTAATCATAAATGGTGCATAACAATTATTATAAAAGAGGCATAAACATGTTTACAAGATACGTATCCACACTTACATTATATTTTCGTTCTTTTCGGGGGGGGGGGGGCTTTCGGGGCCCGGGCCACCGGGTAGGAGAAAAGAGGCGCCAAAAAGAAGAAAGAAGAGAAAAGGAAAAATAATTGATGTTCGACATATAGGGGGCGCCAAAGAGAAGTTCGACAAAAGGGCGCCGAATTGATCTTCAACCGGGGGTGGGGGGGGGGGGCGGGCGAATTGATGTTTGACTAGCCGAGGGGGCGCCAAATAGATGTTTTACCAACAAGACTAAGGGGCTCCGAATCGATGTTTTTAGGGACGCCGAATATTGACGTTCGACATATAGGGGGGGGGGGGCGCTGAATTTAAGTTCGATAAAGGGGCGCCAAATTAATCTTCAACCAAGGAGGGCACCGAAGTGATGTTCTACCTAGGGGCGCCGAATTTGAGATTGATATAAGAGGCACCGAATTTATGTTCGACATGCTTAAGGGGGGCGGGGGGGGGGGCGCCGAATCGATGTTTTACTTAGGAGCACAGGATTGGTGTTTTACTTAGGGGCGCCGAATTAGAGTTTGATATAAGGGGCGCCTAATTTATGTTTGACATAGGGGGGGGGGGGCGAAGTTATGTTCGACCTAGGGGGGGTCGCCGAATTGATGTTTTACTAAGGGACGCCGAATTGATGTTCGACATAGGGGGGCGCCGAATTAAAGTTTGACAAAGGGGCGCCGAATTAATCTTCAACCTAGGGGAGGGCACCGAATTGGTGTTCTGCCTAGGGGCGCCGAATGGAGTTTGATTTAAGGGGCACCGAATGGAGTTTGATTTAAGGGGCGCCGAATTGTATTGGAACTAGGGGCGCCTAATAGACGAACGGGTTGTAGACGAAATGGGTTTACACCAAAGGCGTCGATCCTAAGGGGGGGGGGGGGGAGGGGCAGGGGGGCGATCGCCCCACCAATGAAAATAATGGGGGGGGGGCAAACATATCGTTTTGCCCCCCCCCCCCCCAATAATTCCGGATGTGCAAAAATAAAATAAGATTGTAATGTTCAGCAAGCGAGATTGAGATACACAAATCGTTCTTTATTTCAAATCGTGCTCAAAATGTCCGCTTTTCAGATTGGAATATAAAAATTTTAAGCTCGCGCTTCGCGCTCGCATCATTTATGTAGCATAAACCCATACTTTTCATGATTAAATAGGTGAATAAAATGTCCCGTTTTCAGTTCTAAACCTCAAAAGAACTTCTGCTTCGAATTGCGATAATCTTTTGTTGGATGTATATCTTGTTTTTTTATCAAAACGTCCATTAAACTGTCATTTTTTTCAGATCGAAATATCAAAATTTTCAGCTCGCGCTTCGCGCGCGCATCTATCGTTCTTTTAGATACCAATCTTCATCATTGGTACCAAAAATGCTTACAATATCAAGCATTCAGGTCAGAATATAAAGAATTTTCAGCTTGCTCTCGGCACTCGCATTATCTGTTTAGTGAGATATGTATCCTCCTCATTATCCTGTTTTAAGGTCAGTATACTAAAAAATTTCAGCTCGCGCTTCGCGCTCGCATTAATTTGTTGGTGAGATACATGTCTGTATCTCATGAGTCATATATAATATATATATATATGTGTGTGTGTGTGTGTGTGTGTGTGTGAGGGTGGGTGTGTGTGTGGGTGTTTTGTACGATCGAGCGCCTTTGGAACGTTGATCCATGATTTTGCCCCCCAATCTGAAAAATGGATCGACGACCCTGGTTTACACTACGTGAAGTTGGACGAACTGATAATTAGACCAAGTGTTAATAGACCATCCAATAATTCACCGCTGCGATTATGTCGACGATGATGATGATAGGTCAAGGGTCATCAAGCGCTCAACACGCACCTCGAGATAGCTCCGGTCTATCTGTTTTTAAATCCACTTTTTAACCATTTTATTTTCATCATCTAAGTTTTATTCTGTTAACATTATGTTTTTAACATATTTATCTAAGTGTCGTGGAAATCGTCGATTTCGCGTTTTTAACGATCATTATAAACTTTAATTTTTTTACTCAGTTTTTGTCTCAACGTGTGTCATTTCTGTTCTCGCCAGTTCACTTCAATAGAATTTATGTGTACGTGCCACGTTGAATGTTTGGATAGTTTTAGGATCAATTCTCCGGGTTTTTTTTTTTTTATACGAGAGCATCTTTTTATCATTGGAGAATTCACTCACAAGCTTCATGTTGCAATACCCTGGTAACATATCACGGGGGACTTATTCTTTTCGCGTTTTTGGCTGTTCTCTGCATCACTTCAATTTATAAGTCAACAAACCCTTCTGAATCTGCAAATTGAGAATAGTTGGAAATAACTGGAATAACTTGAAATGCTGGAAATGTGTGAATATTGCGTAATATTGAATGAGAAGTATCATGGTCTTCCTAGCTTTGAAAGAAAACCTTCATGTATGTTACTGCGGTTTTTGACATGGTTGTGCTGTGTTAAGGAGATTGGACATGGTATGTAGTACTGCGGGTCTGTTCTGCGGTTCCATGAGATGTAAGAGTCAGAAGTGGAAATAGAAGAAGTTCTACACCAACTGGTTTTTATCGCAACCGAACCAGCTCGTAATGGAAAAAAAGAGGGTTCAGCTACAGCATTTTACCGTTCGCACAATTGATTACAACTTACACGATTAATGACATTTGTAAAGAGGTTAGTTTTATTGATTTAATGGTATAAGATATCAGAATTTTTCTTCAGGCACATGTCAACAGCAAGTAAGAATATTTTTCTTTTACGTAATGAAATAACGGAACAAAACACCGCAACAACAAATAAAGTTCCTATAACCAAAAACCAACGAACGTAAAGGGCAGCAAAAATGTTGCAGACCTCTACGTTCGTTGCAAAAAAAAAATCGATTAATGTAAAAGGGACAATACATATATTGCAAGTGAGGGTAGGTATCGACACTGTGAAATCTTGTTCACGATTTTAACAGTGTCCGTGTGAATCCCTTTTCACATGATCCATTATGTGAATACACGGCCGATACTACATTGTAGCATGTCGACAGCGTACACTGCCAAAACACCGGTGTTGATTCAACATCAGCCCGGTTTCTATATCGAGAAACGCCAGAGAAGCGTTGAAACAACACCAGTTCAGAATCATACCGATATTGGTTTAACACTTATTGGTGTGGCTGAAATGCCAAATTGGTGTTAGCCTAACGACAATCCGGTGTTATTTTAACACTTCTCTGGTGTGGACCGATATAGATACCAGACTGGTGTTAAAATAACACCGGTGTTTTTGCAGTGTAAGTGACACTAAGCAGTCTGAATCACATCTTCCAATGATCTACTAATACACACTGTGAACAATCACACTGTGCAATAGGTGTCCTCAGTGTGGAATTGACAATGCTTACGAGTCAAATTTCCACATACTTAGTCCACAAGCTATGTGAACACACGGTGAACATTCGCAGTGTATTTCAGGCATCCAAAGTGTGGAATTTTCATCTCACAATATGTTACACACTGTGAAATTCGAGCATGTCAACAACGTGGACCATAACTTCAATTAGTCCGCTATATACAGCACACTGTTAATAACGACACTGTGTAGCTGACTACAGCGTGGCATTGCCAATGTTAACTTTAAAAATTTTAAACCGTCTCAATCTTATTTTCACATCCTCAAACCACTAGCTATGCGAACACACTGTGAACATTCACACTGTGCAATAGGTGTCCACAGCGTTCACTGTAAGATTTGAACGTTTTAACAGTGTGACGCACACCTTCACAAAGGTCAACTGTGCGACCACACTGTCAATAATGACACTGTGTAATTTTCCACAGTGTGGCATTGCCAATGTTAAATTAAACAGTCTGAATAAAATCTTCAAATACTAAGTCCACTATGTGAACATACTGTGAAAATCGAATGTCAACAGTGTGAACCATAGTAGTCCGCTATATATATATCACTATTAATAATGTTGCTGTGTAGTTGTCCACAGTGTGGCATTGCCAATGTGAAATCTTAGCTTTTTAAGTAGTCTGAATCACATTTTCGCATAGTCCGCTAGTTATGTGAACATACTGTAAACATTCACACTGTGCAATAGGTATCCACAGTGTGGCATTGTCAATGTTACATTTGAATTTTTCAAAGAGTCTGAATAACATCTTCAAATATTCCACTATGTGAGAACACTGTGCAATAGGTGTTCTCAGTGTTCACTGTAAGATTTCAGCATTTTAACAGTGTGGCACACATCTTCACGAGGTCCACTGTGCGAACACACTGTTAATAATGACACCGTGTAGTTGACCACAGTGTGGCATTGCCAATGTGAAATTTTAGCATTTTAAGTCGTCTGAATCACATCTTTACATACTTAGTCCACTAGCTATGTGAACACACTGTAAACATGCACACTGTGCAATACGTATCCACAGTCTGTCTGGCATTTCCAACGTTAAATTTGAACAGTTTAAACAGTCTGAATAACATCTTCAAATAGTCCACTATGTGAACATACTGTGAATCTAGGTGTCCTCAATGTGGAATTGACAATGTTAAATTCGAACATTTTAAACAGTCTAAATGACATCTACACATAATTAGTCTACTAGTAATGTGAACACACTGTGAACATTCACACTGTGCAATAGGTATCTTCAGTGTTCACTGTAAGATTTGAACGTTTTAACAGTGTGACACACATCATCACCAAGTCCACTATGCGAACACATTGTTAATAATGACACTGTGTATTTGTCCTCAGTGTGGAATTGCCAATGTTAAATTTGAGAATTTTAAACAGTCTGAGTCACATCTTCACATACTTAGTCCACTGTGTGAACACACTGTGAAAGTCGATCATGTCGACAGTGTGAACCATAACTTCAAATAGTCCACTATGCGAACACACTGTTAATGATGTTGTGTAGTTGTCCAAATTGAGGCATTGCCAATGTGAAATTTTAGCATTTAAAGTAGTCTAAAGTCTAAAGTAGTCTGCTATGTTTGCCTCAATCAAGGCCACGTCTTTTTTTTGTGCTGGGCACAGTGATTTACACTATTAAAACCAATGAAAATGTTTGGAATTCATATTGTAATGATTACACACTGTTTGCACATGTACCATATCTACAGTGTGAGTTCGTACAGTGTTTTAAATTTACAGAATATACTTTGTAAAAAAAAAAAAGTGATTTACACTCGCAGACTTTGAAAAGGCTAACATTTTACAGTTTGGCGATGAGTTTTCACAGTGTGTTACACACTGTTGACAAACTGCAGGGCACCGCTTTCTCTCGCGCAGGAATCGTAAAACAATAATAAGAAGATGGCAAGAATGATAAAATAAATCCATTCACACAATTAATGACACGAAAATTGACATCATTATAGAACAAGCATTGTCAATGCAATTGAATTAGTGTACATAGTCATCTAGTAATGCAATAAATCATTAATATAAATATAATTTATATTCATCTCGCATTTCGCGGTCATATAATTTTCATGGCAAGACACAAGTCACTACTTCCTGAGTCCTGAAAGTGTCAATTATTTCAGATCGGTATGATTCCAGATTTCAGCTCGCGCTTCGCGCTCGCATTATTTTTTTAAAATAAGCTTGAATCAAAATCAATAAACTAATTGCATGCATGTACATGTATATACGCAAGCTGTTCATGATTACTTAACATGCTTGGAACGTACAGTTTAATCAGTAATGTTCGTGTGAAAGGTCAGTTCACCCTTCGCGCATACATACTATAATTAGGGCTTATGATATATTATTCTGGTCTTTGTGATAAAAAGGATGAAGGGGAAATCAACATTTTGTTGGGGGTGAATTATCCGTTCAAAAGTAGGCTTATACTTTCGGCACTTGGAGCAAATAAAGGGAAATAGAGTGGATAAAGGTAATATAAAAGACGCCACAACAACCCCCCCAAACAAAAAATAAAAAAAGAAGGTGCATAAGGTTTTTTAGAACAATTCCGAGGCAACGTGCCTCCTTGAAAGTGTCCGCGCCTAGCGCCTGCATGTACCGAACAATTGAAATTAATTAGAAATTCACATCGACAACACATAAAACTTAAATAAAAAAAGGAATAAATAACAGCAAATAATATACGAACAATTTCGCGGCAACGTGCTTCCCTGCAAGGGTCCGCGCCTAGCGCCTACATGTACCGAACAATTTAAATTAATTAGAATTTCACATCGACAACACGTAAAACTAAAACAAAGAATAAATAACAGCAAATATATACAAACACTAAAACCATTTTACAGAATCAAACAGATGTTTGAAGACACTTTGATGTTCGAAATATGAGCTGAATTGGACAAAACTGAAAGCTCTAGTCGATCAGAAGCAGGTTGGTAAATCGGTTGAACCTCCATGGTCTTGTTATTGTTTCCTGTAAATCAAGAATTAAACATGAATAAAAGAGGATGATTAGTGACGTATGTCAAGTGTATGCAGAGATGGCATGTATGTTGGTTATTATTTTAATTACCCTCATCATCACAAACATCATTGACGTTATCAACAGCATCTTTCTTGATCACCATTATTATGATCGCTTTAGTCATCACCTGCAGTAAGATCATCACTGTCTTCGTTGTCACAACTACCAGCACCATATTATCATCATCATCATCATCATTGTATCAAATCATCGCTGTCATCGATATCGTCATTCTGAACTTTCCACATTTTATACTACGGAGACACTCTCGACAAAACACCGGTTTCTTTGAATTGTAAGTCAAATCACCATGGGGAGCTGAGAGGCTTTTGTCAAAAGTTGGTGTACCGGGACAGACATCTCTTGACTCTGGACAACGCCATATTGCAAATCTTTGGATGATCTACTGACTCTCACAGTCCACATACTCTCGACAAAAGCCTTTCAGCTCTCCATTGTGATTTTAATTGCATTTTGAAAAGAATCGATGCGTTGTAGAAAGTGTCTCCGTAGTAATTAATGCGAAAACTCTCTATTAACATCATCGCCATTACAATATTCATTATCTTCCTGTCGATCTGTCGCAAGGACTCGATCCGGACTCATCAAAAAGTAAGTAAGGTCTCAACTGGTACAAGACCAGAAACAAAACCCGGTTTATCTGTCTCGCACTTTTAATACGTGCTTGATTCCCAATAAAAAAAAACCGTGCATATTCCGTCCATGCGCAGCGGTTACCTAACTACAAATAAGCGGTCCACATTATACTGGTATAAGGCTTATAAAAAACCAGTCGTTATTTTGTATCTAATAACGCCCTTTGAAGTCGACACGAACTCTACAATAATCAATCTCAAACAAAGTATAACCTGGTTATTTTACCTTCTCTTGATGATGATGACGTCATAATAGAAAGTTGATTGCTGACAGATGACGTCGATGAGGTAGTAGGTTTTGAGGATGAGCGCATTATGAAGTATGTATCCATCTTTCCCTTCCCTTTGATGAAAACATCTCCCCTGATTTCTGCATGGAATCGATCGTCATCAGAAATGGATCTGTTATATTAAAAAATAAACGTTTCGCTTGTCACTTATAAGGTTCCATCCATGGCATCTGCTTCTGCGACAATGTCCTTCTGAATATGCACATAGGCCAAACGTGAGCTTCAAACGTTACCTCAACATCAATCCTAATCCTGATCTGTATATACCAAAACTCTATCTCAACTCCAACCCTGGCCTGTATCTTCAGAGTAATTAGCGGAGGACCATTTGGCATAAGGGCAAATGTCTCATTACCCTTGTTTTGACACCGAAGTATGACGTCATCACTTTTGTATGTCTTGTACTACACTCTTAGAAAAAAGTGTGATTTTGAACCCTTATCCCCCTTATACTCGGAACCATTGAGAACAAGAGTTCACAAAAAGGCTCTTTACGTGCCTAAGAACCAAAATGGCTCTTAAGTGGCTGTTTAAGGTAATATAAATCTTTTAAAGAACCTTTAGCGGTTCCAAATATGCGACGAGCATAGAACTCCTTGAGAACCCTTTTATCACGTGTGCACGCATTTCTGCATTCTAATAAAAACTTTAGCAGAGGTCCATATCAAGTTTACAGAACACATGTAGCAGACATATTATCCACATTTTGTTAGAGATATGATTACGAAACTCTGCGCTCACATATTGATTTCCCCCAAAAGAAACAGAAAGACTTGTTGATCAAAAAATTATGATAGTTGATCGAGAACTGTGATGTAAATTTATTTTTTTTTAGAAGTACTTACTTCACAACTTCATGGCTTGCGTGAATCTTTCCCGGAGAACCATGACTTTCCATACGAGATGCTGTGTTCACTGTGTCACCAAATAAACAGTACCTCGGCATTTTTTGTCCTACCACCCCGGCAACAACTGGTCCCGTATGTGTACCAATACGGATCTGTAATTAACCACAATGAATATTTATCAGTTTTCTGTCTGTTAGATAACATTCTTTCTTCCCCAAAAAGATTTTGGGCAGTGTCAAAACAAACTTACCCAAAGATATACAAATGAAAATGCGGGTATTAGAACAAACACAAGAAGTAAGTAAAAAATGTATTTTAAAAACAGTTTATGTGGAGTGTCTGAATATTGAGACTACTACAATCCTTTCATTTCGTTTATTTCCAGTCAACAACTATGGGATGATGTAATGACAGTATGTGCAAAAGCGACTACCTATCAGCAGGTTTAGTAAGCAGGGCAGGGATGTTTCCGATTTACAGGTTGAGTACTGGAATTGTTGCTTAAGCACGTCGCAATATTATTATCTGCTTGTGACCCAGCGCATGCGCAAGCATCAATTGCAAGTGTACTGGCTGCCCCCTATATGCTGACGTACAATACGTACATCAGCCTGCAGATCTATTATACCATTGGGTACTAAAAGTGGCTGGTCCCCATACAAATGCTATGTGAATTACAGAATTCAGTAGCTGACGGGTTAACAAACCTGGACCTCGTGATCCGATACCGGTGATTGTAGCTTGGGGATCACCTCAAGGGTGTCAAGACCGAACGATACAACGCGTGCAGCGTGTGTTGAACTGGGCAAGGGTAAGCCTCCTGCAACCATGTAGGCATCACCGATTGTTTCAACCTAAGAGAAAGAGAGAGGGGTAACATGTTTAATGTCCATTCTTATAAACCACTTGTAAATATAACGAAAAGAAGCAGACCCAATATAGAACCATATGGTACACCTTTTGAAAATGCAAATTGATATGAAAAGGATATGTTGAACCTAGAACTGTTTAACCATCATAAACCATGAAAGTATCGCCGATTATTTCAATCTATATGATTATCATTAACAATTATAGAAAGAAACATATTGACCCACCACTCTTACAACCCATTTTTGAAAAAAAAAAAGAAGCGGACCCAATATAGAATCCTGTGGTGAAACATTTGAAATTGGATTCATTTGAAAGATATTGAACAGGAATTGGTAAACCACCTCCAACCATGTATTCATCACCGATCTTTTCAACCTAAAACATTATCACTAAGATTAAGAGAAAGTAACTTTTTAAACCATCACTCTTAAAACCCATTTATTAATATAACAAAAAAAAAGCGGGCCCAATATAGACTCCTGTGGTACGCCATTTTGAATTGGAAATTCATTTGAAAGATATTGATCTGGGAACGGTAAAGAACCTTGAATCATTTAGGCACCACCAACTGTTTTAAGAATAAGGGAAATTAACAAATCAGATGGCCAGTCTCATAACGCATTTAAAAATAAATAACAAAATAAAAGCGGGCTCAATAAGTACTCATGAGGTACACCATTTGCAGTGATCATGGGAACCGATAGACCACCATAAAGTTGCACACAATAATGACACACGTTGCTCAAATGGTAAAATATCAACTGCAATGATTTGTCATACATTAAAATTTTCAGCCATAAAAGGTTTACATTGACTTACAAAGAAACGCTGTAAATATTTTTTTGAAAATTCCTACCCAGTTTTCCCTCCTGTACATGCTGTATCGGAAAATAGTGAGATAGCATGAAGTGTAAAGCTTTCTCTTCAAAAGTAAACATTGGCAAGTGTGTTTTGGTCACTTTGGTAGATACAGTATTTGTGAGGAAATTTCTGAGATTTTATTTTCTAATATCATCATTACTTATTCATTATTATTCTTTTTTTTTCTTCTTATACCGTGCGCGCTTCCCTCCCTATTTGTGGCGCCGCCCATATTCAAGGGTGTAGTCTTCACCTTATAGACTCCATTGACAGTCGTTAATTTGTCGAACATGCTATACATTTCATTTAAGAAGTGTACGACTTGAATGGGTTGACACTGGGAGCACATATCGGTGAACCTGACGACATCACTAAACATGACGGTTACCTCAGGGTATTCACCTAAAGAATGCAAATCAGAGAGAAAAATATTAATTTGGCTTTTAGTTGAACATTTCTTTTGCAATATGTGTAGGGAATATTTATTTCTGTCTGTGGATATGTCAGGTCAAAGGGGAAAATAACCCTCAAGATAACTGAGCAGCATTAAAAGCAGATATATAAGAGCCTGACTGCATGCAATGGAGGAGTTGATGGGGGCTTGATTAGAAATTCGTAAAAGAATAACAGAACCATATTAATATGTAAACTTTTTATTTCCTTTCATGGGAAGATGTTATCAGGTATCCCCTTTGCTTGTTGCAAATAGCTGATTAAAGAAAACATACTTGAATATCATTCTGTACAATTGTTCTTACTTTCATGATGCCCAATGAAATCGACGGCATCTGCATGTGGAACAGAATCTGTATTGCCTTTTAATATTGGTATAGGGGTCGTAAATAAGGTCAAATGTCCTATTGTTTGGCTTTCATTTCGTCTTCCTTCTTTCGTCTGATTTTCTGTTAAGTTGTATTCAATTCGTGTAAAAATCCACCAGGTCTAACCCCGGAGGTCAACTTCCATTGACGAGTGGATACCATGCATGACCATGGGGTCTTAAAAAGCACCCTAAACACGTATTTTCCATATTCTGAAAATGCATCCCTTGACAGGTATTGGCGTGTGAAACCCTACCCTTAACAGATATTGGAAACAAAATTATACTCTTGGCAAGCATTCCCTGAAATGAACCCCTAAACAAGTACAGCGATATTTTATTGTTATGTCACGGGTCCATCGGTCGTCGGTTTTACCTTTACACACCATTATTTTGGTTTAGTACGGTCCCACCTTCCACAATTCGCGCAAATCGGACTCTAAACATGTAGTGTTGGGGCAAAACATCCTTTATAAAACATTTATAAAACATTTTGATTTCGTTTTATCATCCCCGCATATTTTGACCCTAAGCACGTATATTTTTCCGAGCGAAATAGATACCCTTTTTTCATTATTTGTGTGTTTTTGACACCCTTATCACGTTACGTACATGTACGTAACGTGCCCTATCTTGAAAAAGACATCCTTTTACGTTTTTTTTTTTTTTTTTTGGTCGCGCATGGTATCCCCCCGAACACCACCTAGTCTGTCTGCTTAAAATGCACTCTTTAGGATTTCATACCCAAACTTTAAGACGCATACTTCGTATATTCTGGCCTAAAACAATAATGAAGAAAGGCATATTATGAAAGATGCCAAGAAGAAAGTATGGAAGATGCACTCTGAAATAGGAGTAGGAGTTGTGTAAGCGAATGACATAACAGTGACAGCACTGCAGCAGTTGACCCAATAAGGAGGGGGAACGCGAGGTCGACCCAAGATCACATGGCGACGGACCGTGGAGGGTGAAATTAGACTAAATTGTTAGTAGACGAAATGTGTTTGGTCCATACTTGGTATCAGACTATCTGAGGAGCAGACCAAGGGGTTGTAGACCAGGGCCCCGTGTTACAAAGAGTTACGATTGATCCGATCAATCTCAAGTATAATGGAACTCCAACAATGTCATATTTTTTACTTTTCAAAATTCGTTTGATGTCCTTTGAAAACAAAAAGGAGCATACTGAATTGTCAAGAAAACAGATAACGTATGGATATATATCATTTCTAGTAATTATTTCGAACAAAAATGTATTTTAGATGTTGACGTTGCTGGCTTTCCATAGTTGCGATCGAACGGATCAATCGCAACTCTTTGTAAGACGGGGCCCCAGGTGAGTATAAGCCAGTATAAATAATCCATGTATTGATGCATTTACCGGCTTGAACATGTCTTCCTTCTCTCAGGTCGTTGGCGACCTCTTTTGGCAGCATAGAGAATAGCAGACTATCTGTCTTTTTCTTCTCAGCTGCTAAGTCTCTCATTAACGTCCGGAGCTCCTCTTTCTTCTGTTCTAATT
Source organism: Lytechinus pictus (assembly GCF_037042905.1). Lineage (NCBI taxonomy): Eukaryota > Metazoa > Echinodermata > Echinoidea > Temnopleuroida > Toxopneustidae > Lytechinus > Lytechinus pictus. The sequence goes on along the minus strand of NC_087252.1, from coordinate 17,047,693 downwards.
CTTTGGCGAGTTCCACCTGGAACGAGGGGAGGGGATGAAAAAACAACATGATACATTATAAAATCTTTACCTGTATTCTTGAAAGGAAGCTTAAAAAGGTGCCATGAGGAGTTATTTTTAGGTCCTTCCCTCGACTTATAACTCACTACAGCGAGGGTACCCCTATTGTCATGCGGGATAGGTTCTCGACTTTCGCCTGGTAATCCGACGGTCGTGTGTTCAAATCTCGCCGGGAACTTTGCGTCCTTCAAACATGTCAAATGGCACGGTGAAACTTAGCCTTTGCCTACACTGTAAAAACTGTGGTGTTAAAACTGACACCAATTGGTGTTATTAGAGGACCACACCCTGAGGTGTTAAAATAACACCCTAGAGATTGAACATAACACCAAAGAGTGTAAATGTAACAACCATAGGTGTTGTAATAACACCTATAGGTGTAAAACTAACACCGCCAATTTAACACCGGTGTAAAATAACTGGCGTGGTCCTCTATGTACACCGGTTAACACCACAGTTTTTGTTGTTTAGCTCCACCTAGCCCAGGGCGGTATTTAAAGGGGTTCCGATAGGGTGAGAACCGCATGATTTTGGAAAGGGAATGGAGAAAGTGGATGCATTGTGTACGGACTGTTTCATGACATTTGCTCCAGCGACAATTGCTCCGATGGAAAAATCTACACGTTAAGCAAAACATAAAATTTAATCATGGGTCTGTACTAGCTCCATGATCTAACCCCCAAAAATAAATAATCCTTCCTCCTTGCAACTGTTGAAACTTTGCCATTATGGCAACTACCATGGTAACATGGCTCAGCAGCCAATCATAATTAAGGTTATCATGGTAGTTGCCGTAATGGCAAAGTTTCAACAGTTGCAAGTCCTTTATGAAACGGGCCCCTTAACCAAAAAATTATATTACAATCCTAACTCTAACTCATGCCCTCTGAGAAATTAAGACCAAAGCAAATGTCGTGTCAGCATGTGGGTTAGCTGGGATCCGATGCCCAGTGTAAACATGTATACATTAATATGGAAAGCACTAAAAATGGAGACGTCGTTAAGATATAAAGCGCTAAACAAGAGCGGTTTTCTTTTAATTTTGATATAATTATTAATTACAATTGTCATATTAGTATCATCAGAACCATCACTATCAAGAGTAGCACTAGCAACAGGTATTCTTACGAATTAATGAAGCAACTGACTATGCAGGGTCCCCATCATTAGGGGAAACCGTGGTCAACACTTTTGAAAAGGTTAAGCTTAGGAGACTTACAAAACTATTATTGGACCGTATTGAGAATCCACAATCATTGCATCTTATCATTTGAAAATATTTCCATCGTTACCTCCAAAGCTATTGGGAAATAAAAGAAATAATTTTTATCTTCATCACTATCACTACATTATGATGATCAAATCCATCACAACCACCACCGTCTATTTCAAAACAATGATCTGATTAAGAGCTGTATTTCAAGTGCACTACATCTCTTTTAAAAATAAATAAAAGCCCCAAAAAACAAACACAAAAAGAAAGAAAGAAAGAAAGCGTATCACACTCTTTTTCCTAGTTTTCCCTCTTGCCTGGATAACATCGCATACATTCGTAATTCCGAAGCTTCGTTATTCCGAAGGTTCGTAATTCCGAAGGTTCGTTAGTCCGAAAACGAAATGATTAACGAACCTTATTTTCTTTTTGGATTAACGAACCTTCGGAACAACGAACCTTATTTCGTTTTCGGATTAACGAACCTTCGGAACATCGAACCTTATTTTTTTCGCATTAACGAACCTTCGGAATATTAACGCCACAAATGTTCGGATTAATGAACCCTTTTACGTTTTCGGATTAATGAACATCGAAGTATAGGCAATTTACGTGTTTCGGAATTACGAAACTTCGAAATTACGAAGTGTAACCGGATAACATTACGCTTTCTTTGAGTAAAATCTTACTGATATCACACACCTTTAAACAAATCCGAGGAGAATTAACATTTGATATCTTACCTCTACTATACGTTGCTGGTTAAAGAGAATCAGATCTCGTGTGACGTCATGAGGTGCAATATCAGAGAAATGCATGTTTTTTGCATGTAGCTCAGTTAGTGACGTCAGAACGGGGGATGACAAAAAGACGAAAAGACCACTCTTTTTCATTTCAACCATCTGCCCTGGAAATGCAAGAAAAGGGAAGAGAAATTTATTAAATATTCTCGCAGATAATTGCAATGTATATACTGATATAATACGCCTTTAATAACATGAATAATGTAGGCCTATATATCGTTTGCTATCTTATTCAACTAGTGGACATAAATAAGTAGCGTAATGAAGCCATGAAAGTCGAGGCATATGGCGTATATGGGACAATATTTATAATAAGGTACGAGGGAGCAAAGCAAGCGAAAAAAAAATTCTAATAGAATTTGAATTAATAATCAGAAACTAAATGGTATTTTATTTAATAATTTCATTTTCAATTAAATTCCGGCGGGCGACGAATAGTTCTAAATTATTTCATTACTTCCTAACTTGAAAAAGTTATCCAATCAGATAAAATACAGTTTTGCTTTTTTTCGGTCACAAAGTTTTGGAAAATTTCCCTTCTTTTTTTCTTTATTCAGTGTTTTTCGCATCGTTAGACATTATGTTCTAATCAATAAATGATTCATTCATGTACCTCTCATAGACAGGCACTGATTTTTCCTTTTTAATTGCTTCAAAGACACCATGAAGATCATGTCAATGAACAAGCGAATGTTCTGTGCCGTAAGTTCAATCTCAGGATGGTTGAGCTGTATGACGTCACCAAGGTTTGTATTGTCTACTGAGGCACGTGGGCAAAGTTCTTGCAGCTGAATTAAAATAAATAAAAGTAGAGGGAAAAAGAAATAATGAAAAATAAAAGAAAAAGAAAAAGGGAAATCCTGCATATTTGTTTTATAGGAAATTGTCTGAATTGCTATACGCTTTATTTCTTAGTAAAGTTGAAAACATGGTTTTCTTCATTCTACGTTACATCGAAGAGAGATAAATAAAGCTTGTCGCAATAGAGGGGTTATAAATTGTCCACCCCAGGGAGGGGGCGTCAGAGTATATCGTTGGGGTGGGTCTAGTGTATTAAAGCAAAATGTGTTATAAAATAGGTGTATTATTTCAAGCATCGCGATTGGCCAATACGCGTCACATGACATCCAACTTTTTGTGCACTGCACGGCAGTGCAAAAGGGGCGCAAAGAAAATTGACATTGCACGCTCAAGTAAACCAGTGCGGTAAAAGTCCAACAAAACTGTACTGTAAGTTTTTAAAAATTTGTTTCTGTGTTGCTATTTTATAAAACAAATAATACACTTGCTCTGTCGTGCGTAAAAGTAAATGCAGAGAAAGCTCGGTTTCTTCAGATGGAGCACACTGGGCACTCGCCGCAAGCGGCTCGCGCACAGTGCGGCACCTATCTAAAGAAACCTCGCGTGCTCTGCATTTCCACTATTAAACGCACTCGGCTGCATGCATTATTTGTATAATATAAATGTTGTTTTATCAATTAGATTATAATGGCATGATAGAGTTACACGGTATGATAGAGAAACAAAAAAACGGTAGAAACGCTATTTATTTTCCTTGCAGTACTTGTTTAAACAGTTTAAACAAGTGTGGGATCTGTGTGAGAAACACCACAGATACACGATACACGCCGTGTTCAGATTATTTCCCGCGTACCAGGATATCCCCGGGGGATTTGTGTGTTGCTGCGTGATTGTTCCAGTCATTTAAAATTTTGATGTTAATTTCCTGAGGCTTCTTTGTTCGGTTTTACTTGAGTTGAAAGAACAATGCCCTTTTAAAAGTTTGATCAGTTCAGTATACACAACAATACACCTGAGTCTGTCTTCTTTTCATCTTTTTTGAAAAGAGGGAACACTGGAATAGCGTGGAGGGCCTACCATATACACTGTTGGTCATAAAGGTGGAATAAAATATTTTTGAATAAAAATCGACAGTTTTGTTGGTATTTGAAAGGCTACGCGTAGACAAAATGGTAATTGAGTGATTACATAATGTTTCCCAATTACATAGGTGAAATTATAACATGAGAAATTTGGATTACGTAATAAATTCTTTTGTTGTAGACTATAAAAGGATATGCATATGATATTCTGTCCCTTTCCCTGATTTAGCACTGTGTATAAGAAGGTTGCATTTTTTTGAGTTCCTTGTACCGTTTGAAATAAAAATCGGTAGAGACGTTCCCTGGACTATGCCTGGTCCAACGGCAACAGAAACACGCGAGAGAGTGGTAGCACTGCGACAGGAGGGCTACAAGCAGACTGATATCACAGAAGTCCTAGGGATATCACAGAGTGCAGTCTCAAAGATCCTGAAACGTCAACGTAAGGCGGGGAATGTGCGGCCACGGAAATCTCCAGGACGTCCCAGATTGACCACAAGAAGAGATGATCGCCAACTGTTGAATTTCAGCCACAGAAACCGGAAATTGCCCATACGAGCCGTCTTCGTCGCTTGTGGAGATATCATGGGATCAACGTTTCCCGGTCAACCGTTCATCGCAGATTGCTCCAACATGGTTACCGAGCACGCTGGTTGACCAAATGTCCACGCCTGTCTGTTCGCCACATAGTAGCTCGTCTTCTTTGGGCTAGGGAGCACAGAAGGCTTCATCCAGGACATTGGCAACATGTGGTCTTCACGGACGAGAGCCGGTTCATCCTTGACCGAAAGGATGGGAGACAACGAGTCCGTCGATTAGCCGGGAAAAACCTTCGCGATGAATGTATCCACGAGACGACTCAAGGCGGAGGCGGCTCAGTGATGATATGGGCCGGCATCCATTATGGAGGGAAAACGCCACTGGTGGTTCCGGACGGAAACATCAACGCCGCCGCCTACAGGGATATCTTGGAGTTCCACTGTCTTCCATATGCAAGACGAGTGTATGGGCACAATTTCCGACTGCAGGATGACAACGCTAGACCGCACAGGGCCGCTGCAGTAAGGGAATTCCTGGAGGCAGAGGGCGTCGTACAGTTGCCATGGCCAGCTTGTTCGCCGGATATGAACCCCATAGAGCATGCATGGGATGCGCTAGGCCGAGCCATCAACGACAGAGAGGTCATTCCTCAAAATCTGCAGGAGTTGGCAGATGCTCTGAGGGAAGAATGGGATGCTATGCCTGTTGACGTCATCAACAAGCTAGTGGACAGCATGCCACGACGTCTGCATGCGCTGGTTCGTGCCAGGGGTGGACATACCCGATACTAGTGACTGAGTAAGAACAATGACTCAAGTTTGATGCAAATTTGTCCATGAAATCACAAAAAAGAAGTCATCTGGAAAACTGAGAGAGATTGAAAATAAATATCTTATGATCATTTAATTTACTGTAGGGCCTATATTGTCGTCATTGTTGTTCTATGCTCATGACATCCATCGCTTAGGACATAAACTTGTAAAATATCACTGTCAAGCGTGTGTAAAAGGCAGAATAATAAAGTAAAGTGGTCATCATGCACCATAAATGCCATATTCAAATCATGTTGTAATAATTACGCTGTGAAAATTTGGTGAAAAAAAATATTCCACCTTTATGACCAACAGTGTATAAAAAATGCAATGAATGAGTGTCGGGTTCTCCGAAGAAATAACTACTAACGTCTAGATCTAGACTAGGGGATACCTTGATTCCTGCGTGCATGATGATAAGATCACTGTTGAAGACCACGTGGTATGGGAAAGCCTTGCAGAAGGTCGGCCCATCAAGTAACATCCTATAAATAAAATATTCTAATATCGTGTGATCAATCAATTAACATAATATCACATTGAGGTGAGTATACGATCATTTGGTATCCTACAAACGGATAATATATGCACAACACAGTATTGTGCATATTGATAATGATGAAATATTGATAATAAAATGACTCTACTACTACTATACTACTACTACTACTACTACTAATGATAATAATAACACTCATTATTATTGTTGTTGTTATTACTATCATTATATATTATTATTATTGATAATAAAAAATTTTCAGTGCATAGGAGTGCTGACATGGGCTGAAATCTGTCCTAAAAGGTGCCGGGGGGGGGGCACAGACGAGTTTTCCATTGTTCTTATATACACACGCATGCAAGGCACCGCCCCCCCCCCCACACACACACACACACACATATATATATATATATATATATATATATATATATATATATATATATATGTATATGAAAATCTTTGATATTCCGAATTAAGAACTGCACATTCTAAGCATTTTTTTTTATCATGAACATGACATTACAAAGAAATTGAGATTTCAGACCTAAAAACTGGAAATTTTAAGCACTTTTCTTATATTATGTACAGAATAATTACATAAGTATACGTACAACTGATGCGAGTGCTAAGCGCGAACGGAAACAATTGAAATTTAGATCTAAAAAAGGAACACTCTATAATCATATTTTGTCAATCAGGAAAGGATGGGTGATTGGGTATCGTCCTACATTACCTCTTTGCACACTATTTTAATCTCGTGGGGGGATTGACAATTGTTTCCATGCTATTTACTTCGATTCAAGATTTGCATATTGCATCACTGATATTCATTATTATTATATAGATGTTATTCAAGAACTATTTATTTTCATTAGCTTATCAAATTTGAAATTAGGGGAGAAAATTATTCATTACGACTTCTGAATTCAATTGTACAATTGTGAAAGATTACAACATCAGCGCGCAAAAGGTAATATGAGCGCGGAGCACGAGCAGAATTTTTTGACATTCTGATCTTAAACTTTATAATTTAGGCACGTTTTTAATATAAAAGAAACAAATTCTGTGTATCTGAATAAACATGCGTGCGCGTATTTAGATTTATACCTAGAATCCGAGCATTCTAAATACATTTTTAATTATGAAAATCAATAATGCGAGGCGCGAGCTGAAATATTTGATATTCTGATCTGAATAGGGTGAATTTAAGCACTATTTCAAGCAATGTGTAGGGAAAATCTGAAGGGGGTGGTACCTACAAAACGTGGTTGATTTTCATTACATTTCTGTCATTTTATCATTCCTAACATATTTCCAGGTGGTGCTGCCAATCAAAAATAACCCCCACACGCAGCACCCCCAAGGAAAATTTTGAGGGTGCTTTAGGAAACCCCAGCACCCCAACTTCCCAGGGCCATAACATGTATGTGTTATAGTAATAATAATTACAAAAAAAAAACCACAGCACCATATATCATTAATGTTTCAGAACTATATATAATTTATGCCGAACTTGTAATCATCGAATGTTTTAATCAGACTTGCATAATGCAGTTTAATGAATACCTCGTAACTATCATGACTAAAGGGGAAAAACATGTAGTTGTAGTGAAATTGCGTATTATGACATAGTCCTATATTTTCAAGACCCATAGGCTTAAAATAAAATAAAAGAATTGAATATAAATCACATCTGGTATATACAAAATCATGTTCACATGCAACAAAGGTACCCTAATTTAAACAGTAAATGACAGATGCGACCTTGCAAAACCTTTTTACCTAATGAGACCCAGAAAACTAAAAAAAAAATAATAATAAATAAAAAAATAGGGCTCTGTCATGATGTAGAGTTATAGACGTTAGCAGCGTAGCATCAAATTCAGCACATATATTATGGAAATGTTTTAAAATCTTTCGTGGGTATCATATCAATTGCTAAAGCCTGAGTGTTTTATAACTTATTTAAATTTGGCAATGATGCATATAATCAACACAGTTTGCTAATGCATTTCATGGCTGTCAGTGTAAAAGGGTTTCATAGGAAAGACGCGAGGAGAAATTTAAGAAGTGGGACAGAATGCAGAAGTTGAGGTTTTGGAGAACGATGGAGGAGGAAGAAGATGATGAAGAAGACAAAGAAGACGGTGTAGAAGGGGGAGAAGGAAGAAGAAGACGAAGAAGAAAAACAAGAAGAAGAGGAAGAAGAAAAAAGAAAAAGAATAAGAGGAAGAAGAAAAAAGAAAAAGAATAAGATGAAGAAGAAAGAGGAGGAGAAGGGAATAAGACCTAGAAGAATACGAGGAAAAGGGAAGATGAGAAGAAAAAAAGGAGGGGAGAAGAAGAAGAAGAAGAAGAAGAAGAAAGAAAAGGAGGAAGAGGAGGAGGAGGAGGAAATAGAAGAAGACTAAATAAATTAAAAGGAAATAAGACAACTAAGCCGAAAACCAAGAAGAATGAAATGGAAGGACAATGAAAATGAGTTGAAGAGCTTAATATGAATAATAATAACTTCATACCTTTCAGGCAGGTTTGGATGGAATGTATGTTGGTCATTCCTCTGACAAGGCATTACCAAATCATAGCAGCTGAGTTTAGAATGGTCTCGTATGATTGCTCCTCCTTGGTGATAAGATCCTATAGATGTATGACGAATGTGATTGCTACTCCTCCCACTTATGACAGATCTCCATTCCTTAAGAAAGCAACGCCAAGGAAAAAAAAATCAATAACCATATATGCCTACCTCAAAAATTAAAGAAACCGACTTTACTTTCAAGGAAAACCATACGTTATTTTGACTTCAATTTCTTTGGATTTACCTCACTATCATGCCAGAGATAAATAGCGATAGTTGTAGATAAATAGATAGATAGATATATATAGATAGATAGGTAGATAGATAGATAGATAGATAGATAGAGAGAGAGAGAGAGAGACAGGGGGGGGGGGAGAGAGAGAGAGAGAGATAGGGGAAAGGGGGTGTATTTGTTTGTAGAAATTAAGTGCGGGTGTGTATATCAGGTGTGGATGTGCGTGAGAGAGAGAGAGAGAGAGGGCGACATCAGACGTGTGCATGTGAGAAAGTATAATTGGTTTGTGTGTGTATGTTTGATGAGATGGAAGAAAGGGGAAGGACGTAGAATGTGTGTGCAAGCGAGATACAATGAGGGTGTGTGTGTGTGTGTGCACGAGACATAGTGGGAAGCATAATTATGTGCTGAGTGTATGAGCGATGGAGATGGAAGAAGAGAGGACATATGTGGAAGATGAGAATGATGGATTGGAAGAGTGCAAGGATTGTGCGAGAGAAAACGTGAGAAAGGGAGTGAGTGTGTGGGGAAGGAATTTGTGGGTATCGGTGTCAAGAAGGTAGGGGCTTGATAAAGATTTGTTTTTCATATGAGTCTTATATTTTGTACTTCCAATCATTATTAAAGGTCAGGTCCACCACAGAAAATGTTGATTTGAACCAATGAGGGGAAAATCGAACAAGCACAACACTGAAAATATCATCAAAATCGGATGTAAAATAAGAAAGTTATGACATTTTAAAGTATCGCTTGTTTTTCAAAAATAGTTATATGCCCATCTCAGTGATATGCAAATGAGAGAGTCGATGATGTTCCTCATTATTTTTTTCTTTTGTTTTTTATTGTTTGAATAATACAATATTTTAATTTCTATCGATGTGACAATAAGGACAAACTTGACTGAACAACAAAATGTTAAACAATATTTATTTCACATGTTCAGGGAGAAATAAAACTTTATTTCACATGACAATGTGGAGGAAATCAACATATTTCTTATTTCGTATGATAAAATACAAAATAAATAGTAAGTGAGTGATGTCACCAGTCCCCTAATTTGCATACCGACCAGGATGTGCATGCAACTCTTTTGTGAAATTAAGCAAAACTTTAAAATGTCATAACTTTCTTGTTATACATCCGATTTTGATAAATTGTTCAGTGTGATTATCTGATTTGTCTCGTTTTATTCAAATAAATGTTTTTGTCGGACGGGACTTGTCCTGTAAAAAGGGATAACATTATACCTCGGCCAACAGAAATAGCTAGTTCCAATGGTCAACATATTAATTTCTTCCCATCACGCACTACACGTCCACAAATTCACCCCAGCAAATATTATTGATTTCAAAATAAAGAGAAAAAAAAATTAGACAAGCTTAAAATTTCATCGAAATTGAATTTAGGATAAGAAAGCTGTGACATTTTAAAATTTCGCCTAAATTCACAAAAGAGTTACATGTATTTCCTGGTCGGTATACAAATGAGTGAACCGATGACGTCATCTACTCACTGTTTCTTTTGTAGTTTTCATTATAAGAAGTGGAAAATACTTTGATATTTTGTGAAACAGACTGATTTCTCCCTGAGAGTGTGAAATTACCATTGTTGTGATTTGATGGAGAATTTCCTTATTGTAAAATCTGAAGATAAATTACTACATAATCAAAACAATAAAATGCAAAAGAAATAATGAGATGGCGACACCATCGTCTCTCATTTGCACAAAACTGTTTTGTGCATAAAACTGTTTTGTGAAAATTAAGCGACATTTTAAAATGTCATGACTTTAATATTTTACATCCGATTTCGAAGCTATTTTTGGCAATATATTTGTTTGAGCTTCAACAACAAGAAAATAATATCTTTACAATATTACGCATTGCCATAATCTTTACCTCATCGGTGATCATTCCGTGTGTTCCGATAGCTGGTAATCGATAGTCCGTGACCCGGATATAGAATCGGTAATAATCTTTGACCTTATCAAGAATGGTTACTTCATTGTGATCAATTATATGCATCGAGATTGATGAATTGAAAATGATCCGAGAGACGCCTTTCACTATCCCTTCAAAAAGAAGGGGGAGACAAAAAAATAATTACACGGTCGCAATGTAACGCACTTTTAACAAGGTTTCTTTAGTCATAACTTATCAGGATTATATAAATATCAACGATTTAGGGTTTGTTTCAAAAGATGGTTATTGTTTATCACTGTAGTTACTAAATGAATTATAAATTTGAAAATGAATAATGTTCCGATAGTTAATTTCATTAATCGTTAGCGAATCATCTTGCAACTTTCATATTTCAAACAGTCGGCTGCGGTAGAGAAAAAAGCTGTGGTGAACTTTGTGTTTAAATTGGGCAAGAAATCTAATAAAGTACTTAACGACATTTACTTCTCAAGTCCTCATAGTCCACATATTATAACGTTGGGAATTTTCGTTTCCACAACGCACGACGGACTCTAGAACATAGTATATGTATTGACAATGCCCTTCAACCGACAATGAACAGCTTGGAGGCCTTTGTCGGAGCCGGAACAGCAGTTTAATCATACGTTTCGGAGCTGACGAAGAATTGGAAGTATGTCGTTAGCCTAGAGTCCAGGAAGAAGGCTGTGTTTGGATTCACCACTTTTTCGACGGAGACTTCTAAGTTGGTCAGTCTTTATCATGTAGGGCAATTGTCAATACATTTGCTATGTTCTTGGAAGCGTTCTGCCTCGCGGGGCAAAAACTCCTTAAAGGTAAATGCTAGTTTTGGTAACGATATCAAAATGAGTTCGTACAGAATCCAATGAAATGACCACCAAAGTGTCTGCTTGTATAAATAAAACGTATGTGCCAAAGGATTCTGGAAGAAATTGTGTAATTGCTTTGAAATCAGCAAATAAGCACAGGATTCGGGCCCGATTCGGGTAGAGCGTCGGGCACGACATTCAAAGCAATAATTATACACTGTCCCACGTGCGCTTATCTGTGTTGGGGATCTTCAGTCTGAACATTTTTCAGTGTAGATTTCAAGATTTCACGAAGTTCAGTTTATGTTACTGTACCAGATCTAGATCCTCGATGATATACTGACAATTAAGCCTTGTTTTACAGACTTTCTCATGAAATCAGTGTTTACTGCAACTACTGGAATTTCTCTTTAAAAGCTTACCAAGAACGATCCCACCTAGTTTTCTTCTGTTTGAATAATAATGTAGAATGAAGTTACTTTCGTCCTTTTCTTCAACTCTGAACGAAGGCACAATCATTTTCGGGTACATTGTTTTCATGTACACACTGTGTAAGAAGTCCAGGCTCTTCAAGAATTCACTCAGCGTTCCACCAAGTGTCCGAAAGAGGATGTCATAGCCATTTCTCATGCACCAGATTACCCAGTAAACACCGAATAATTCCCAGACCTCGTCCATGGAGCAATCTAGCAAAAAAAAAAAGAACAATTTATCAAGGATATGAGATCAGTTTTAAGTTCTTATCCATCAATCTAAAAAAATGAAAAGAGTTTGTTGTAGGTCTATGCTGCCGCAAACATGACCTGAAGCTCCATGAAAGGTACTCCATGACACAATTAACAGTATGTGGGAACATATCACCACCTACATGTAAGAAACAACACACACACCCAATACAAAAAATGTAGAGTTTTGTTAGCGCTTGGCCTTTCAGAAGGCCTAAAGGTCAAGTCCAACCTATAAATTGTTGATTTGAATCGACTGAAAATGATTAAGCAAGCATAACGCAGAAGATTTTATCAAAATCGGAAGTAAAATAAGAAGGTTATGACATTTTTAATTCAATTTTTTTTTTTTTTTTTTTTTTTTTTTTTATTAACAAACCTATGCACCACTCAGCGATAAGCAAATGAGAGAGTCGCTAATGTCCCTGGCACAGGAGGTCTTTTTTCTTTAAGAATGTCGAATAATCCGTTCGTCTGATTGGTCAAAAATGGGGTCATGTAATCCACCATGCCTGCAAAACAACAAGCAAATGTGGTAACCAAGGGCAACGGGCATAGTTTCATAATTTGCAAAATTTCTCCCCTTGTTCTCGACCCGCCTCTTAACGACGGGTATGGCATAATTTAGCTGAGATCCCTATTTGATTACGTGCCAAATGTTGCTTTCTGCTGTGATTGCGGATACCATAAATATCCGCGCGATTTGATCGAAAGTTTTAGACAATTCGCGCATTTACACGCTTATGCGCAAGTGCGAGTAACGGATATGACATGTCGATGGAGCGATGCCGATCGTTGACTTTTGCTTGTTTATTCATTTTAAAAATATCGACCCCTATGGCCTTAAGCATTATTGAAAATAAGACTAAGTCACAGCTATCCTATAAAGGACACAATGGATGTAGGCCTATCAATCTTCAAGTCTTGTTGCGGTGGTTCGTTCCACTTCAATTTCAAATGCATGTTCGCAAACGGTGAGTCGGCTTAACAGATAAGACTGTCACTGCACTACTACTAGATCTAGATCTAACGTTAGGCCTATAGATCTAGATCCAACGTGGGCCCAATAGACCTACTAACTAAGGTATAACAAACGACAACGTTAGATCTGACGTTAGCTTAGTTAGAGTAACAAGCTAGACTCTCTACTACAGACAAAACTTAGAGCACTTTTTGTTTTAACTCACCAAAAAAGTAATTTTTTTTAATTTTGTATCAAACTATTTAAGATAATTAGGATTATTTAACTAATTTTATTTATATTTTAACTTTTTTGCCACGATCAAATTCTTTAACTTCATTTATGTTTTTTTTTTACTGGGGTGAACGAGTATCCTCTATCATCATAAATCGTAGGCACTTAAAAGGCTAATTCCAGCGGAGGCGTTCGGTATATATGAATATTCATATCAATTTCATTTATTTACTTTTCGTCTTCAATATTTTACTTCGATTTAAGGATCATCATCAAGAGGCCGAGACATATTATAGGCAGACCAAACTCACTCGTCGCCTGGAGGCTTGACTGGGTCTGACTCTGGGGAAAGCGTACCGGTAACTAGATCTAGACCAATCTGAAGCAATTCCTAAAGCTGTCACCAAAACAAACATTATCAGCAACTTATTGACAACAAAATAGTTCCACTGGTAAACAAAATATGTTCATCTAAGCCGAGAAAACTTTTTTTGTCATAATTATCAGTCTTCGTAATGTCCGGCATGCACGCGAGTGAATTGCTACTCTCGCTCTAGCTGTGCCCTATCCGACTCCATGACGTCACGAAAATCTGTACGTTTAGCGACCTGTTCGAAGCCGATTCTTTGAAGGGCATTTTAGCTGTTTTAAACTTAAGATATCTACTCCCCAGATCTCTTTACAAAATAATATTGGAATAGCGTGAATATGATCTCCTTGTAATTATCTTTACATTGGTATGCATGAAGACCATTATTTATAATCAATGAATTTCTCCTTTAAGAGTTTTCCGTGGCCTCAAAAGAGCTCTTTGATGCTCTATCAAGCTTTTTCTTTTGTTTTCGATGGTTTAAGCGCTTAAACTGGCAAACTTTTGAAAGAAAGTAAAAATACAGATTAACGGAGAAACATCCTCAGCCAGAGATCTTCTCGTTCAAGACACGGACGCTCTATTACTGAGCCGCTATAATGGTTAGGCATCTTCCATCTCTTCTCTTCTTTCTTTCTCTCAGATATCTCTCCCTCTCACTATCTCTCTGACTGTCTTCTGTCTTGTTTCCGCCATTTTTTTTCCTTTATTTTATTAATTCCTTGTCGTGTGTAATTTAACACTTGATACATGCCGACATGCTTAGCAGGGCTATTAATCTTAAATTGCTCATTCAACCTTATAACGTTCAGCATGGCTCGATCATAATCATTAATTTACTCTCTGTATCACACAATGTACTGATGTACAGTGTCGTATTCAAAGTAGTTAATGATCGAGAGTAATCGACACTAATCCAATACCATGCCCATGGTTACGTTAAATCACCCACCCATTTTCTCCAACCTCAGTAAAGGGACGTGAGAGGGAGACACGTCCCTGTTCAGTATTATCATCCTTGTTCCCTGATCAATCTAATATATTTTCCATTTTTTATACAAGGTATTATAAATCTTCTCCCTCTCTTTCTTGTTTGTTTGTTGAATGAAGTTTATTGCTTAACGAACCCATTTTCGAGGTATAATGTTCAGTTAATAATACATTTCATGCCCCTGTTTTGCCGATCATTTGCCCTTTTCAATCCAGCTCTAGGCTGCATGCAAAGCCTGCAAGGATCAATGTTTAGTAAATGAACGAGAATACCATTAGCAGGTTAGAACAGGCCTTAATCATCTCGATGTCCCACGATTAGGCCTCCCACTTTCTTTGAAACAATCACATGTGCCGAACATGATTACACACTTAAACTTAAAAAAAAACATTGCAACGAGCACAATTTCCGGGGTTTCTTTCATAAAAGAGATAAAACCTGACAGGAGAAGGTTTTACATATATCTGCTTGTTAATTCATTTTATAATGAAAACATCTGAAATAAGGATCTATCATTAGCGCGCCATCGACCATTATCATCATCATCACCATCACCACCACCACCACCATTACCGTCATCATCAGTATCATCATCATCATATCATCATCATAGACCCATCATCATCATTATCATCTTCATCATGATCATCCGATCGACACTTCATCATTATCATCATCGTCACCATCATCATCATCACCATCATCATCACCACCAACACTATCATTATCATCATCACCACCACCATCACCATCATTATTGATATCATTATTATAGGCAATCATCGTCTTTACTGATGTCATATTTAGCTATTTATAAATAAATAGAAAGCATACACTTTAGCTTAGGTTGACCGAAAATTCTATCATTTACGAATAATGAGGATGATGAAGAAAATCATCACGATTATTAATTATCATTCAAGTCTACATAGAAAGGGAATACTCAAAATCGGTTTAAACTGGATATACATTCTTGTTCGACAAAATTACTTCTTACGATCTTTTATCTTCCCAAAATGTTGTTTTAAAATTCAGCACTGACAAGTGGCTTTTTACCTTACAATTACCAAGCAAACATTTACATTAAGTATTTTACATCCATTGTTTACTCATATTATTGATTTGTGAATTCTATATGAAAATGGATCATGAAATGTCAATCGGAAGAAAATAAATGTTTAACTGCATTAAATTGAAAAAGCACGCATGATAAATTTTAAACCATTATTGGTCACGCCTATTTTGGGGGTGTTTATTTTTCACTAATTTAATATCATACTAAATTGCTGTGCTATGTTAGTCTAATGTTATAATTTTCATTATCATGCAGGACTTTAATAAAAGACTTAAGTATTACCCAATAACTGAGATGCAGCATGTACGATCTTGTAGGTGACGTCGTCATCGTATACGTTATAGTTCACAAACTTGTCATCCACGCCTGCTGACTCCCTGAAGACAAAAGTCGAACTTTTCTCATTTATTACGGGGAAACTCTCTACAACGCACCAATTCCTTTGAAAATGCAAGTCAAATCACAATGGAGAGCCGAAAGGCTTTTGTCGAAAGTTGGTGGACCGGGACAGGCATCGGAATCTCTTGACTTTGGACAACGGCATATTTGTAATTGCCCGTCCGGTGCAAATATACGGATGATCTGTTGTCCTAGTCTACATACTTTCGACAAAAGCCTCTCGATCAGCTCTCCTTTGTGATTTTAATTGCATTTTCAAAGGAATCGATGCATTGTTGAGGGTTTCCCCGTTGTAAATGCGAAAACTACCTACTGACAGAAAAGAATGAGGAAAAGGTACACTCTAAACGATATTTGGTAAAAATGTTCCATGAGGGTAATTATTTGTCCGACCAACATTGGTCATAATACTAAATAGGTTCATTGGTCATTTTTATTTATCCAGTGTCATGAAAGTTTTGCCCATTCTTAAGTAATTGTTCCCTTTTTTTTAACCTTACTGGGACAATATGCTTCCCGCATTGGGTAAAATATTGCCCCAGACTGGTTGGACACATAATTACCCTCGTGCTGGTAAAAAATTCACCAAATATTTTTTTTACAGTGTAGAGGTTAGTGTGTGTATGGGTGTTTGTGTGTGCGTTGGGTGCGTGTGAGGATGTATGCGGTAGGGTGTGCATCGGTGTGTGTGTGTGTGTTGTAAAGAGGGAGAGAGAGGGAGAAAGGCAAACACATTTTAATAGTAAGAGTATGTGTGATAAAAAGACAGAAAAATGGAGAGAGGGGGAGGGGGAAGGGGGGCCTCTATAACTATTTTATTACACGGTATACATGGTATATGTATGATAATGTGAACATGTATGTCATGCATTGGATAATAAGCTTTTTCACAAGGAAGTATACTGTGAATGTTACCATTTACATCATTGTTCTATTGTTTATCAGTGTGATGTAAATGAAGGGGTTCTTTTTTTTTGCTGGTGGTGGTGGTTTATTTTACAGACAGTTGATCTACTTGCCAGTTATTGATTTGATTTATTTATATCCGTTCCACAGTTATACAAATAATAGGAAACATAACATAGCAAAGCCAACAATTTTTAAGCCAAAATATCATACAGTATAGAACGTAAATAGAGGTTTGAGGAACACTTTTCAAAAATAGAAGTGTCTGAATAAAGTTACTTTCTAATAAAAAAAAATAACAATAATCTGAGTCGGATATTTTTTGCATTTTAAAGTAAAATAGAGGGGCTTGTCAACAAAGAAAACAATCGTATAAAAGACGAGCCCTAAACTTAATTTGAATACAATAACTTACACAAAAATAATATGTAGAACACCGGTAACTGAAGTAGTATGAGTGCTAAATCGTTGGTAAAAATCAATCAATCAAATCAAATCAATAGTTCAGCATGGGCTATCCCTATTGTGTGTCCGTGTGTGTTCACAAATACAGTGCGTCCTACAAACAATGAAACCCGTTTTCAGAGATAGATTTCACAATTATTAAATATGTTTTACTATAAATTTGATACTCATCCGGAAAGAATGGAATCTCATCTCTAATTTGAAACCAACAGCTTAGCAGACCGTTTACGCATGGCAGATTACAAATAATAAATAATGATGCATATCAGAAATGATATGCGCAGAAACTCGCGTGTGAATCTCAATCCCTTATCATTTCAGGGATCAGTGAGAGAATCTTAACAAAGAATACAAAAGAAATGCTAATGAGCCAATCGTCGAATAAGCACATTCGTCGTGTCACGAACCAATCTTAAACAGTTTTTCTGCGCAACCTGGTTTTTACATTAAAATCTAAAACTCGTTTTGCTAATTAACGCCTGAAGTGTCTGTATCAATATAAAGATGAATAATTAAATCATATAATCATGTAAATTAGATATCATTATTAAGTTGCTTTTGAAGAAAAAAGATGTGGGAAAACCGGTTCCTTTTTTTTTCTGGGACGCACTATATATCTCATATTCACATAGTTGACCATGTGAACACGCTGCGAACAGTCACGCTGCTAAGGTGTCCAGTGTGAAAATGTCTTCACACTATTGTATTTGAGTTTACAGCAGTGTGAATAATCTTTCCACATACATGACATAGTTCACTATGTGAACACTCTGTGATCACACTGTTTGACATTGCGTTCATTCCTGCAGGGACAAACCTATTTGGTCTATTATTACGTATATCAATTTGGCCTAATCGCCGTTTCTTGTAATACCCAGTTATTTACATTTTCTGTTATGCCACTAATGTCTATATGATAATAATTCCCGCTTCATCTACTAGTTATTTTGTACTTTTTCAAATGAAAAGTGGTTCAAAAACAGTTCATTTAACCCAATAAACTATAAGGTGTTCGAGCAGATAATATTTAGAGTAAATGGGTATAACCCAACTGGAAATTAGGCACAGGGGCAGTTTGGCTAAATGACAATTAGACCAAATGGTTAGTAGAATAATTATTTCTCACCTTATTTTCTCCCACGTTGCTTCACCATATCTTTCCGTAATAAGAGATTTTGCACATATGTTTATGATGCCATACTGATACATGATATGATAAGAGAAAAACAAGAGACACGTTACATTGCATGTTTATTAATGTAGGCATACTTGTAGCACTCATGATTTCATGACATTTTTTTTTAATCAAGGTAAGTTGACATTTTATCATCGTTGATATAGATCTGGTGCATTCAACTAAATATACTGCATATATAATGATCAATCCAATACAAAAAACAATGCTCCATAATACAATGATGCAGTGCTTCCCACAAAAAAAAGAATTCCCTCTTTAAAAATACATATAATATTCATTATGTTTCGATCATAAATTGAACATGATTGATATCAAGGATGGAATCCTTTCTTTGATCCGAGACCAAATGCTTACTCAATCCATGCATTGTCGAGTAAATCAAATACTAAGGCATGTCAGAAACGGTTTGCACAGAAACTCACTTTCCATCTCATTCCACTCTCATGAGTAGAGAAAAATGTCGACCCATATTTTGCGCAACTTGACTTTGACGTTGAATTGTCAAACTCTTCTTGCTCATCTACGCCTAAGCAATTCATTTATTCTGTAACCCCCCCCCTCCCCCCATCCCTATGCGCCTCGGAATAGTTTTCTAGATGGCGCATAATAAATGCTGTGTTTATTATTATTATATATTATTATTATTATTATTATTATATAAAAATTGGGTATCTAAAAAAGGAAAAGCTACGTTTCATTATAATTTATGTAAAAGACCATAAACAATAACTTGGAATCCTGGTTTCCTTACATTCTTCAGTTTTTATTAACGAAACACATTGTCTCATCCGTCCTACATTATGCTCTTTCTTATGTTATTCAAAATCAAGAAAACAGGCTAGCCTCAATTCTTGTCTTGCCCTCTTTGGAACATTCTGGCAATTTACTAATCACTTCGCAGACGCTTTCTATAACACAGAGACCCAATTCTCAAAATCCTGTCAATGACAAAACAGTCTTTGTCGAAAATCGGTGAATCAAAACAGCAATGCCGTTCTGGACTGTGGAAAAATGCACTTGTTAATTGTAATTATACACACTTACAATTTTGGGCAACATACTGTCCACTGTGTTGGGTAATGTATGTTGGCAAAATATATATGTATATTCTGGGCAATTATCATCCAAGTGAGTAAATTCATTACCCAATTATTTTTCTTATTACCCAATTTGGACAGATTTTAACCAATAGTTGTGTGGACGGTATGTTGCCCAGAGTTGGTTAAAAGTTGGGATTTTGTTTGCCCAACTATTCTAGGTGTGTATGATTATATAGTTAATTGCACTAATGGTCCGGTCCGAATCTTAAGACGATGTGCTGTCCCGGTCCACCAACTTTCGACAATGACCACTAATCTGTCCACTGTGATGTGACGGGAGTTTTCAGTAGATTCTGAACGGGTGCAGAAAGTGTCTACGACGTGGATGCAAAAAAAAATGTTAAATTTCTCGCCATATCTCCAAAGCATTTCATCTTGGCATTTTCAAAAAGCAATGATTTATCCTAACCAGTTTGACGTCAAAAACATCGCTTTGTGTACTCTTGAAAAACAAACGCTACATAAATCGAAACATCATTATTAGTATTATTGTCATCATCTAAATTAAAGGAATTTCTTACAAAGTAGGATTTATTATCTTACCATTTTGCTATCGCTGCATGTGAGATTCCCTTCGTCTGTTCTCCGTACGATATCCTTCTGGTTTGGTTGACCCGTAACATTGACAACGCTTTTATTGTAGCGGGTTGACGATACTTGACATGATGCCTCGGTCACAACTCGCAACGAAGCCGACTCCACTCCGGTCCGATCCAAGCCATTACGTTATCTCTTTTGGCAACTCAACGGTCGGATTGAGTTCAGTATCGTTGTTGTGACTGTGCCATATTAATGCGCAACGATGCTGAATGGCATAAGGGTTGGTAAAGCATTATTACAGTTGGACTGTCCATCCAATGTATATGATAGAACAAGCCCGAGATCACATTATACCAATGAATTACTCTGCACGCAAAGTGCACCAAAAAAACATGAGCAGAGCATACTATCTGTCGAATAAAATTATGATCATGGGGCCAGCAGTACAAGGATATATAAAAAGAAAGTGTTGTTGAAACAAAAGATATACATGATGTATGTATAAAGATTTGAAAAATTATATCTATTTACCTCAACTGTTAGTAATCAATTTATAATAAAGCCTTCATAAAAAAACATGTTGAAGATGTATACTTTGTGATAGTGAGAAGGAGAGAGAGAGGGACGAGGGAAGAATGGAGAGTTTTTTATTCTTTTCTTTCTTTTTTGACACAATAACGTCCGAAAATTTATAGAATTTGCGATTGTTCTTGATACCTGTACTTTTTGTCGGTAGTTATAGTTTAATTAAGTCCCATAAGTGACAGACTGCCCATCAATGGATTGTACCGAGGATAAGATTATGAAAATTGACAAGCTCATGACACTGAATAAAATTTACTCATTTTTTTTCTTAGTCACAATAACTTAGCATAGGATAAAAAATAAATTGTGTCGAAGTGGATTGGGATTTCCTTCATGTTTAAATTACTCTGTCTCTAGTCAGGATATACGCCTGTTTTGTATTATACAATTAGGGTTTTGCTTGATATGGATAGCTTTGAGGAAACGGAAACCTAAACAAAACAAAACCAAAAACATTGCTGTCACCAGGGGAGTAAAAGGGGTCGGTGGCGAGCAGGGGGGGGGGGGGGGGGGCAAGAGCCAAACATTTCCCGGTCATATCATGGTATGAACAGGCAGTGGCGTAATGAGGCAAACATTTTGAAAGTGGGCCAGATGTGGCGTATCAGGCATAATTTATTTAAACGGAGAAAAAATGACATTTCTATTACAAAAATCAAATAATAGCATATTTCACCCTCCTCTCTTTCCTTTCCGTTTCTTTCATTTTTTTTTTTTTTTTTGGGGGGGGGGTTCCTGCACCACTGTGAACAGGATTTTTTAGGATTGTGCGCGAACATTAAGTATTGTGATGAGTAAAAAGAGAGGGGGTAGAGCATTGCGCGTGTGGCAAAAGGCTGCTTAATCATGTTAATACAAGTCCCATGTGATTCTAACTTAGACATGATATTACAAAAATAACATATTATTATCTTAGGCTTTTCCTTTGCTTTCTTTCCTCTTTTTATTTTTTTTCTTGGTTGCCCAAACCCTTCCATATGTACACCAGTGCCATGCGGGTGGAGTCCGGGGCGGAGCCCCCGGAACCTCTTGTTATTAAAGCCATTTTAAACTTTACAGATGGCAGCTATTTTTAATCCAATCGCGGTTATCACATAAAGCTTTTACACAACACATTAAGTCAACGCAGTTGCGTAAAAAACTATATATTTTGAGGGGGCACAACATAGCAAATTTTAAATTATTTAAGTCGCCAGCGAGCGAGGCGAGCCAGAAAGAAATTGGTATTTTGAAATGAATATTTTTTTATGTGATAGATTTTTCATTATATTAAGCAAAATTAAAATATTTATTGTTGTCCATTCATTTCCTTGCATGCCTCCCTGATTTTCTTGTATTTACCCTTGGCTGTGGAACCACCCCTCCCCCACCCCCATGTACGCCAGTAACTCAACATAAAGCATATAAATGCAGGAAGGGTCCATATATATGATATAGGGGGCAAGTTATAGAGCCCTTTGAAGGTTACAGATGAAGAGCCCCTACTGCATGGGGTCCGGGGTAGAGCCCCCCGTAGCTTCGGAGGTTTAGCCAAAGTAAACATAAAAAGGCATTGCGGTAACTTTTGCCAGCGTCACAGCTTTACTTATATAGGTAGGGACATATAACGTATAATAGGGGATATGTCTAGGCTTTTGCCATGTTGGCTGAGGACTTTTATGTCCTGATTGCGACCATTGCATACAATTTAGCAAGCTTAGGTCGCCCATCTGTCTTCCCGTGTTATTAAGGTTTATTTTTATCCCTTATCTTCATTTTCCAATTTATCTAATTGCTCATTCAATCCCACTTTCTTTTCCCGCTTATGTTTGCATTCTGTCATCGTTTGGATTATTTCCCTTTTTCACTAATCGTGCTAATGAATTAGTATTTCGGAATTATTTGTTCTTTCTTACATGTTCTTCTTCTCTTCGATTTTCTGCTTTCCTTCCGTTTTCCTTTCCCCTTTCTTTTTTCCCTTTTCTCTTTTTTCCTTTTTCCCCGGTGAAATCCGCCAGGGGGGCCGCATGTTACGTTACTGACTGTCACTCAGATTTTCTTTTCACTCTTTTCCTTTCCCTTTTTTCTTCTTTCCTCTTTTTCCTCCTTTTCTTTCCCTTTCCCTTTCCCTTACTTTCTATCTCCCTTTTCTCTTTTTCGTTTTTAAAATTTTATTTTCCGGTGAAATCCGCCAGTTACTCACTGGCTGTCACTCAGATTGCTAGAAAGGTAAGCAAATGTGATTTGTTTACCATGTAGTACCATATCTCTACCGAATAGTACAGGGTAAAAACATGGGCAAGAAAAGAAACAATGGAAAATATAATATTTCTGACGTTTAGAGTTAGAAAGATAATGATGAAACTTTTTCAAACTTGAAAATCTGCGATATTTTTATATATTTTGTTTTGGGGGGTAATTTTGAGGGTATTACTTATGTTTCATTTGTCTTTTTACTCATATCAAAGATGACAATGATAGCAATAGCTATCAATAGCTATCAAAACATCTGCAAGTCACTCGAAACGTATGTTTTTAAGCGAGCAATTTTATGACTATGAATTAATCAATTATTCATGAAAAGTGAAGTCTTTTTATATTTACATGTTGATACAATACGTTTTACATGATGATACTTTATGTTAAAATAAACAGAATATCCACTGGACAATTAAACTAAAATAAATTTAACTCTTAATGAATTACTATTTATTTTGATTAACATATTGCAATGCCTGGGCAATTACCTTTCATTTCAGAAAATCCCCTTAAATATATATCATCCGTTTATAATAAGCAATTTTGATTGATCTCAAGTGGGAAGATAAAATCATGTAATATCCACGCTAAAATTGTGAAATTAGGAAAATAACTACAAATTTATTCCCATTCTTGGCCCATTATGTGAAAATTGTCCGCCAGTGATTTGAATAGATGTCCTCAATATCATAATTTAGCAAATTAGCGGGGTTTTTTCATCACAAAAGGGTGGCTCAGCTTACCCGCGAGCTCAACTTACCTGACTTACCCCCGAACAATTCTAAGGTAGGGTAATTAATGGTAATAAGATGGATCCCATATGGAGTTATCAGGTGCGGGGAGGAAAATGTCGGGAATTCGACTAATATACGACAGTGTAGTCAATGCCAACGTCCATGTAAGAAAGAGAAATAAAAAAATGCACGCAATCTTCGACCAGGGGCCCGTAACACAAAGCTTAGCAATGATCGTAGAACATTTTTCTACGATTGATTCCATTGACTACAATGTACAATCAATCGTGAAAATCAAGCGTACGACCAATCGCTAACCTTTGTGTTACGGGACCCAGGGCTCCATAACACAAAGATTAGCGATCAATCGCTAAATGAACTGACCAATCAATATCAATGTTCTTTTATATTTGCAATTCATCGCAAACCTTTGTGATACGGAGCCCAGGTCTGAAAGAAGATACTGAGAACATTTGCAGATTGACACTAGGTTCGATCGAAGGAGATCCTCATGATTATCTGCGTCTTAATGAGAACATGTAGGTGTTCCGACAATGGCGATTACCAAGGCCTATCAGATCATTAAAGGAGAATGAAACTCTTGGAGCAAGTTAGATTTTGTGAAAGCAGAAAAATCAAAGAATAAGATCAACAAAAGTTTGAGTAAAATACGACTAGCAGTAGAAGAGTTATGAGCATTTGAATGTCGAGATCACTAATGCTATGGAGATCCTCCCATTGTAAATGCGACCAAGATCTATGATGTCACAGATGAACAACTTTCCCCTTTTGGACACTGAAAATATACCCCAAAACATATCTTTTTGCTCATTCTAATCATATGACAAATGATTCATCAATGATATAATGTTGTGAAACCTCTGTAAAACTATAACCTCTATAAAAGTGAGAATATAAGTGAAATAAGTACTAAAGTAATGAGGGAGTTGTACGTGTGTGACATCACAGATCTTGGTCGCATTGCCAATGGGAGGATCTACATGGCATTAGTGATCTCAATATTCAAATGCTCATAACTTTCTTATTATTCATTCAATCTTCCACAAACTTTCAACAATATGTTTCTCTGATTTTTCTCTTTGATATGGATTCAGCTGGTCTCAAGGGTTTCATTCTCCTTTAACAAAACGATCGGTTTTACTGATCTTGGTTTTTGTTTGCTGGTGCAATGTTTCAGAATAATTTGCCTTTCAAAGAACAATCAGATTTGAAACAGCAAAAGTGTGTTATTATTCGATCCGCAAACTTCTGCGCATGCACAATAACAATTTCAACAAAAACATAAATAAACAAATAGATAAATAAACAAATAAAATAAATAAATATATAAATAAATTATAAAAGACCATGCACAATATTACCTCTTTCTTGAAATATGCATACAATTTCCCAATTAAAAACACATGGAATTAAGACTAGCAAAGGTAAAGCTGAACAACACAACTTTTTTCCATGGTGTGTTGTCTCTCATTGCCTGTGTGTTATAAATTGCTAGTCTTGAAATATGCCTTTTGAAAAACTATTGTTATTGACAGATGATAAATCAGCCTATAATTGTATTTGTATAGAGAAATTAACATGTTTTTAAAAGAAAGATACCTGCTACGTGTATCATAACTAATGTTAAATGAATATATTAGGGAGTAAAGTAGAGATTTATCACTCATGTGGGTTTACATTTCAAGACTACACTGCTCAGAATGTTGCATTATTGGTAATAAACCTGTCTAGATAAGTTGAGGACTTGAGGTGGAGCTGTTAATGCTGCTGGTTTGTTTGCCCTTTAAAGGCGACCGCACACCTTACGATTGGTCTGGGACCCGAGTTTGGAATAAAACGTAGTAGAATTTGATGGTATTATTGAAACATGGAATATCTTACTGTGTAATGTTCTAAATCATCGCACGAATACCTACGTAAAAATCTGTGACAATGCTATTATCCTTCTTAGAATAATAGCGAATTTAATATCTAGTCGTAATTACGTCATAGCAGTCGTACGATTGGCTACGATTTGAAGCTAATTTGGCCTTTACTCCAAAATAAAGGCTTGCAATCTTTCATAATGGTTATAATAGTATTCTTTCAATTAATTTTAACCTCAAATAAAATGATATTTTCCATTCACATTTTCGGAAAATGAGCAAAGTGCGATCTGTTTCAAAATCGGATCGCGAACAGTCGTAAGTTGTGCGGTGGCCTTAATATATTGTTCCTCTTCCGTGCATTGAGCAATATCAATAGGGCATTTTAGCCATCACTTCGCAGACGTTTTCTATATCGCAGAGAATAAATTGTCAAAAAACCGTACAAAACAAAGCAGCATTTGTCGATAATTTGTGAATCAAAACAGCAGTGTCGTCCTCGACTCTGTATAGAAAAAAATATTTGCAATTTCTTGTCTGGTCCGAGTCCTGAGACAATGTGCTATCCCGGTCCTCAAACTTTCGACAATAACCTCTAACCTGTCCTTTGTGATTTGAAGGCCATTTCCAATATATTCTCTATGTTGCCGAAAGCGTCTACGGAGTGGATGCTAAAATATACGCTATTGTCTTGTCGCGAACTGT
Source organism: Lytechinus pictus (assembly GCF_037042905.1). NCBI lineage: Eukaryota > Metazoa > Echinodermata > Echinoidea > Temnopleuroida > Toxopneustidae > Lytechinus > Lytechinus pictus. The sequence goes on along the minus strand of NC_087252.1, from coordinate 17,021,209 downwards.
TTCTTTCAACTCATGCCTTGATTGACGGCTGCACGCGATATGATTATTAAAGCCAATAAATATGAAGGGAATGCTTTCAGGGAACAGTAACAGTCACATAAATAGTGAATTCATTATCCGATGATTCTCCATCTCCAATAGGTCCATTCTTCGATCAGTGAAATTGTGATTCACCGATGCAGATCAACCTTCGACTGACAATGTTAGTCTTGTTTTTTGTACACTTGCTTGAAAAAACGACGTTGTTATTTTCCGGTCTTGGTTTAGATTTCTTGCTTTAATTATAATGATGATGATGAGGATGATGATTATTATTATTATTATTATTATTACTATTATTAGTATTATTGTGATTATCATTAATCTTATTATCGTTATTATTATTATAATATTATTATTATCATTACTATTATTTTCATTATCATTGATATTGTTTTCATTATAAATATTATTATTTCTATAATAATCATTATTATACTTGTTATTGTTATTCATGTTAATTATTATTCATCAAATCTCATCAATATGTAATTTCAGCGGCCGCATCTGAAAGGAATAAATGCGGGGGCCGGAGAGTCGGATGGGAAGGGGTGGCGCAGACCAAGGAATAATGACTTACACCATTATTGCCAATATGGCGTCACTACAAACTGATTCCGCAGCTGATAAATCCAACATAATTCACATTTCCAAGCATTTATTAGCAGTTTGGACGCTCTGAATCAACAAACCGATGAAAAGTCATCAGGTTATATATTTGTTCACCTATTATAGAACCAGAGGGTGCACTTTGGTATTTTGGTTCCGGGTGGGAGGAGGAGAAGCAAGACGAGAATAATTATATTATATTGGATGGCTCAGAATGGAATACCAGAAATATTACAAGTTAGGGCAAATATTCCACGAACCGTAGATGAGTGGAATATTGGCCCTAACAAGTGGAATATTTCTGGTATTCCATGAAATAAAGCCATCCAATATAATTATTATCATCCATCCCACCCCTCCCAATCAAAAGGAGAGAGAAATTTGATTTAACAAGTCATATCACTTATCGCATAATGGCATCATCACTTCATAAGATAAAATTTGGTCGTTGACATGCGACTTGCATGTAGTCCATTATGACGTAATTGAGTGTCGTTGTGCTCTTGCTGCGCATCGCATTGCTTTCATTGCTACGATGTATATTTCGCGCATGCGCACTATACTGTTAAATACAATCTCATATTCAATAACAAATTTTGTTTAGGAGCCAATGGGATACTCTTCGGATTTCGGTCCTTTTATGGATACCCTCTGATACTGCACAGGCAATTGATGCAGACCGAAATACGCGTTTTAAAGCATCGCTAAAACACTCTTTATACATGTAGATGATAATGTATGTTATCTTTGACTTTTCCCAGTGGAATATGAAGGGTTTACACGATCCTGGGTACCATAACACAAAGGTTAGCGATTGATCGTACGCTTGATTTCTACGATTGATTGTACATTGTAGTCTATGGAATCAATCGTAGAAAAATGTTCTACGATCATTGCTAAGTTTTGTGTATCGGGCCCCAGGTCTCACTTTTGGATACACTACTCTCTTTTTCTTTCACTGCTCTTGTTCTTTCTTAGTATAAATTTGTCTTCTTTTTTTCTTTATTTTTTGCAGATGAGTTAATGAACAGCCGCGTGCCGAAGTTGGATCCCAGCTATAAGAAGACTGAGTGCATGCGTTCATCAGAAAGGGGACAATACATTGAGAGAAATTAGATAATACCTCTTAACGTGCGAAGCAAGTTAATGAGAGGTTATCTCGGGTCAGACTAGCTGGACAACAACATATCCCGTCAGCGGTACGTAACAGGTGTTTCACAAGGTGCCTGGTCAGGCGAATTCCTTTGCCCTGGCGGAGATATGTTGCGATGCCAAATATGGTATTTTGTCGGACTTCACTAGGAGGCGTGGCCAAAAAATGTTGCGTTGCGAATTTTGGTATTTTTCGGACATTACAAGGAGGCGTGGCTAAAATTGCTACATCGCGTTAGCTGACGTGGTAATTTCGGGAGGGGGCAAAAGCAAATTTCTAACAAGTTAGCATTCTTCTTCGTGGAGTCGATTGGAAAGCATCTTTTATCTCAATTCACCTTTTTTGTGCAACATACTTCCTGTATTTTTGTTATCCGTTCGTTGAACTCTTTAGTTGTGATCCTTTTAATTGCCATTCTAACCCATTCATATAGCTTAATGAACGCTTTGCAGTTGAGAATTTATATTCTTTATCTGGAACATACCTGTATATTTGTGTTTATATCCGTTTGTTGGACTTTTGAGCTGTTTGGGGTCACAGTTTGCTCTCAGGACTTAATTTCGCCACCCCTGAAGTATTAAATCATGCCTAAGGTTAAGCAAGGCAAAAAGTTAAATCAGAGGAAGTCTACTCGTCGTTCGGTCCGAGATGCTGCCAGTCAGCCTTCTCCTGTCGACCTCGAGACAGACGTTGGCCAAGTTTTTAGTTCTACGCAGAGCCCAGCTGCTGGAAGTTCGGCGTCGACAACCAACGGTGAGTTCGGGACAATGGGGGGCTCCTGGCCTCTTGTGACTTCTCCACAAGATCAGGTCCTTCCCCAAATTCAATCGCAAGCTCCCCCTTCTATCCCTCCTGCCCCTGTAGTTGAGGGGCTTAATAGTCATGCTAATGTTACACCAGCCCCCAACCCCCCTTTTCCTACGCAGCCAGATATGCTTAGCTGCGTGTGTGATGATTTGGGCGGGGAGGTGCCTTCCAGTGTTAAGGAGAAGATTTGGAAGGGTGAATTTGTAGAGTTAGGTGGATTGCTTAAAAGGGAAAGCTTAAGCGAGGAATCACAGTTGCAGGCCTTCAGCCTTTGTGCCACCGGGTCCGCTTTAATGCTTCGCCCCCAAAGCAAGGCTCCGGTGATCGCCAGCATAGAACAGTGGACATCTGCATTCCTTATTTACGCGTCCATATACTTGGAGCGACACTATATGCGTGCGCGCGAGCTCCTCAAGTATATGGATATCGTTCGCTCTATTGTGCGTTTTGGGGGTTTCAATTGGCGGTCCTATGACATTCAATTTCGGTTACGTCAGGTCCGTCATCCACATCGTTCCTGGGCTGTCATAGACACCGAGCTATGGCTGACAGTAGCTTCGACGCCCGGTCGAGCAGCGTTCTCGTCTTTTGGGGGTAACCAGCCCTTTCGGCCATACGACCGGTCGTTTCGGCGGGGTAGTTTCCCTTCCTCAGGATATGCCAATAGACAAGGGGCAATTCGGCCCCCTGGCGCCGCGCCTGCCCCCTCCCGCTCCTCACCAGTCATGCCAGTCTGTTTCGCCTTTAACGCTGGGTCATGCCAACGCACCGCCTGCCGATATGCTCACCGGTGCGGAAAATGCTCCTCAGCAGCGCATGGCTCACACGCCTGCAACTCTGCCGCCGCAATTGCCAAACAGAAGCCTAGCTCCAACTCCAATTAAACTTGGCAGCATGCTCCCATTTCTTCGACGGCACCATAATCAACATAATGCAGCTTTTCTGATTTCTGGTTTTAGGTTTGGTTTTTCATTGGGTTTCACAGGCGAGCGTCGCTCTGTGTTCTCGCGTAATTTGAAATCTGCTAGCGAGCATAGGGACATGCTGTTGGAGAAAGTTGGTAAGGAAGTTAGTTTAGGGAGAATGTCAGGTCCTTTCCAAAACCCGCCTTTCAATAACTTTCGCTGCTCCCCGGTAGGGCTCGTCCCCAAGCGAAATCCGGGAGAATTCCGTCTAATTCAGCATCTATCTTCTCCTCGCGGGGCTTCGGTTAATGATCACATTGATTCCGATTTATGTTCTGTGAATTACACTTCATTTGACAAGGCGGTGGATCTCGTTGCACGCTTGGGTGCTAGTGCTCTCATGGGAAAAACCGATATAAAATCCGCTTTTCGCTTACTACCAGTAAATCCCTGCGATTTTGACCTTCTGGGGTTTTGCGTTGATGGCGCGTATTACTTTGATAAATGCTTGCCAATGGGCTGTTCAATTTCATGTGCCCATTTTGAGCGTTTTAGCACTTTTCTTGAGTCATGTTGCCGTAAAATTGCGAATTCAGAGCAAATTTTGCATTATTTGGATGATTTCTTTTTCGTTGGCGCAACACGGCAGAAATGTCGTTCTTTGATGTATCATTTTAAGGCAATGTGCGAAGTTTTTGGCGTCCCGATAGCGGAGGAGAAGACTGAGGGGCCCGTTCCCACTATCATATTTTTAGGGCTTGAAATCGACGCGGCTGAGCAGAGAGTTAGAGTACCCAGGGAGAAAGTAGACGTGTTACAGGCAATGCTCATTGATTTTGTTAAGAAAGATAAGCTCTCGTTGCGGCAGTTGCAGTCGCTAATTGGCAGCCTTAATTTCGTGTGTAAAGCCGTGGCTCCCGGAAGAGCCTTCCTAAGGAGACTTATCGATCTTACTAAAGGGGTCCGCACCCCCAACCAACGGATAAGGCTTTCACGCGGCGCGAAAGAGGACATGCAGGCCTGGCTTACGTTTCTGTCCGATTTCAATGGCACAGTTATGTTTTCACACTCAACATGGGTAACTAATGCTCATTTTCAGTTCTTTACTGACGCTGCGGGTAGCATTGGCTTTGGTATATCCTTCCAGGATAAGTGGGCTCAAGGGAGATGGCCAGCTGAAATACTGGAGAAGAATTATTCCATCGCCTTTCTAGAGCTTTTCCCAATAGTAGTCGGTATACGTATGTGGGCGGCTCTTCTAGCTAATTCTAAGGTCTTATTTTGGTCAGATAATCAAACAGTTGTTTATGTTGTTAATTCCTTAACTTCGAAATGTCCTAGTGTTATGAAACTGGTTCGTTTGCTTGTAGTTCTTTGTTTGGAACATAATATTATGTTCAAAGCACGTTACGTGCCAGGCTCTCGCAATGAAAAGGCTGATGCCCTCTCTCGTTTTCAGATGGACAGGTTTCGCAGGTTAGCACCAGGCGCAGATCTGGCTGGCAGCAAGCTTCCCGCCCATCTTTGGAGCAGCTTCATATAGAGAGAGAGCATCTGTTGTTTTCTTCGCGGGCGCCCGGCACTCATCATACTTACAGGAACGCTTGGTCTGTGTTTAAGCAGTTTCGGCTGCAATATCATTATGATATAAGTATACGTCCTAACGTTGAGCAGGTCGCTCAATTTATTGCTTATCTCTCCTGGAATGGGTATGCGGGGGCAACAATAAGTACATATATATCAGGCCTGGCTTTTACGATGCAAACATTGGGTTGGCCTGATGTGACTGACGCTTTTGTAATCCGGCGGCTGGTAGACGGGTGCAGGCGAAAAAATGCTCGCCGTGATACCCGGTGTCCCATAACCCTGCCTATTCTCAAATCCATCCTAAATTCATTGACTCACGTATGCGTTAATACGTATGATTCGGCATTGTTTCGGGCTGCCTTTCTAATCGCTTTCTTTGGTTTTCTTCGAGTAGGGGAGTTCACGTCTCGATCTAGACATGAACCCGTTCCTTTTTCAGAAAAAGATGTTATTATTCAAGGGATGGGTGATCAAGCAAAATTGCGCATTACGATTGCGAAGTCTAAAACAGATCAAACTGGACGTGGATGCTCGATTTTAATTCCACAAAATGTTGTTTCGTATTTATGCCCACTTCGCGCTGTAAATGATTACCTCGCTCTGCGGAGCTCGGGCGGCTCTGCCTTTTTCCGTCACTTTGACTCGTCACCCCTAACGAGGCACCAATTTGGCCAAGTTTTAAAGCATGCCATTAGTTTCTGCGGGCTACCCGTTGCTTACTTCTCTTCCCATTCTTTCCGTATTGGGGCGGCAACTTCTGCAGCCATGGCAGGTGTTCCCGATGTTTGCATTCAAAATATGGGGCGCTGGGCTTCCAACACACACAGATTGTATATTCGACAACCTCTCCCCCCTTAATTTAAGCAATTTTGACAGTATGTTTATCCCCCTTCTGTGTTTGATACCAGTTCGTGCACAATTAAAAAATATACCTAATGTTTCTTTGTTTTTGTTTTTGACAACCCTCTAACGAGCAGTAGATATTTACTCTCTCTCTCGCTTGTTGCCATGGTGACGGCGTTGGTATCTTACCCATTAATAGCCCCATGGGCGCAGGCAGACTTGCTCGCCCACTGTTAGTATATTGTGGTCTTTGCTACACTTATCATGTTTATGGTATCTGTTTACCCCCCCCCCCTTTAGAATGTACAATCGGTGCCGCTGTTTCTTTCCTTTTCTCTCTTCCATGTGCAGTTATTTGGAGTCTCAACGTGGGTTTGTGTCAGCATTCCACGGAATCGTACGAGAGGAAGGGGACATTTCATGTTTCGCTGACGCGGGCATTCCCGCTATACCTGGGGGCGGGCCCTCACAACTCGGCACGTGGCCGGGTCATAAAACCAAGGAGCTTCCAACACAAAAAACTCAATACATCCGCGAACAGGAGGACACTTGATTTCTTTGTCGCGGAGCGAAATCATAGAGTAACAGCTGTTTTACCTCCGTCGAGCACTCGCTGGCTCGGACGTCGCGAACGGTTGGAACTTTTTTATGAGCAGATGATATTGCCTGAATACCTTATCCAGAACTCACACGTGGTACCATCAGATCTCAAGCCCTTACTACAAACTTCACTATTTAGTTACTAAGCCCCGCCCACCCCGCCTCCCCCCATTTTTATTAGAGCATTATACTCCTCGCAAGTGGACTGAATGAGCATGAATCCTCCTAGATGGTTTAATTGGGCGTCCCTGTTAGTTTAATGCACCCCCCCCTTCCCAGCTTCTTAGCGTGGACATTGTAAATACACTACAGCATGGTTTGAACTATTGGCATCATATTGTGTTGTGGCGGCGGGCTGACTATGAGTCATCCCGTTTGGCGGCATTCCATTTTTGCCACAACACATTATGATTCTTCACTTATTTTGGGCTTCCTGAGATAATATTTTTTATTTATTTAGACCAATTTAGTATATTCCACTCCTCAGGTTATAATGTGAACGGGGCTTGGTTTGTCACCCGATTTGGATGAGGCCACCAGCGAATTCCATTTCGGACCGAACATTAACGTTGCCTCGTTCACATTCTAGTTCAGGGCCGTTGGTGGGGCTTCTGAGAACTAGTTTCTGTTTTAAAAGTTTTCCTGCATAAGCTCGTGTTGCAAACGGGAATCTTTGCTTCGTAGCTTTGCAGATGGAATTTTACGTTGCCCACATTTGGCCACATGACAAACTGGTGTCTTTGTCATGAATGTGGATGGACTGTTTTAATTGTCAATTGAGGAGATTGGTTTAATAACTTTAATTTTTCGCATATGACACATCTCAGGAGGCTTTACGTTTATATTATTATGTTTTGATTGTTGCATTATATTATTTTGGCTTTATTTGACAACACATCATTTTACTTTTCGGTATACATCATTTGGAAGATGCTTTTCAGAAACAATTTTTATTAAACTCCACGGAAACTGCATTTACTCGCCTCTCGTGTATTTTGTCTGGGTTGAGATAATACCTCTTAACGTGCGAAGCAAGTTAATGAGAGGTTATCTCGGGTCAGACTAGCTGGACAACAACATATCCCGTCAGCGGTACGTAACAGGTGTTTCACAAGGTGCCTGGTCAGGCGAATTCCTTTGCCCTGGCGGAGATATGTTGCGATGCCAAATATGGTATTTTGTCGGACTTCACTAGGAGGCGTGGCCAAAAAATGTTGCGTTGCGAATTTTGGTATTTTTCGGACATTACAAGGAGGCGTGGCTAAAATTGCTACATCGCGTTAGCTGACGTGGTAATTTCGGGAGGGGGCAAAAGCAAATTTCTAACAAGTTAGCATTCTTCTTCGTGGAGTCGATTGGAAAGCATCTTTTATCTCAATTCACCTTTTTTGTGCAACATACTTCCTGTATTTTTTCCCTCCTCCATCCCCTTGTCACCCCCACTAATTTTCAACGTCAAGATGTTTTGTTTCATGTTATTCATTCTAACAATGTGAGCTTCGGGCCTTAAGCCTGGTCGCACACCCAAAGTGGGCCGCAAGGTAATTCCATCCAACCTGTTCACCTACTTTTGGATACCTTTTGTATTTTACTTTGGTTTACCAGTTAGTTTAATTCATTTATCATCAGGTGTTCAGGGGGGTGTTTTCGCCCTTGCTGGAGCTCGGCCTTTTCCCATCACATTATGATTCTTCACTTATTTTGGGCTTCCTGAGATAATATTTTTTATTTATTTAGACCAATTTAGTATATTCCACTCCTCAGGTTATAATGTGAACGGGGCTTGGTTTGTCACCCGATTTGGATGAGGCCACCAGCGAATTCCATTTCGGACCGAACATTAACGTTGCCTCGTTCACATTCTAGTTCAGGGCCGTTGGTGGGGCTTCTGAGAACTAGTTTCTGTTTTAAAAGTTTTCCTGCATAAGCTCGTGTTGCAAACGGGAATCTTTGCTTCGTAGCTTTGCAGATGGAATTTTACGTTGCCCACATTTGGCCACATGACAAACTGGTGTCTTTGTCATGAATGTGGATGGACTGTTTTAATTGTCAATTGAGGAGATTGGTTTAATAACTTTAATTTTTCGCATATGACACATCTCAGGAGGCTTTACGTTTATATTATTATGTTTTGATTGTTGCATTATATTATTTTGGCTTTATTTGACAACACATCATTTTACTTTTCGGTATACATCATTTGGAAGATGCTTTTCAGAAACAATTTTTATTAAACTCCACGGAAACTGCATTTACTCGCCTCTCGTGTATTTTGTCTGGGTTGAGATAAATGCAAACAACCTGTTGCCACTCTCTTTTTACAAGAGAGTTGCCACAAGTTGTTTGCATCAATTTTCTCTCAATGTATCTGTCCCCTTTCTGATGAATGCATGCATTCAGGCTTCTATTAGCTGGGTTCCAATTTTGGCACGCGGCTACTCACTCATGTCATTGTCCATTCACTCATCTGCACCAAAGAAAAGACAAAGATTCAATTAAACGGTAGGAAATTTGCCTGCCGGTTAATTGAACACGGTCTCGCTGGCCTGCCTTCGTGGTCTAGTGGTTAAGGCATTGGCGTTCAGAGCCAGGGACCAGGGTTCGATTCTCGACGGATGCATCCATGGGTGTCCATCACGGGGGGGGGGGGGGTGGGGGATATATCCCCCCCCCCCCCAATATTTCAAGTGGGGGGGGGGGTGGCCTGTATTATCATCCCCCCCCAATAATTTAGGGTAGAAAAATTATAATAATGATGATGAAAAAATGAAAAGTTTGATCATGATGATTATAGTGATGATTATAGTATGCCATCAATCAGTTTGTTTCCCTCGCAATTTCTGTATATTGTTATTAAATGAAAACATTTTTTTTCAGGACTATTAAACAGATGGGTGGAAGTTCAAGATGAAAAAGAATGAAATGTTTATGTATATGATATTTTTAAACACATGACATAAAAGGACCCCAACGAAAAACAATTTTTGTTGATAGGGTGTTCCATCCCACCAGTGGTGAATGAATTAATTTTAATAAATCAATTAATTCAAAAGGGTGGAAAAACAAACGGGAGTAAAAGGGTGACAAGATAAATCGTCTAAGGAATGACCATATAGCTATTAGAGTAATAGCCCCACCAATTAAAATATTTGGGGGGAACATATCGTTTTGCCCCCCTCCCAATAATTCCGCATGTGCAACTAAAAATAAAATAAGATTGTAATGCTACACTGAAACCAGCAAGCGAGATTAAGATACCAACTCGATTTTGATCTAAAATCGTGCTCAAAATGTCTGCTTTTCAGATCGGAATATAAAATTGTTCAGCTCGCGCTTCGCGCTCGCATCATTTCTGTACCAAAACCCCATACTTTTCATTATTAAATAGGTGAATAGAATGTCCCGTTTTCAGTTCTATACCTCAAAAGAACTCCCGCTTCGATTTGAAACAATCTTTTGTTGGATATATATCTTGTTCTTTATTAAAAGCGTCCATTAAATTGTCTTTTTGTCCAGATCGAAATATTAAAATTTTCAGCTGACGCTTTGCGCTCGCATCTATTGTTCTTCTAGATACCCATCTTAATCATTGGTACCAAAAGTGCTTAGAATATCAAGCTTTCACGTCAGAATATAAAGAAATTTTAGCTCGCTCTCTAGTGAGATACATGTATCTATGCTCCTCATGAGTTACTACAAGCAAACCTAAACAGGTACATTTTTCCTGTTTTCATGTCATACTAAAAATTTTCAGCTCGCGCTTCGCGCTCGCATTGTTGGTGAGGTTGAGATATGTGTCTCTTTCTCATGATTCATATATATATATATATATATATATATATATATATATATATAATATAGGCCTATATGTGGGGGTGTAGGGGTGTGTGGGTGAGTTTGTTCGTTTTATATGATCGAACGTCTTTGGAACGTTGATTCATGATTTTGCCCCCCCCCCAATCTGAAAAATGGATCGATGCCCCTGTGTATACATCATGCTCAATCAACAGATCACTATGTACATGTTCCAGATAATTTTTGTCATTTTTTCTTTCGTATGAGTTTAGAATAGGCTTACATATATATATATATATATACAGGGGGTCGCCCCACTCCTGTAGTGCTGTCCCTGCCAAGAACACTGGCCACCCCTGTATGCTCGGAGTGTAAAAGACGATTTACCTGGTGCAAGATGAAACTTCATCTTAAAGACGATTTACCTGGTGCAAGATGAAACTTCATCTCAAGAATAAGGTGAAACTAAAGACGCCAATAATTATTGAAGAAATTCCGGAAATAACGCGAACCGTTGTAAAGGTATACATGTATACATTGTCTTTTTGTCTATTGAATAACGGAAACAATTGCTGGTTTAAGACAATTCATGATATTTTTAACATACTAGATATTTGTCGGAAAAATGACACCCCCATACTTGATCCAGAAAATATACCAATTTCCCCAAAAGAATTTATTACAATATGTTAAACATCATTGGAAAGAAGATTTGACGAACAATTTGAATTGGATTTATTTAACGACAGGGACACTAGGGAAGGAAATAAACTAATAACTTTTAGGCAATTCAAATTCAATATAAGACAAGAAAATTAGTTATATTCAATACACAATGTCAATTTGAGAAAAAATATAACCAAGCTCCGACTGAGCGCTCATAATCTACCAATAGAAACAGGAAGGTACAAAAGACCGGAGAAGATACCACCTAACCTGAGATTTTGTGAAGATTGTAATTTGAATTTTGTCGGGGATGAGTTCCACATTATAATGAAATGTAACAAATATAAAGATTTGCGTAAAGATTTTTTTGAAAAGATAATTACCTTCAATATTAGGTTTACTGAAATGGAGTGCCAGGAAAAATTTATCTACATCATGAAATTGGAAACTGAAGCCTTGATTAAATTGTTTTGTTCTTTTATCCAAAACTTAATTGCTATTAGGGGTGATTTCTAAGTACTAAAAATGTCAACCGGTAAACACTTTGAAGTAATATATTCGCAATATTTTTACACAATGAATTTACATGTAATGCCATTCTTCTCATTCTTCCTCTCTTTCCCGCTCTCTCCATTTTCGAACTTCTTCCCTCTTTATTTCCCTTTCCTCTCTCACTTTCTTTATGTTTTCTTTATCTTTTCTTGGATATCAGTCTCTATATTCATTGTCAAAGTATCTATCCGAATGATTCCTATGTTTATTGTGTATATTTGTATATAATTTACAAGTTGTTTCTTTTTTCTTTTTTTTTCTTTTTGACGAAATACTATTTTGTTTTTGTTTATTTGCTTATATTCCTTGCATTGTATATTTGTCTTGTATCATTTTGTACTTCTTGTTATGAACAAAATACTGGCAATTGCCAGTGAAGTTCTAATAAATTCAATTCAATTCATGTATATCGATACGAAACGTGCTCTCCGCCGTTCTGTTTTCAAATCCGATATCCGTCCATCAAATAACGGCTTCAAGATAAGCGGCGTAATGTTGAGTAAATATTACCTGACCGTGGGTGCAGTCATATCCACAAAACCGACTGCTAACCGACTTATTATCTACCGTTCGAAATAACGCATTAGCTTTAATCGATACATAGTAGTTTTTGTTGGTGTGTCTGTATAATTTTAGAGATGATATTGGGAGAATGATATGTGTTCCATCGCTCTATGCCCCAATGATTGCATTGATTTATTATTGAAGGGGGGAATGTGACATTTGGACAGATACGATAAAATATTAATAGCCAACAGTATGAACTGATATGAGTGTTGATTTTTAATATCACCTGAATTTGACATTGAAGATGTTGAATGTCGAGTGCTCGAAATTTCATACTACTCTAAAGAACGCGACACTATACCTGAATTGTCATTTTTAACAATATTGCCAGCTATTTCGTTTTAATAATTATATTTCTCATGTTGTTTGAAGAAAATTGGGAAATATCCATTTTGATAGGAAGAGAGGGTGTTTGAACTATACAATATTTCATTTTTTACATATTTGACAATAAGGATCAACTTGACTGAACCACATAGTATTAAACAATGCTAATTCCACATGTTCAGGGGAGGGTCTTTAGTTTCGGTAAATCACCAAAACTTTTTGTCATTTTTCCTTTAAAAGTGCATGTGCTAAAAAAATGAATGCGGAGGATATAAACTTAAAATGCATTTTATTGGATAGATTTATTGATTTTACACCATAATTTGATTCGATGATAGTAAGATATCTACGCAATTTTGTCTAGTTTATATAATATACCTTATCCATGACGGATATAATTTTAGTCAGTAGCTATCTAATATCCAATCACTAAATATGTTTTGTATTATAAGTGACACAATTAAGGGGTATTTCATAATTCAAATAAATAAATAAAGAATGCCGAAAGAGGTTGAAATATTTAAATTCAAATACGAACGGCCGGAAAACGTAACATTAAAGTTATCATGGGTAAATGAAATGTAGCCACCGACTACTACGCTTTGTTTAAATATTGTAATGACCGATGATACTTGTGTGTAGTTCACATGACTGTTTGCCAGTTTACCAGAGCTAAAATACAAATGTTTTGTGTTAAAAAGGTGAGGATTTGTACTATTAAACATGTCAATTTGAAACAACATTGCCAATTTGAAGTTTAAAATAGATTAAAACTGTTCACGCCTTAACAGCTTTGTCATGTTGATGGATATTTGTAAACTTCATTTTTTTTTTAAAGATGGAAATAGGGACGGAGAAGAAGAACCAGATCCAATGAAAACTGAAAAATACATCTTTAAAAATTGTCTTTTTCAACGTAGCACAGACATTAATTTTCAATAGTTTGGGGGATAAGCTGACAATTGAAGCAGGTGAAAATAATTGAACGAGGTGAAAGGGTAGACATTATTTCGATCAATGAATATTCAATTTGAATGAACTATTTGCACATAGCATTTGTCTATGAGGATGTGTCCAACCAACATTGGGCATTTCTTGTGCGCATGTTTATTTATCCAGTGTGGTGAAAATTTTGCCCATTCTAAAGTAATTGCTGCTTATGTTTTAACCTTATTGGACAATATGCTTCCCGCATTGGGTAAAATACGGCCCCAAAGTGGTTGGACACATAATTACCTTCGTGCTGGTTAAAAGTTTACATGCACTAAATTCTCTCCTCGACATTCCATTCCCCAAAACTGAATTCAAAAGAAAGTCATTCTCTTATAAAGCAAGCTCCCTATTTAATAAACTCCCATTTTCAGTTCAATCCACAAATTCTATAAATTCTTTTAAAAGAGGTTACCTATTGGCCAAACATTTATTATAACAAAGTATCTTCTAGTATTCTTTCCTTTTTGTTTATTTGTTTTCTTTTTATGTTTATTTTATAGATTATAACTTTTTATATTGATTTTCACTTGTATTTATATATATTATCATGTTTATGTTCTATTTTATGTTTGTAAAGGGGGATGGCTTCGTTGTAAAGCAGTTTTATAACTGAACCGAACTACCCTCCACCTTATTTTATCATTTGTTATAAATAAAACATGAATAAATAAATAAATAATAAATAATAATATTTTCATGTTTGTGTACAACAGTATAGTTCAACGACCCAAATTTGTGCATTTACAACTGAAATAGATCATCCATTCCTGACCTGAATATTGAACATATTAAAGGTAATTAGGTGATCTGTCAATCGACAGATCAACTATTAATTTCGTAAGAATTTTTATTTTTTTCCCCCGCCCTTTTCTTGTTGCCATAAAATCTCCAAATCTACATCTTCAATTTTCTTCAAAGTATCATCAGTTATGGGGACCTACCATGTCATCTGGGTGAAACAAGTTCTTCAAGGTCAAAAGGTCATCATGACGTCATCTAGACGCCATTTTGTAAAATCACATAATCAATCATATCTTCATTATCAATTATCAAAAATTTATCATATTTACACATCACATTATCTTCAGGTTAAGGGTCAACTGTCCATATCATCAAAGGTCATGTAAAGGTCACGACGTGCGCGTACGCGCGCGTCAAAATTTTAAAATGCTCAAAATCACTTTTTGACCAAAATAGAGTATGAATCAGGCCATTTTAAGCATTTCAAAAATTTGCGCGCGCGCACGGTTACGCGCGCGTTCTCGCGCGTAACGGCATTATGCAACATAGGATTGCCATTTTTTTTATATCAATGCACCGATAATATAATTCTGAACAATTTGATACCTTGATCAACCTTCTACGACAAATAATAACGGAATTAGCCTCCATTAAAGTTTACAGCACGTGCGCGCACGCGCACTAACCATAGACAATATATGTGCAAAAACATGCCTATACAAAATTCATTATAGCTCTTCAGGAAGTCCGTTGACCCCCAATTTTTTTTTTCATATTCGAATAGAGTATAGATGGGAGATATGATTTCATGTCACATTTGACCCTTAATTTCATCATGACGTCATCAAAATGGCGTCGGAACGCAAAATTCCCATTTTGCTACTTATGACGTCATCATAATTATGCATATTTGACTCTAACTCCATAAATATTGGCCATTTTTTGCTCAGTTTTCAATATGTTGTAGCTGAGGACATACTCTTTCTAATTTGATGGCTATATTTACATTTTAAGGAACGAATCATCCTGAAAAATGGCAAGTTATAGAGACATGTCATTTTCGCTCATTTTGTGTGCAATCTCTATGGGAAATGACTTTTTCTCAAAACTGGATTTTACATTCCTCTATTTCGCGGGCCATATATCCATTTCTTTTTGTCTGTTTTCTCTGATCTTGGAGTATGTTGTAGCTGAGATTGTAAGCTATCGCTAAAGTGGTCTCCATTTTCCGATCAGATGCCGGGATCATGCCCGTATTTCACTTGCAGAATTGGATTTGAGATCCTCCTAATTTGCTTATGTGTAAAGTCTATGGGAAACAGTGTAGCTCAATTGGTAAGGCATCAGACTTGCGTCCTCAGGGTCCAGGGTTCGAGCCCAGGGGTGAACATGATAATTTTTTTTTTCTTTTTTTTTCTTTTCAACATTTCACACATGGTCCTTTATGACCATTACAATGTATATAAAATAAAACATTGGACAATAAAAGAGATTAAAATCCCTTTTAATGTTGAATATGTACATGACCTACACTTTTTCGCACAACTTTCTCATTTCCCTCTTTTTCAAGAGTATTCAACACATTCTTTTCGTAAGAGAAGTTCAGTTTTCATCATGATGATTATATTGATCTCAATAAACATGCTGATTGTCTTCCTGATCATGAAATCAGAGACAGATCACCTAATTCGTCCTCATGACGAATTAAAATTCTAGTTACAATTTGTATTGTGTCGGAAATACTCATTTTCCTATTTGGTAGATATTATTTCCATTGATTTATTCCTCAATTTTCCGGAAGCTCACGATTTTCATGATTTTGAAAAGTTTTTGAGAGTCTTTGGCAAATATACCCTGAATTTGACGACGTAAATTATTGGGTCACTCCTCGCGTCCTATTCAAATTACAACCGACGATTTTTAGCAGTTTCTAGTTCAATGTTTGAATCTCGCACACTAAAATAAATATACATGTAAATACTGGAGCGCTCTAGATTTTCTTTAAATACTTGAAAAATGTTTGACGTCTCCATTTTTATGGTTAGAAGAACACCATGAATGTCACGTTTCGAATCTAATTATACAGGTATAGTGTACCTGATTTTGATGGTCAAGAGTGAAAATGAGTGTTGACATCTCTTCCTCGTGGCCTAAATAAGTACTTTACGATACTCTCTTTTCCACTCACGCTCCCGTAAAGCTTTCATAGTTTCCATAATATTGTACGTTTTTATGTGCTTTATGCATAGTCTACATCCATTGCAAACATCATTCTTCATTCCATTAAAAAGCTGTCTTTATGATAATGATGATGCAAAACTAGAGTAGGTCACGATCTCCTTTCAGCCTGCACTATTCAAGAAACGATTTTAATAGTACAAAAGAAAATGTGTACAATAAGATTCCTTATTCATGAGTACTATTTATTATTGGGGGCGGGGCATGTTTCTCCGCAGGGTGAGATGACCGGCGTACAGATGAGGGGGAGGGAAGTTGGGGGCTCGTGCCCCCTCAATTTTTCACGACCAGGGAAAAAAAAGAGAAAAGGAAGATGATGATGATTATTACTATTATTATCATTATTTTTATTATTATTATTATATTATTATAATATTAATTTCTAAATATTATGTCACAATCTATCACAAAATTTTATTTTTGTAAATAAAAAAGGCCGAATTTTGCTTGCTTGCTTTTTAATAAATTTTACGCGGTACGCCATATCTCGCCCCATATTTTTTTTTATTTCATTACGCCACTAGAGATAATAGTCATTCTGTCATGATCCACATTCCTGAAAAACTAAAATCAAATGGTAGCTACAGACATGTAGGTTATCAAAGCATATAAACAGATATTTTGAATTACTAATAAGCATGATTATTATTTGTTATTTTATTTTTGCATTTCATGATAATAGCATCAACATTCAAAAGCAGCCATATCGGTGCTATAAAACACGTGCAGTCAACGTTCAGCTAGCTGGGTTAATGGAGAAACACAGAAATAAACAAAGGAGAAGAAGAACAAAAATCAAAACCTGGCCAAAAAATGGTGGGTTTTTTATTGGTCAGGTCTCAGTTCAATATCAGTTTATTTACCAAAGAGAAACTTGTACTATTTGCTTATTTTCACGACCACATTGCCCGTTAAAGAAAGGCCTAATGCCTAAAGACCTATAAATTTAATATTTTGGTCCATTAATAAAATGTCCCCTCCTCTCAGTTTATCCTGTTTTATTTTCAATTCATAACATTTTTTTTATTAAAAAAATAAACCAAAATCGATCAAAACTAGTAGATTTCATTTCAATCCACATAAGTTTTGTCAGTCACTTACATATATTTATAAGGGATCATGCACATACAGATTTCATATCAGTGCAGAATAAAAATAGCTCCATTTTCATGTGCGACGGCTTAACGGACAAAACATTCATACGACCTTTATGAAATTGTGATTCTCCTTTTTTTTTATTATATACATGTGATGTGAATATGTAGAGGTTACCATGGAAACGTAAATATCTGAAGGGGGTTTTAATTTCCTGAGTGTGTTATCAGGGATTTTGCATTGATTGGCAATCAGTGACTATTGTATAAAATGTAACCACTGATTAATAGACCAGTTCGTAGTTACTTTATGTACAATTTTTGTCAAATGACCTTTCATTTCTTTCATTATGATAGGCAGATTTCAAAGCAAGATATTACGTAAGCTTACCTTACATAGCAGGATGAAGAAATTGAATAGACCAGGTGACTAGAATAGCACACCAATGAACACTTTATGAAGGTATTTGTTGCATTCCTACTTTAAATGCATATCATAGCATGTTGCACAATATACTTGGCAAACTGTGAAATACCAGTCGTTCGTGGACGCATTGTTGTTTTTTGTGGATGTAAATGAAAACCACTATTCAAAAGAATATATGAATAATCAAGACATCAAAGTTGGTGCTTATCTCATTAAATTTTAAACCACCATGTCACTTGAGTACAAATGACCTTCCTCTGATCATGCGTAGAATATTTTGATCATGCGCAGAAAGGAACTACGAACTGACTTATTATGTGCGTCGAGCGTTTGCAAACATATTTTTTCCGTAAAACCTAGTTCCCATTGTCACGGTCTGCGACACAATTCAAACAGCGTACTTAAAGGTCAAGTCAACCTCAGGACAATGTTGATTTAAATCAATAGAGAAAAATCATACAAGCATAATGCTGAAAATTTCATCAAAATCGGATGTAAAATAAGGAAGTTATGACATTTTAAAATTTCGCTTATTTTTCACAAAATAGTTATATGCACAATATTTAGTCACGTGCAAATGAGAGAATCGATGATGTCCCTCACTCATTATTTTTTTGTCTTTTATTGTTTGAATTATACAATATTTCAATTCTTACAGATTTGACAGTAAGGATCAACTTGACTGAACCATAAATTGTTAAAAAATGGTAATTCCACATGTTCAGGGAGAAATAAAACTTTGTTTCACAGGACAATGATGAGGAGAAAATAATAATATTTCATGTTTCATATAATAAAATACAAAAGAAATAGTGAATGACTGATGTCATCAGTTCCCTCATTTGCATACCGGCCGGGATGTGCATATAACTATTTTGTATAATCATATTTTATACCCGATTTTGATGAAGTTTTCAGTGTTATGCTTGCTGGATTATCCTCTTTTTATTCAAATCTATTTTTTGTTGGGGTGGACTTGTCCTTTAATCATGGAGTAATCGCAGGGTCCTGTCAGATCACATCAGATCGCATAAGATCAGATTGTGACAATCGTATAGATCGTAAAAACAAATTTTGAATGGTTCAAAAATTTTCGCGATCAGTTACGAAAGGCCATTCGTGGATTTCGTTAAGGATCGCAAAACAGTGGGAACGTGGTATAAAGCAGTTTGCAAATGAATTTCGATGTCGCAGATAAACATTCGTGAAAGATGTCAAATCCAAGCTCCGCAACGTATGCAGTGGCGAAATAACCTTCATTTTGTAGTGAACCCTTTTTCCCATTTTTTTTCGTGCCAAATTTCTCGGTCAACCCCCTCCTTGAAATAAAAAAAACCTAGGTCCGCCCCTGGTACGTAAGCATTCGCCGCTCAGTGAGATAAAAAAAAAATCACGACCAACATGACCAAGGGGGAAAAAAGAAGGAAAAAGAAAGAAAAAAAAATGTATTACATTCTGAATATAATGTCACAGTCTATCACCAAATTTTAGTTTTGTAATAAAACGGTCAAAACTTTTGCACGCTCTTTTTACTCGCCCCCTCAATAGGTTTTCCTTATCACGCCACTTGCAAAATGGTGTCAATTAATAATTATCATAACAATTTCTTTTCAATATGTTAACTGAAATCATCAGCTCACATCACCAGCGGCGCGTTTTTTAAAGTAATTTTTAATTAATTAGATTGTAAATGCTGGCCGAAAAATTAGCTTCGCATGACTATAAACATGACAGAGTCTTGATTGGATTAATTGCATGTAAGATTAGAGAAATAGATAGACCAATATATATATAATAGACATGGTAAATGAGTTGATTACAAACGATGAGAGGCGACGTAGCTCAGTCGGTTAGGGCCTTATTTTCACACGTGAATCTTGAATCATCATTCCGCCCTTTCACACGGTTTCAAAATCGTAATATGAATAATGATATCAGTGAAAAATAATTCTAATGACGAATTTTTAGCACATGTGGAACCAAACTAGAATCACCAACTCTAATCACAATCACGAATTCAAATTCTACTCCGGAGGCGAATTCTAGTTAAGTTTCACTCAAATTACGGTACGAATTTTACGTCTGAAACGGTTGACCTCCAGGGCGGAGCTTACGTGACCTTTCAAACACATCCGTAGATAATACAATTGTCACGCACTCACCGTATACCCTTTTTACACAGGATTTTCTTAACCCCGGACTATCGCTTACCCCGTACTATCCTTAACCCCGTACTATCTTTTTTTCCTTTTCACACATGCCAAATCGTTATTGCTATCCCCGGATAAGGAATGCTTGCTTTTCACACACGAAACTCGCTAACCCCGGACTAGTGGTAGCTCACGAATATTCACGAGCGCACTGAGGGTTCATTCCTTTTTACACACACTAAAATTTCATTAACCCCGTACTATAGGTGGGGCTAAATTGCCATTTAGCCCCATTTAGCCCCACCTATAGTACGGGGTTAAGCTTAGCCCACTTTCGTTTTACACTAGCGATCTTAACCCCGTACTATCGCTCTTAGCACCGCAATTGCTGGGATAACCCTGCTTTTTTGCAGGGCCAAATAATCCCGTACTATAGGTGGGGTTAGCCCACTTTGCAAAAATGCTGTGTAAAAAGAAAGTGGGCTAAGCTTAACCCCGTACTATAGGTGGGGCTAAATGGCAATTTAGCCCCACCTATAGTACGGGGTTAAGGAAATTTTAGCGTGTGTAAAAAGGGTAATAGTTTCCTATTTTGTGATGCAGTGCTTTGATTGGATTTGATTGACAAGTCACCAAGGACACAATACTGCCTTCACTCAGGAATTCGAATTCAAATCACAGTTCTCGAATGAACGTGTGAATGGTACAATGATTCTAAAGATGAATTACAATAACCATTACAATGATGATTCATGATTCTTGTGTGATTAAGCCCATTGTAATGATGATTGCTATTGTAATCGTGACTATGATTAGCGTTCGTAATTCTAATCATGTTCTAGTTTGGTTTCACACGTGCTAAATATTCGTCATTAGCCTTATTTTTCACTGGAATCACCATTAAAATTACGATTTTTTGTTACCGTGTGAAAGGGCGGTTAGTCTGTTTCCGTAAAGATCATTGTAATCCCAACGTGATGGATTTGAGTCCCGCTCTTGTCTAATGACGTCATCAGGTCAAGTCAATCTTCAAGCTCAATAATTGTGGGCATTACCGGGAACACAATAACACTTTCTTTTAAAGTTAACTCAATTCAATACAATTCTTTATTCCATTTCCATTCAAAACATAATACAAAGCAATATAAAGTAATACAAATCAAGTACAATTTTACAAACGAGCATTCTTACTTCGTAAAACAAAAAACAGTATAATATTGAGCATAAACTAGTGGAGCTTTCAAACGAATATAAATTTATCCTCGTGTAGCTTTCAAAACGAGTATGAATTTACTGTATCCATGTGTGTGAAGCTTCTAATGAAAATTGTATCACTTGGAGCTTTTAATGAATATTGATTTATCCTCGTGTAACTTTTTTATGATAGATGGCATTTTTCTTGTAATAATGATGTAGGAATTAAGATCAATACATTTGTACATATCAATTCATTTGTTATTTCCATTAAACTTATTGATAAAGAATCTCCCACTCATTTTGAAAAATCATAAGAATTGATTAGTAGATTGGAGAGGCTGTAAATAAATCAGATATAATACACCAGGCATACGTTAATTATAAAAAGCGGTTGGACTACTAATGGGTTGATGGGTGACCTATCAATATAATGAAACCAACTCAATCGCCAAATGGTTCTTCATTACCTGGCCTTTCTTTAGCCGAAGTCCTTCATACTGACAAAAGTGACTGTCACGTATAAAACATCGATATAAAAGATGGATATAAAAGATGGATAGAGCCTGTTGTATATGCTGCTACACCCACGGCCTTGAAGCGCCAGGCTAATTACTCCATGACGCAACAGTATATATGGGGACATGCAAACACTAGGAAACACCATACACACACACACGCACATGAAAGAGAAAACAAAGTCTATGGAAAAATATGTGGAACTTACTTTGGGCGTGCTTGACATTTGGAAGTACTTTTTAAAAGTATTTCCCAGTGGCCCCAAATGCGCGCGTTTTTACTCTATCCATTCTTTTCGTAAACTATCGTTGTTATTATCTGGAGAGATTGAAGAGCGCCATCATCTGATCATAACATGCAACTACTACTGTCATGACTGTTAATATTCAACTCCTACTGTAAACTGGGCGTTGTGGCGTGCGCCTGTAATCCAAGCTGTGGGGAAGTTACAAATAGATGCAGAGGTTCGAGCCCTGATCACGTCTTTCGGATGGTGACGTTAAAGGTCGGTCCCAGACGTAAATAATCACATCTGATTGATACACGTCTGACAAAACTCAAATACACACACACACAGTTTTAGATTTGGGCGATACGTGTTGTTCAGGATATTTTGATAACCAATTCTAGTCTCTTAGCTGATTGTTTGAGCAATAAAATTTTCTTTTTTGCCAATGATAAAGTTGTAGAGGTAGTCATGTGTAAAAAAAACGGTAACCAACAAATTATGTTTGATTATGGGTGAATTAAAGGTGAAAATAATGTGTGTCGTAAGGGATTCGGAAATGTCCCGTATGACACGCAACATTTTCACCTCCAATTCACCCATGGACATAATAATAATAATAATATTAACGTTTTATTTACCCAGGGTAGCCACTTCAATCATAAGACTGCTCTTCCAGCGGGCCCTGCATAACATAATATGTTATTATTACCCTTCTCCAGTCTAAATGCTGAACGCCAAGCAAGAAGGCAGAAGGTCCCATTTTTATAAGTCTTTGGTATGACTCGGCCGGGGATCGACCTCCCGTTCATGAGGCGGACGCTCTACCACTGAGCCACCATGCCCGGTGTCATTTTATGTCATTTGTTTACACGACTACCCCGTAGTACTTTTATTATTACCACAAAACAGTTTAAAGTTCCTTGTTTGTTTGGACAGCAGGTTAAAAAGTGTTGTGAAAATGGCTGATTTTGGTAGGCATGGAATCGCCCATTTATTAGTTTCGAGGATAATTTACGCATTCCTTGTTATTTCATGTTGTTCCATTAATACTCTGTTACTCGCACTTTATACAAAAGGGAAGGGCAATCGCACCAAAAAAAGATAGCAATCGAAAGTGAAATATACAAAGGGCCTTTTCACGCGTGAATCTTCAATCATCATTGTAATGATGATTGCAGGCGTTCGTAATTCTAATCATGTTCTAGTTTGGTTTCACAAGTGCTAAAAATTCTTCACTGGAATCATCACTCAAATTGCGATTTGTTTTATCGTGTGAAAGGGCGGTTAGAATTGCCGTAATTTAAGCCCCCATCACACTTATTCGGAATCAGCAGGAATTAAGCAGAAGCTGGAAAGAAAAAAATATTCAGAAAATCGAGAAATTTTTGGGAGGAACTTATAAATTCACTAAACTGGAGTTGAAATTCAGTAAATTGACCAGTTGTATCATCATACACTAGTCAAAATGAACCGCAATGGAGTCAGATTGATAATTTGTGCTACGTTCTTGGACATTCTAGGGGCATTCTAAATATCCTGACTGCATTCTGAGTGCATTCGAAATATTTGTGTCATTTCTTTTGGCCGTCCCGAAGGTTTTGGTCATGTTCAAAACATTCGAGGGATATTTTAGAACGGTGTTCGAAGTAGATTTAAATGACCAACTGGTGGTCAAACAATAGTCCTTTCATTCAGGCCAATTCTGCTTGATTCGGAATAAGTGTGATGGGGGCTTTAGAACTAGCCTTTTTACGGGTTCCCCTGAGAACAGAAGTTCGTGGTTACATTGTTTCAATTCTAATTCGACATCTCTCCTGATTTAATCATAATGATATGTATATGTTTGTAAGAGACATCCCTCGCTGCCTTACCTGGAGTTGGAAGGAATGACTTGCGGGTTACAGGAATTTTATATTTCTTTTTTTCTTCCATGCAACTCCAGGACTGCAGCGGGGAGTCCTTTTTTAAATTCTGTCATACTTTGTAATGTCATCATTCGATGGTTTTTGTTTGTTGTTTGAAATGCCGAATAAATAATAATGATAATACTAATAATCACCAAAAGGTGATTAATGAAGGTCTGAATCGTTCATATTTCAATGGTTGTCAGGTAATAACGCTTCTTTAAGCAGCTGCCTTCATTTATATTATGTTTGCCATTTGTATTTTGTATTAGGGAAGTTGAAATTGTCAGTGCTATGTGTCATTTGGGAAAAACGCTTATATAAATATTGCGTCTAATTGGGTATTATTATTGTGGATTCAGGGGGCCGTTTCATAAAGCTGTTCGTAAGTTAAGAGTGACTTTAGGAACGACTGGTGATCCTTTATTGTGGTAAATGGTATATTCATTGGCGATGGTTAAGCGTGAAAGAAAGGTTCACCAGTCGTTCTTAAGTCGCTCTTAACTTACGAACTGATTTATGAAACACCCACCTGGTATCAAGCTGAGGGCAATGGGCCGATCATCATCATGAGCACGAAAGAAACGAAATCTCACACGAGATGTTTCTATGTAAGACAATCTACCTTTAAAAAAAGACTATGATGTTCGTACAGAAGCAAGATCTCACGAGCGTACTGGACTGTTTGCCACACGTGTTTGCCTCACACCCCACGACATAAATAATAAACATATTTGATGAAAAAAGGCAACAATAATAATTTCACGGCTATTATGAATCAATAATCATGTGGGAAATCAATTTCTTTGCATATCACAAACTCAATGCCACTTAATACCACAAAATCAAGTACCAAAGAAAAGGTTAATTTTGTAGTGGTAGCGAGTCAACAGATTTAAACCAGTGCAGAAACGCTTTCAAAGTACCAAATTGTGGCATACGTGGAATTTGGCCACCAAGGACCTAACATGTCGTTCCACTCCCTTGAATTTTGACATCCAAACGAAACAACACACAAATTGTCCTTTGGTGATTTTATTCATTGGAGACTAACAAACAAAAAATTGCTTTCGTTTCGTTTCCATATAAACTCTAATGCACGTACAACTCGAGCTTATTATTCGAATCCATTATTATTTTGCTGCCTGCTTAAAATAATTGTGTACATCCATTTTTGATCGCCGGAAAACCTGCAAGAAAGAAGGATAATTGTTTCTGGAAAAACTTAGAAAAGGTAAAGTATTAACTTCCCGGGCTGTATTAAAACTATAATTATTATGATATTATCGTATACAAGGGGATTAAAAGATAGGGGTACAGAGTGCAATTGGCATGATAGAGTACTCAATAACTTTTGTCATAGCCATGTAACATTTGTATATTCTTACCAGTATAAAGTAATATTTCAATCCTACAATACTATCACAATTAATGAGTGTTCGTGTCCGAGGCAGCGGAGCGACCGAGCAATAACATTTTCTAGGTTCATCATTCAGTAGCGTAATGAGTCAAAGCATTTGATCGAGCCAGACTCCGGGTATGGGGCATAATTTCCACAAAGCTGCGAACGAGTGTAGCGATCGAACAACTTTTTTATGTTAAAAAATCGGAAATCTTATTTTACCCTTTTTTCCTTATCTCTATGTTTCTCCGTTTATATGTCGTCGTCGTAAATTTTTTAGGGGTCTTGGCATCCAAGCCCCTCCATGTCTGTATATATGCCAGTGTTACTCATGAGAGTATTTCATACTCTAAATATTTAAATTTTGCTACTCAGGGATGAGTAGTTTTAGTTTTTGTTATTGGCTTGTGTGTATTAAAATAATTTCGCTTGGCTGGCACGTGCGTTGCTGAATCGTACAGCTAACGTTCTATTCTTTATGAAAGTCTGAACAATAAATAAGGGGTCAAATTCACACATTCGGTGAATGAGGGCCTATAGCTCATCGCCATCAATGCCGGAAAAATACATGTTCTTTCGGGCTTGACTTCAGAAGATTTTGCTCTTCATCTCATTTTGTTTCTTTTTTTTTCATTTCCAACGTTTATTGTACATATTGATATAAGCAATGAAACATATTGCAAATTTCTTCGCACGAAAATTATGTAGTCAAGATTATCACACAACCAGGTTGAGAATGGAGGAGGCTGCTAAAATAGTGGAGGCTGTAGGATGCAGCCTCCAATGGAGCAACCCCCCCCCCAAAAAAAAAAAATGACAACTTTAGCATTAACCAGTTAAATGTATACCAAGGATAAAAATTGAAAAAGAAAATGGAAAGAGAGAGGGAGAGAATAATAATGATAATAATTATAATACTAATAATAACAGTACGCATTTTAAGAAACAATTAGACTTGTTCAACGAGACAATGAATTGCACACAAATATGAATCTCGTATTAGGACCTGGCAAGGTCTTTCGGATAATTTGTACAGAGAATCACTATTATTTCTGGCTCGCTCAATTTGTTTAATGGCCATGCCCTCACTGTAAACAATACAAGATTTACATAAGTTGAGAAATAGATTAAAGTACTGATTTTGGTTCTCTCATTTGCATATCGCTAATGATACATATATCACCGTTTCACTTTTACATGCGAATAATTCAAATTTGGAAATGTCATTACGCTCCCATTTTACATCCAATTTTGACGACATTTTCAGCTACTGGCCTCTCTACATTCATTCAAATCAGGCTTTTGTTGATGAATTTGACCTTGGAAATGTACAGATTGCGATGTGTCTAACTGACTATTTGTTACAATAGAGTACCAAAGTGATGACGTCACATTTTTTTTTGTATTCCATCGTTTTTATACCGGAATTTGGTTGAGCCTGATGAAAAACCCCAACTACCAAAATTTGATGAGAATCGGTCCATGGGGGCCTGAGATATGACCTCAAAAATACACAGTAAGCCCCATTGAAGTCAGTGTAATTTTTGCTTGACTTCAATGGGGCTAATTATGTATTCATAAGGTCATATGTAACACCCCAATGGACCGATTCTCACCAAAGTTTGGCAGGGGGGGGGGGTAATCATGCTCTACCAAAATCTGGTATTAAAAAGGATGGAATACAAAAAAAATTGTGATGTCACACTTCGGTACTCTGTATACGTGCGAGTTATGTCGTCGATGTCTCGCTTCGATGTTTCCTTCACAGTGGCGCCTTATACGTGTTATTGCAGTTTCATTTTCCTCCTTATTCTTTGAACTTGTTTTGATTTATGCGTAATTAATACTTTTTTTGTTGTGTAAATAGGTCAACCAAAACTTGTCAAATATTGGCTTAACAGAGAGAGAGAGGTGGATGGATGGGGATTGAGAGAGGGATAGAGAGGGGGATAGAGGAAATAAGAGAGGGATACATAGACGAGGGAGAGATAGGGAGACAGAGAGATAGTGAAAAGGAGAGAGGGAACTTGAGAGAGATGGAGAGGGAGGAGAGAGAAGGGGAGAAACAAAAAGGAGAGGTGGAGGGGGATAAAGAAAGAGGAGAGAAGGGAAGGGGGAGAAAGCTGTTCCGCCTTTGACGGGACCTTTCATATCCTCCTCTGCTCATCAAACCCGGCATGACGGTCGAGTGACACCACCACCCCTGACCCAAGCATGCCGACCCAACTGAAAAAACACAGTGTCCCACAGTTTATGCCACAGTGTGTGCAAAGTGTGGAACACAATGTGAAATCACCTTCACACTGTAAAATTTGAGCATTTCAACAGTTTGAATCACATAATTGCATAGTCGACCATGTGAGCACGCGGTGAACAGTCACACTGTTGAGGTGTCCACAGTGTGAAAATATCTTCACGCTGTTGAATTTGGGCATTTTGAGTATGAGTGATATTTCCACATAGTTCACTATGTGAACACACTGTGATCACACTTTCTGACACTGTGTTGTTTCCAGCGGGGGAGGGAGAAAAGCTCAGTAATAAGGCCATACGGGAGAAAGAGGACATTCTACAGTGCTTAGTGGAGTAATGAGCCAAAACTTCCAAAGGACCAGATATGGCCGGTGGAACAAAATTTCTGAAAAGATGCGAGCGAGTGAAGGAAACGAGGATTTTTTTTAACTTTTCTATTCCAAAAATTGAATTTTGTGATAGATTTAACATTATATACAGAAAAAGGATATTTCAGCTATGTTTCTGTACTTATCTCTGTTTTTATTCGTTTTTCTTGGTCGTGATTTTTGTTTAGGGGACACGGTCCCCAAGCCCCTTAACCATCTTCATGCCAGTGTTCCACATGAAAGTATTTTATACTATATAGATTTTGCTACACAGTAATGGTGGGTTCGGTTTAGCTATTCATTTGTGTGTATTTATTAGGCATACTTTGATTTCGCTTGCTTGGCACGCTATCAATCATCAATATTTGTGGAATTGTTAAAGTGCATTACTGCATAGCAAACGTTGTATTCTGTATGAAATCTTAACAATAAATAGCATGAAAGCGGTCAAATTCAGACGTGTGTGTATAGTCCATCGTCATCTATGACGGAAAATACCTGTTTGTTCAGGCTTGACTGTTTTTATTTTAATTAATTTTCGTTTATTTCCATTCCAACGTCTAAATACAATGGTTGGTCTTGCACATCCTGATATAAGCAATGAAACATAATAGCATTTTTTGCACAAAAACTATATAATCAGGATTATCATACAACCAGGCTGAGAATGGAGGAGGCTGCTAAAAAAGCGGAGGTTGTAAGATGCAGAATCCTATTAAAAATATTCTTTATACATAGTTATATATCGGCCAAAAAACAAATACAACAATATGACAACTAGAACATAAACCAGTTCAGTGTATATCAATGAAAGAGGATGAGAAAATAAGAGAAAATAAAGAGAAAGTAATAATAAAACTAGTAGTAATAAATTGCATTTCAACGAGACACTAAAGTGCACACAAATATGAACCTCGTAGTAAGGACCTGTCAAGCGATTTAGTTATTTTTCTTGGAGAATCACTATATTATTTTGTTTCTCTCTCTCTCTAAATAATAATATGTATAGATTTTGATGACGAAGAGGATTTCCATCATAAATCATGATCATCGGATGATAACTGTGCCCTCAATGTAATCAAACCACTAGCGTACCTAAGGGGGGCAGACTACCCCCCTGACGAGTCACAACTCATGCAGGGGACGTATCCCTGCCCCCCCTGACGAGTCACAACTCATACAGGGGACGTGCCCCCCCCCTTTTGAGAAGCCAAAATAATAATTAAAATCAGATGTGTACCCCTTCTTTTGAACCTGAGGACTTTTTTTTTTTTTTTGCTTGTCAAATTTTTTTCTGGTAAGGAATCCTTTTTTTTTTTGTTGAAGACGGACGAAATATCCTCCCAAAAAATTGCCCCCCTTCTGGAAAATCCTAGGTACGCCAGTGAATAAAACCAAGATTTTATTGTTTGAGAATTGGATGAAATGGCTTAATGAACGTAATAGTGAGAGTGTGGTGTGATTTGTTTCACACGTCGCCCATTTAGTACATGGGAATAAGTGAAAATTGGAATCGACATTAGGATCTCAATTTGCATCCAATGTTGATGACATTTTCAGCTACTGGCCTTTCTACATTCATTCAAATCAGCCTTTTGTTGGCATGGTTGGTGAATTTGATCTGAGAAATGGCAGATGATATTAATATAATTGCGATGTGTCTCAGCCAACTTGCTGGTTACAATAGGCCTACGTGCATGACGTGCCAATTCTTTCGTCGACGCCTCGCGTCGGAGCACAGTAGATGGCGCCTTATACATCGCGTCGGTGCACAGTAGATGGCGCCTTATACATGTTATCATGGTGAAAAAAAAAAAAAATATTAGTTTCATTTTCCCTTTCCTATGAACTTGATTTTGTTTACTTGACACTGTACAGGAATGCGTGATTAATAGGTTTATTGTTGTGTAAATAGGCCAACCAATATCCTGTTAAATAATGGCTTAACAGAGGGAGGGGGTGGAGATGGGATAGATAGAGGATACCGAAAATGAGAGATTGTGACTGTTTATAAAGTAGGTCTATCTTAATCCTAATACATTGCACTGGGTCTATAACCTTGTAACCAGACTAGTCGACGAAGAAATCACATACAATAGCTTGAGAAAGTAATATAACATATAGCGAGCAAAGCGAAAAAACCCTCACGGCATGGAGTCCAGGGGCCTTGCAATGAGATGGTACAACTTACCCCCCCCCCTCCACCCACCCACCCACAATATCTTATACAGTGCGTATCAAAAAAAGTTTACACTTTGAAAAAGCCCTGGGAATTAAAAAATGTATACAACATGTGGGTAATTTTTGTCACATATATTCTTGGGTTTGGGTCTCATCTATCCAATGAAAGTAAAAGTTATGACAGAATGTTACACTTGAGTGAGCACTGTCCATTTTTGTAAAGCTCGCAGAAATCTGTTCGCGCAGAAATGCTCGTTTTCACGCTGTGTCAAGGGGAAAGGGCGAAATGAAACTTACCCTGCGATACCTTTCTCATACATTTCCCTTGCACTTTGAGTCAATTGAAATAAACGGATACATTCAAGCATTTTGTAACAATTTTGCCACCCAAATTGAAATGTCAGCACTTAGTCAGCACAACCTTTACCCTTTTTGTGCCAGCTGGATCTGAGAACATAACTGAATCTGAACAAAAGTTAAATCAGACATCTTCACTAAGTTTTTATCATTTAAAGTGGGTTTACATTTCATTTTTCATGTAATACTTGTTTCTCCACACTTTTCTTAAGCTTCACAATGATTAACAAAATAAAAATCAAGCCTAAGCCATTTCATGTAAATCACAGCTCAGTGTAAAGCAAATATCGTCACGATGGCCTCGGTGTGTAGGGGAGTGGGGTGGGGCGCAATGCATTCTTCAAAGTGTTTTGGGCAAGGAAACAAGTTAAAAAAGGTAAAAGATATCTTCAAATCAATTTTACTAGCTAAATTCCACGTGTTCTTCATGATTAAGATCTACTTTTATTCGCATAAATATTTCAAGGTTCTGCGCAAATCATTTTTCACTAACTTTTCAAAAGTAAGTGTTGCTCACTCAAGCGGAAATATTTTTCGACAACTATATCATCATTTGCTAAAATGGATCTGTACCAATTTTAAAATGTGGAAAAATCCTCAGGATATTACAAATATACAATTTTACAGGATTTTTTCTAAGTGTAAACTTTTTTTGATACGCACTGTATATGGACTATTTTGCTCGGTGAAAAAAATTTATTATCGAATTGAATAACATAATATACACATTCATCACGATTCATATGTGCTAATTCGCAAGACCTTATAGAAAGTGGCTCGGGAACTGCTAATTGAGAACCCATGTCTTTCATCAACCACTTCAGTAACACTCGGTAAGACATATATCAATCTGCAAAAAATAGGCGAACGTGAATTTTTCAATATAAATGTATTTTTTCAATCGAAAGAACTTCGATTTCTTTTAACAAAGCGCCAGGTGTTATTAATTTCAAGATGCAAATGGTAAGCACATTTGCTATATCAGGCGCCTTATCAACAGTCTGTGTCACGACTTCACGCAGAAACCCTGCCAAAGGCGCTATGCGTCTTTATATAGCGGTTTTCGTGCATTCCCCAAAGTTTTGTGTATACTATGACAAAGTGCAAGACTTTGATTTGAGGGCCGCTCGTAGAATTCCCGCGCGCAAGACATGGATCTGACTTATGACAGGGGGAGCCTTATAGACATCATAAAAGCAAGGTGAGGTCACGTCGATTTGGAGTTACAGGCTTGAATTTGAATTTGAAGTGTTCTTTAGCCCTTTGCAGAAAGATTATCGATCAAAATCAACTTTATTTTTTTACCAATGAATTGCCCGTATTAGGAATTTGCGCTTGATTTTTTTTTTAGAGTTGCATTTAAACGAAGATCCATCTGGTCTGACAAAGGCTTAGAGGGACGAGTCGTTGTATACACACAATGGTTCACTACTGCTTAAATTTGCTTTATCCAAACATTCAGGAGTATGCTCTTCTCATTCGTCTTTGGCCATTTTTCAGGCCATTTACAAATGATACAATCGTTCTAATGCTTTCTTTACTTCTCTCCAGACCTTTGGAAAATACATTTGACCACCAAGAGTACGGAAGTTGATGAAATAGAATGGCTTCGCAGTTCTTTCTAGAAAATGACATCTTTGACATGAGCTTTGATAAGCGAGTGGCAGAATTCGAAGAGATCTACCTAGCCAAGTTCGGACACTTCGCTCACCCCCAGAGAGAAGCGGCCCGGAAGAAAGCGGTCGAACTTCTCAACAAAAATAAAGAGGCACTTGAAGCAATTGGACACGAGATTGTGAAGAACTGTGAAGAAGGTCTGAAGAAGATGGGACCAGTTGCTGCCGCTGAGTTCATTAAGAAGCAAGCACAAAGCCTTGTGGCCCGGCAGGTTCTGAACGCCACTGTTCGGGGTGGCGCAGACCAGTTTGGTCGTCGTATGGCGGTCGTGGTTGCTGATGAGTCTATTCGCTTGGCTGCTGCTCAGTTTGGCGCCAGAGGAGCAGAAGCAGGGGTTCAGGCAGCAGTTGAAGGAGCTGCACCACAGTTTCTTGCTAACGCTGGCAAGATGGCAATGTTGGTACCTGGTCTCTCCGCTGCGGTGGGGCAAGCTGTCGCCGAGCATGTAACTGGGCAAATGGGAATTGAGAACCACCATGCCAAGAACTCAATTGCTGTAGGCGGGGCAGTGGCCGGGGGAGCTGCTGCCGGGGCCGTGATAGGGGGTCCACCAGGTGCAGCAGTGGGCGCCGTTGTAGGTGTAGCTGGATGGGGAATAGGTAAGGTGATTGACGCTTCAATTGCAAGCGGGTTGGGCATCGTAGGGGGGCCCGATGACAATTGGGCCTATCTGAAAATTGGTCAAATAGACCGGGAGGTTTGCTTTAGTACATATAACAAAAGGGATACGGTTTACTTTAAATCTTATTGGAACGAATATAGGAGAAACGACCATAAGGAGTTTAACATATCAGCAGGCCAAGGTCAACGCGATGACTTTCAGTTGACAGTGTATAAAGGCAACACATCCATAGCACATTTCCAGAAGGTGTACTATAGAGATATGATTTTTGTAGCGAAGAACAAAAAGGGCAAACTGGCTGTGGCACACGGGAAGGGTGAGTTATGGGAAGGGGAGGCGAGTAATGTTATCATTAAGACTGATGATTAGGTTTGGTCGCCACCATTTAAAGGTGCACGATATCCGACGCTGTTGAACAGTTTGTTCCCGCCGATATCTTCATTACGAAGATCATCGACGTAATTTGCATGGCGCCGTCCGCACGGCGTACGTATGTCCAGCAGCGCCTCCTTGAACCCTGGGATCGTGCATCTTTAAAGATTCGAGCAAACATAGCGAAAGAAAATCGGTTTTATCGGGGACTTTGTTAAAATCTTAACCATTGTAACTTCAAACTTTCACGTAAACGTAAAACTTAAGATCATATATATTTTTTATAACATAATGTATGTTTGTTATTGTTTTTCATTCACTATGAATTAATGTTCATTCCGAATTTTAAAATGTATTCAAAATCTTTAAATTCGGCAAAGTTGATAGCGCCGACTGACTATTGGTAGACTGATAGACAGTCGAACATTAATAAAAGTGTAAAACCGTTTTAAACCAAATATCATTTTGGTGGCTCAGAGTAGAGGTATTCTTCTCATTATTTTTATTTCTAACTAAAATAAGAAGTATATAGTATAAGTTAAATCATCACCACACAGCTGAATGAAATAAACACAGTATCATTCGTGTTTAATTATTTTTGGCCATATATTTGTTCATTCGTTTCAACCGTTGTCTGCAAGACAATCTACATAACGAGGATGAAGTAACTAAACATATCGCCTCCTTATCAATCAGTTATAAATACAGAAACCTTAAGCTTATTAGAATAGCCCCCCCCAAAAAAAAAAAAAAAAATATATATATATATATATATATATATATATATATATATATATATATATATATATATATATATATATATAAATAAGTAAATAAAAAATAATAATAATTCCCTCCCTGTAAAGTGAACATGAAACTATCGCAGGGCCGTAGTCGGGAAAAGAGGATGCCTTTTGAGTTAAAACCAGTTCGGTCCATTACTCCTTTGAAGCAGTAAAAATATATTTACATTAATTAGGTTTCACAAGACATTCTACACGGGAACGACGTCTCTAAACATTCTAAAGTCTATTATTAGCCCGTCATTGTTACTAAAGCATATCTCTACAATGCAATCCCAATGATCTTCGTTATACCATGGAGCTACGGTTATACCGTAGGTTGTTAAAACATTTTGATAGAATTCATTTGTTACACTTTTTACATGTACATATAATCACATTAGTATTTAGGTATTAATTACTGATGGTGTACTTATTTTTATTTATAGTAATTGGGTTTTTTTTCCATTCTATATCATGATATTGTACTTATATAATGTATATCTCTATGTAGTTTTCGTGTGTATTAGAGCCATGAACGACGTGTCAAACATATATGGCGCGTTATAGTTAGGAACAACCAAATATCACAAGCATTATTTTTTTTATTGATTGAGGTGTATAAACATTTTTTTCAAAATTGATAGGAAATTTGAAAAAAAGCTCGTCAAAGAAAATTGTCAGTTACATGTATCTGTTTTTGGAAGTTGATCTAAATAAAATGAATATGAGTCGTGAATTTTCATCCGATTTCTTATTTCATTTCCATAATTACCGGGCTGCATCAAGCAAAAGATACTTTAGAAGAGAGAAAAAAAAGATATAGGCGATCCCGGCAAACAATCTAGTCCTATTCCGGTGAGCACAGTATCACTTTTGCAAAATACCAAACACATATTTTTCGTACACTATTTTATAAACTTTTGTTGTAATTCTAAATATACACGGTGCTAGTTTATTATCCAAGAATGAAACGAAGTCTACAGCTATTAAATGGCACTTTGTCTGGCGGTAGAAGCGCTCATGGCATATCGTCATTTAGATTATATTGAGCTGAATTTATGGTGTGTATGGATGGGTGGGTGTGTGTGTGTTCATTAAGAACGGTAATATTCATGGTTAACGAAGAAAGTTTAATTCTGAAAAATATATACTTGTATTTTTTTGGGTTCCTTCTTCACGGAGACGGGGTTTAGTTTCTAAAACTATTATAATTGATCAGATTGATTAGTATATTTAGCATGTAACCTTATATATGAATATTTTTCATAAGAAATGTTATTGTTTTGCCAATTTTTCTGGTCATAAAATAAATAAACCATTAAAAAAAGCACTGAGTTTTAACGATTGCCTGAAAAAAAAACATGTTTTTGTTCTTTTTTATCAAATACTAGAACGACTAAAACATGATGAAAGACAAAAATAAATACAGAGAGGGAGAGAGGGAGAACTAGGCAAAGATGGAGGTAGAGGGAAAGAAAGAGAAAAATAAATAGAGAGAGATCACGAGAGAGAAAGAATAAAGGAGAGAAAGAGGGGGAGAGAGACAGGTAAAGCGAGGATAGGTATGAAAGACGCGCAAAGTGAGTGTCATACACCGCTGTGCACATGTATAGATGGATTTAAAGATTTAAAAAATAGTAGAAATATATTCAAAAGCTCGTTTCTTCACATTCTTAGCTGGCTAAAGGCTCTCCATCACCTTGAATTAACCTCAAGACCAAATATTAGACTTACATGTATATTTATAAGGCCTACCCCCGCGCTCCCAGGAAGCTGAAGCACCCCAATATTTTTGTAGGGGTGTGCATTCCCTTGAAATTACGGCCCTTTTACACGGAAAAAAAATCGTAATTAGAATGACAATTCCATTGAAGAATAAGGCTAATGGCGAACTTTTAGCAAGTGTGAAACCAAACTAGAATCCCGAACGCTAATCACAATCACGAATTCAAATTCTACTCCGGGGGTGAATTCCAGTTAAGTTTCACTCAAATTACGGTACGAATTTTCCGTGTGAAAGGCTTGACCACCAAAACATCTTTTGGGGGCGGAGCTTACGTGACCTTTCAAGCATGCCGTAGATAATACAATTGCCATGTACGCATTGTAGTTTGTATTTGCGATGCAGTGCTTTGATTGACAAGTCACAAACGACACATACCGCCTCAAGTTCGTTCGGAATTCAAATTTAAATCACAGTTTTCGAGTGAGCGTGTGAAAGGTCCGATGAAAGACGAATTGCAATCATTATTACAATGATGATTCAAGATTCACGTGTGAAAAGGCCCTTATACATGTTATAGACTGGTATACAATAATGTCCACATTCAATCCACATCACCTTGGGCCTTTTCATGCTTGAATCTTGAATCACCATTGTAATAATGACCAAAATCGGATGTTAAATAAGAAAGTTATGATATTTTAAATATTCGCATATTTTTCACAAAACGGTGATATGCACAACTCAGTGAGATGCAAATGAGTCAATCGATGATGTCCCTCACTCACTATTTCTTTTGTTTTTTTATGTTTGAATTATAAAATACTTCATTTTGTTTACAGATTTGACAATTAGGACCAACTTGAATGAACCATACAGTACTAAACACTAATAATTATAATTCTACATGTTCAGAGAGGAATTGATCGTGGTTTTACTTGACAATGAGGATAAAATTAGAACATTTCATATTTTATATGATAATATACAGAAGAAATGGTTAGTGAATGACGACATCAGTCTCCTCATTTGAATACCGACCAGGATGTCCATATAACTGTTTTGTGAAATTAAACGAAACTTTGAACCGGCATAACTTTTTTGTTCTACTTCCAATTTTGATGAAACTTTCAGTGTTATGCATGTTGGATTTTTCTCTTTTTCTTCAAATTAACTGTTTGCTGGGGTGAAATTGTCCTTTAACTGGAATTTACCTCCTGATTAGAATTTGAATTCGTGATTGTGATTAGCGTTCGTGATTCTAATTATGTTCTAGTTTGGTTTCACACGTGCTAAATATTCGCTATATTAGCCTTTTTTTCAATGGAATCATTCAAATTAAGAAAAAAAAAATATCGTGTGATTTTTTTTGCTAAGCTTTTGTTGCAGAAAAATCATCTTCATTTTGAATTAAACCCCTGAGGGGGCCGGGGGCTTGCCAAATCATTTTTAAACAAACCAGCACACCCTTGTTAAAAATCGTTCATATGATCATGTTCTGGGGAGTGCATAATTATATTGATTTTATTAAAGAGCAAGACTGTGGCTTTCTTTAGCAAAACAAACATAAACAAGATATGGATACAAGTTTAAAGCTACTCAACATGTGTTCTCAAAAAAGACAACAAACCAAACTTAATCAATTTGTTGCACTTTCTCAGACCTTTATTTATCCATGACACATGAAATTCATAATCTCTTTGTCTCACTCTCTTTTCATCTGTTTCTCTAGTGTCATATCTATGGATTTTTCTTTTTCTCTTTCCCGCTCTCTCTCTCTCTCTCTCTCTATCTATCTATATACCTATTTACCTTTAGCATGTTTAGTGATGTTTAGTGACCAGCACAGTTTGGGAGGAGATAAGTATTCAAATAGGACCGACCCAGCGTTGGTTAAGGGTTGGTTGAAAATTGACAAACCATTCCAAGAGTTGTTTTCTCGATATAAGCTTGAAATATTTAGTAATAAAAAAATATCACAAACACAATAGATATTGATTTTAACGAAATCCGAGAAAAAACAACATATCAACAGTTTATGTCACCATATCAGATTTGTGTATCATTTTGGTCTAGGTAAAAGGTTCCACTAAATATGTGCTTTATTTTGCTCCTAAACGTTCAACACTTCGTATTGATTAAGTAATCCATAGTTATAGTCTATAATTGTATTGCTAATGATAATTTGGTGTTAAAGGTGACTTACATGTACATCATAAAAACAGGGTGATTTTAATGAAAAAAGAAAAATTAGATAAAATGTTAACAGAGATTCGATGGAAGTCCAACAACAACAAATATAGGCAGTTATAAGACTGTAAAGGCTTAATAATTTGTGATGTATTATGCCACATACGTCGTGTAATTTCGATACCATAAATTCAAAATGTTTTATACTTCATGATGAAGACAAACTAAGGTTTTATTTTTAGAAACTAATGTATATGATAAATTATTCGCATAAATAAAACGACTTTCCCTTTTACAGAAAAAGATACACTTCACCTGACACACGAGAAGTTGTTTTTGTTTTCAAATATTTTTTTTTAAATTCATAACTCCGTTCTCTTGTTACAGACTCTGCCAAAACTTAATGGCTGCATTTCAATTGTTGATCTGCTTTATCAAAATCAACTTAACGCAAACGTGAACTTCTCCCTTTATCTTCCAATTAATCATTAAAATATATTATTCATGTCAGTCATTGCGTCATTACATACGAATAAGATACTTACAAAACATACACCTAATATAATTTATGTAAGGAAAATAAAGCCCCAAAATATGGTGCATAGACAAAACATATGATAATCAACATTTATTTAGAGTACTGAAATACAAAAACGTAATCTACATACTATAGTAAGATGATAAATAGATACATGTAATAAACGTAAAGGTTAATGACAGTTGAATGTATTGATAAAGTTTAATTATAAAATGGTTATTTATATATGTGCTATACACAAAAGTACCATAGCGCTTACAATCGCCAGAATATAGATATAACTTTTAAGTACGAATGTAGTTATATGTATAATTGCGTACATTAACTTTAATCATCTATTACTATTCTCAGCTGTATCAGCATGCATCAGGTAAGGCCTGGTGGCCTCTTGCTTGCTGCTCCGTTGACCAACAATTTAAGGGGCAAGCCCGGTCGCGAAATTATTTTTCCCACCGAGTTCTGGACCAACATATGAATATTCATGAGTTGCGTCTTCGGATTAAGAGTACGCATGCGCGTGGACTTTGCCCCGACCAGTGCCGGTCGTAAGCATTCACGTTGCTCAGAATGAATTAGCATCGTCATATTACCGGTACCCTTACATAGTTATATAGGCCTTATAGGCTTAGATCTATATATATATAAACTCCTCAAAAAAAAGTTTGGAAATCTGACTTTGATCGATAATCCCTCCTCGGATTTAATAAATAACAATGTTTAATTAATATCAACGAATAGAACATTTAATTTTCTTGCAGTCAGATGTCTTCAAAGCACTATTATCTTGATCATGACCCCTTTTGCCTAATAATTTTGACAACATTTTTC
Organism: Lytechinus pictus; assembly: GCF_037042905.1. Classification (NCBI taxonomy): domain Eukaryota; kingdom Metazoa; phylum Echinodermata; class Echinoidea; order Temnopleuroida; family Toxopneustidae; genus Lytechinus; species Lytechinus pictus. Next base: position 16,981,974 of record NC_087252.1, on the reverse strand, counting down.
AAACCAATAGAGATATACATACATATAATACTAGAAACTCAGCTGATACTCGTGCAATATATGGCCATTATTCTTTATGTAGGGGACCCATTATTTGGAATAAGATCCCTCAAAATATCAAGCAGTGCAAAACCCTTCAAAGCATTAAAAGACATTTAAAAATACATTTCATGCAGAAAGTCTAATACTAATAGTAATACTGATATAGATAAATTGTATACTTTTGTTATGTTTGTTGTTCTGTATTTCCTGACTGCATTTGTTTTTTAATTGTGTTGTTTTGTGTTAATTTCAGGATCACTAACTTATAAGTTCCTTGTAACTTCTCAGTGATCCTTCCACTATTCTTAAATATACTCACTTTTGTTATAATGTATTTCATTGAAATATTTATACTTTTTGATTTGTATGTTTTTTTATGAAGACTGTGGTAAATAAAGTTTCAATTTTAATTTCAATTAATCATTGTTAAAAGGGCATCCTTGCGCAATGTTGCCAGCGCGAACCACCAGCTCAAACTTCTTGACATGTCGTGTAATAAGACATGGAAATTAAATATTTTGAGCTGGTTTTGTAATCATGAAAAAGATGTCTATCTAACTAAAAAATAACTTTTCGCTCGCTAAATTTTTTTTATATACTGACCAGTAAAGGAAGCAGTTAATTACTGCATTTTAAATAGGATACATAACTCACCAATAAAAATAATGCGAGTGCAAAGCGCGAGCTCAAAAATTTGTGATATTCCAACCTGAAAACTGGACATTCTAAGCATTTTTTTTGTGAACGGGAAGAGAACGAGTACAATAATTGATGCGAGTGCAGGAAGAGAGACAAAAATTTGTGATATTCTAACCATAAAACAACATTTTATACATTTTTGTAACCATGAGCAGGATTAGTACTGTACTAAACAATAATTGATGCAAGCACGATTCAAAATCTGTGATTTTCGAACCTAAAATGTATTATGTTTTATTATTAAAGAAGGTATATTTCTCTTTTAAAAAGGGCATATTTCATTTGGAAAAAAAAAATCCTACAGGGATTTTTTTTAGGGGGGGGGGGGGCAAGAGAGCACAAAGCGCAAGCTAAAATTTTCACATGCTTAAACTGAAAATGAGTCAATTTTAGGACTCTTGTCAGTTTTCATAATTTTTTCTGCTTACAACCACCTTTAAATTTCAATTCTCATTTCTTTAATCTTCTACACTTATTTTACCTAAAAAAACAGAATAAAGAATACTAACAAAATAAAGTTATATTCAAAAGGATATAAAACAAACAGGGCGCACCCCATACCCTTAGTTGGGAGAGGGTAAATCTTAAATATTTCTTTAAACAGTTAATCAATCATTAATTATTAATACTTATTGATAATATTAATAATTTTTAATTATTCAATTATTATTTTTTTATTATTATTTCTTGAAACCATATTGACACAAAAACAAATACGTTGTTTATTTCCTTGAAACTGTAGAGAAATGAAATTCACTGTTGAACGATATATGATTAAAAAAGAAGTAAACATTTCTTCCCCTTTGTTTTGTCAATCTGACCCAAAACATATATACAATTTAGAAAAGAGATAGAGAGAAGAAGAAGTTCCACCACCAAGAATAAACTTAGACAAGGGGGGGGGGAAGGGAAAGGAAAAGATGGAGTAAATGTGATATTATTTTTTAAACAATCTATCGCAAAATTAGCTTTTCCTATAGAAAGAGGGGGACAAATTTTGTTCACTCGCTCGCTTCAATCGCTTTCTTCTTTTTTTTGACAGAAATTTTGCTTTGTATGCCATGTTTGGCCCCTCAAAGTTTCTGGCTCATCATGCCATTGACATAACCCATTTGGATATGACAAAATTGAAGACTGTGTTCAAGTTTACCAAATCTTTTCAGAATATCATTAAGACTTAAAACATTCTTGTTGGCCAAAGAAAATAATACAAGGAAAATCCTAATGGAATAGAAATCAACCTTGTTATCGTTCTTTAGAGCTAGCTATGTTTAAAGTATGAAAATTGTTGTCAAAATTGCAGTCAGATGTAAAAATTATTCTTGTCATCAAAGCACTATTATCTTGATCATGACCATTATTATTTACTGTCATTATCATCATATGATTACAACATATTACCAATACATAATGCTATTTTTCATAACTGATGTATTCTTTGTTTGAATTTCTTGATAATGGTGACAATTACAATTGATGACACTGCTAGTACACTTACTACTGCTGCTGCTACTGTTACTGGTGATTGGTAGTATTGACCATTAGTGTTATTAAATACTGTATATTAAAAAAAAAAATTGAAACATCTATAATTACTTATTTCAAACAAATGAAAGTACAAAATACAAAATGCCTTGAAATTTAAATGCTCAAAATCCTCAAGGCCAAGGCCCTCTCAAGGCCAAGGCTTTGAAAAAGTAGGCATTAAGGCCAAGGCCGAGCATCAAGGCACTACAACACTGATTAGTACTAGGCATTAATTAGACAGGTCCAGATTTGAGGTAAAGTTAATGCGCTAGCCTAAGCTAGCCCTACCCTAGCACATGTCTTGCCATTAATGGCAGCTAGTTTATTAAGTGTTTAAGAATTGGATATATATATAAGCCTATCTAAGCCTATAAGACCTATGTAACTATGTAAGGGTACCGGTAATTTGACGATGCTAATTCATTCTGAGCAACGTGAATGCTTACGATCGGCACTGGTGGAGGCGAAGTCCACGCGCATGCGTACTCTCAATCCGAAGACGCAAGTCATGAATATTCATATGTTGGTCCAGAACTTGGTGGGAAAAATAATTTCGCAGCCCGGTCAGCGCATCATGCACGGAGTCTCAGGTATAGCACTTGAGACCACCAGGCCCCAGATAGGTTAGCCAGTCAAACCAAACAGTGATAGCAAAAATTATCAAAACAATTTATAAATTAATTTTAAGTAACAATAAATGCTCTATCTTCGATATAAAAATTTCACGTGATGGTTCTGATAGAGACGAATGTTAGGTTTATCTATTCACTTTTACCTAACAATTGTTTACAAAATTTCTACGCGTCGGTAGGTCGTTAATAGTAGATATCTACCAAATGATCCCGTACTATCAAAGTTGCCGAATTAGAAGCTGTTAGGGGGTAAATTTAATTCAAAATAAATTGCCTCTGATCGAATAAGGGAAACAGTATCAAGAGTGGCGGCACCGGGATTTATTAGATGGGAAATATAAAATATAAAATATAAAATTGGATAAACATGTAATATGCGTCTAAAACTTACATCGATAGATGTAAATAAGTTTGGCCCTTTTGGTGTTATTTTGCTCAGATCTTAACTTAGCTTTGCTTAGGCCCCTTTTGACTTTAAGATCTTAACTTGTAAGAATTGCTTTGATTATTTTATTCGTTCTTAATGATAACATTTCCTGCTTCGCCTTCCCATAACTCACCCTTCCCGTGTGCCACAGCCAGTTTGCCCTGCTTGTTCTTCGCTACAAAAATCATATCTCTCTAGTACACCTTCTGGAAATGTGCTATGGATGTGTTGCCTTTATACACTGTCAACTGAAAGTCATCACGCTGGCCTTGGCCGGCAGACATCTTAAACTCATTCTGGTCGTTTCTTCTATATTCATTCCAATAAGATTTAAAGTACATTGTATCCCTTTTGTTATATGTACTGAAGCAAACCTCCCGGTCTATTTGACCAATTTTGAGATAGGCCCAATTATCAGAGGGCCCCCCTACGATGCCCAACCCGCTTGAAATTGAAGCGTCAATCACCTTGCCTATTCCCCATCCAGCTACACCTACAACGGCGCCCACTGCTGCACCTGGTGGACCCCCTATCACGGCCCCGGCAGCAGCTCCCCCGGCCACTGCTCCGCCTACTGCAATTGAGTTCTTGGCATGGTGGTTCTCAATTCCCATTTGCCCAGTTACATGCTCGGCGACAGCTTGCCCCACCGCAGCGGAGAGACCAGGGGCCTATTTCATAAAGAGTTGCTATCATAGCAAGTTGCTATGATAGCAACTCTGGTAGAATAGCAGCTTTTACTTGCTATGCTAGCAACTTTGCATTTCATAAAAGCACATTCGCTGGAAAGTCAGCTTGACTTTCCAGCGAATTATTTGAATAGTCATGTACGAGGCTGATTAGGGGGAAATCCCCTTTCTCTCCAGTTTTTTGTTTTCAATTCAAGTCATAAGTTTAGGTAGAAAGTACTGGCGGATCCGGGGGGGGGGGGGGGTGGGGCACAGCCGGCCTGTGCCCCCCCCCCCCCCCACCTTTGAGAAGCAAAATTAGAAGAAACAAAATTGAAGGAGAATATATATATTTTTTTGCTTGTAAATTTTTTTGGGAGCGAAATTGTTATTTAGCAGCTGCAAACAGGGTCTGCAGCATAAGACTAGCCGTTGATACAGAGTGATGGCTCTATGGTAATGCCTGGCTTGCAATTCTAGAAGAGAGTAAGAAGAAAATACTAATTTTTCCTGGGATGGCATAGCATTATTCTCCATTGTGTAAGTTTTCAGATAATTTATATATTTTAGCCCTATGCCATGGAAAATTTTTTTTTGAAAAAAGTGAAAAGGCATCATTATTGCCGGTCGAAATTTCCCCTTCAACAAAGTTTCTACCGTACAAGTTTAATCCCAGTCCCACACTTGACTATTTGTGTCGGTAATGCAAGGTTGTATCAACAACAGGGCAGGCACAGGCCACTGCTGGTGCAGTGCTGTTAAAAATCACCCTGAAGCAAGTAAATTTGTAGGCTCTAATTATGCATGAAACATCGAAACTGAACTTAAAAGATTATTTTTGTTCAAAATGGAAATGATTTTTAAGTTATCGGTTTCAACAGTGAATAACCATTCAGTAAATGGATTCAACAATGCCATGGCCACAACTTTTTTTTTGGAGAAAGTCAGAAACAGAAAAAAAAGCAATCATTTTTTTATCGCATACATTCGTAATTCCGAAGCTTCATTATTCCGAAGGATCGTTGGTCCGAAAACGAAGTGAGGTTCGTAATTCCGAAGGTTCGTTAATCCGAAAACGAAATGAGGTTCGTAATTCCGAAGGTTCGTTAGTCCGAAAACGAAATGATTAACGAACGTTATTTCGTTTTCGGACTAACAAACTTTATTTCGTTTTCGGATTGACGAACCTTCGGAACAACGAACCTTATTTCGTTCTTGGATTAACGAACCTTCGGAACATCAAACCTTATTTCGTTTTCGGATTGTCGAACCTTCGAAATAACGCCACAAATGTTCGGATTAACGAACCCTTTTACGTTTTCAGATTAACGAACGTCGAGGTATAGGCAATTTACGTGTTTCGGAATTATGGACCTTCGGAATAAAGAACCTTCGGAATTCCGAAGTGTATCCTTGTTTATGGCCTAGGGCTTTTTTAATTTAGGCCTTGAATTAAACACTTCCACATAATAGATCTACCTTCCTCTATTTTTTCCCACAAGAAAAAAAATCCTCTCCATTTTTTTTTATTTTTTAAGTCTGTCTATAACCTCCCTTTTTTTCCCTTTGCCTGCCCTGGGAAAGACTGAAAAAATTGCTGTTTCGGAGGAATTTTTAACATTTTTTTTTTTGGGGGGGATAGGTAGAACAAAAAAAAAGAAACGGCATTTCTACTAGAAAGCATTACCTTAATATATTCTTCATTAGCATTATTATCATAGACATTGCTCTAGATATCCGTTCTCTTGTAAGAGCCCTTTGGGCATGCCTGAGCACAACGTATGCCATTCTTCACAATGAAAAACCTTTTACAGTGTCAACTTGACGCTCCCCCATGACCAGCGTCAAATATTTAACCCTATTTGACGCTCCAGTAACCATACTTGACGCTCCAGTAAAAAGTTGACGCTCCCACTGGAGCGTCAACTTTTTATGAAATGCGCTGCAGCGTCAAATATTAAATTTGACGCTGCAAGTGAAAATTTGACACTGTTTTGGGACTTGACGCTGACGCTGTACCTTTATGAAATGGGCCCCATGTACCAACATTGCCATCTTGCCAGCGTTAGCAAGAAACTGTGGTGCAGCTCCTTCAACTGCTGCCTGAACCCCTGCTTCCGCTCCTCTCACGTATGTTCATCACCCATAGGCTATGTATCAACCCAGCGGAGTTCGCCATTAAAGGCCTTTGCACAGTTTCAACGTTGGTGTCGTGATACTTTTCAATAAAGAAAATGTGTGTCGTACCAAGCATGACAACATGTATTGTTGCTGGAATTTCCAGGGATTTAAAGTGGATATGGTGTGATCAAACTATGAAAATTTATAATCCATTATATCAATGGTCATATCATGACTTTAGTTAAGAATATCGTGCGCAAATAAAGGCAGATCAGCATAATTTCATATCATTGTCTAATACGTAATAGATCGAGTGTGGGAGACGGGGGTAAAAAATTTCAATATTTTATTATCTTTATTGTACTAAGTTCTCAATTTTTTTAATACTTTCTTTCTATTGTATGTTATTTTGTTGTTATTTTATTGTATATTTGTGTGGAGTTTGACAACTCTCCAGTTTTTTTTTAATGTGTAAGCTAAATAAATAGTCGGTGGATCTTGGGGCTATATTGCAATTGAAATCACGCACGTCAAGTGGCGTAATTCATCTGATCGGGGGGGGGGGGGGGTGTGAGAGCAATAATTATGTTGAGTTAAAAAAAATGGTCCCCCCCCCCCAAGAGCTGTTAGTAGACGGGGATATACAAAACGTGTGTGAAGGGATGGGGGTCAAAGCAATATATTGAGCTGAATATTCAACAATAATATTCAAGGGTAACTCATCCCCCCCCCCTTCAAGAGCTATCAGTAGACAGGGGCGGATCCAGCCTTTGCCAATATGGGGGGGGGGGGAGTCGAATTTGTTAAGCCACATTTTCCCGATCGGCCACTCGAAGTTGAGTTTTGTTTGTATCTTTGAAGGGGTAGTCTTTTATTATAATAGTCTAAGCTTTATTCTTATAAATCAACATAAATATATAATAATCTCATAAGCCTTATTTGATTAGTGCGAGTGCAAAGTATTTTGTCCTAAAATCTAAATATTCTGGGCAATGTTTGTGATCCTAAGACAGATGTGTATCCACCGCAACTACATAATAATTACTGCGGGCGCGAAGCGGGAACAGAAAATTTTAATATATGTTTTGATCTGATCAAAAACAGCTGCTTGCAGTTAGCCATGAACTTTACATTTTTCAACAATCAAATAATGCGAGCGAAAAGCGTGGGCTGAAAATTTTGACATTTCTAGACGAAGTATGGAAATTCTAAGCACTTTTTGTAATCGTGATAATAATAAGTAAATGACTAAACAATTGATCCGAGCGCGAAGCTCGTGCGGAAAAAAATCGAGATTTACACCCAAAAATGGGACACTCTGATCATTTTGTGTAAATCATGAAAATGATAATTGGAAATCTTATAATGCGATTACAAAGCGCGAGCAGAAAATGTTTGATATTTGGATGATTTAAATAGTAAACAAGCTGCGTATCTGAATAAACATGCGCGACCTAGAATCTGGGCATTCTAAATACCGTTTACATCATGAAAATCAATAAAGCGAGCGCAAAAAGCGCGAGCTTAAAGTATTTGATATTCCGATCTGAAAAAGGGACAATTTAATCTCTGTATTTCAAGCACTTTGTTGGACAATTGTGAGGTGGATTTGGATCACAGTTTTAAAAAAGCCGATATGTTTTAATATTATTCCTTTGAGTTTTGACCTAGGACCGGGACATCCTAAGAACATTATGTCATCAAATGAAAATGATGACTGTCTTCCCATTTCTCTTCCTAAGCACGAAATAGAACTTGTCGATATTCCATTCTGAAAACAAGGACATAGTGATTACTAAATTAATATATTATTTATTAGTCTAATAAGCCTAATGAGAGCGCGAAATCTGTTAATATTACACTGTAAAAAGACAGAACACATGACGTGTTTATTATGTCACTGGTGTGTTTAGGCTTGCGTTTATAATTACACGTTATGTGTTTACGGAATGCGGGTATAGTTTTCTCATACGTTTAGGGGTTTAGGTGCCGTTTAGGTGTTTATTTATCGGCGGCGTGATCATTGATAAATAAGCATGTTTCCAAATTCCAAAATTCATTGAAAGCTTTTATGTTATACACATATACAGGTTATTATATGACTATGATGCTTTTAATCTATAACGTGTTTTATTTATAACAATTAATTTTGTGAAATTTTACGTTTAACGCGATAATGTTTATTACATCAGTCAAATAAACACTTCTAGCATAAACACTTGGTTATGATCGATCGCGTGATCGTTTTTGGGGGCGCATGCACAACGCATGCGCGTTGGTGCAATTCCTTAACGCCACATCGACTGTCTAAATGTGCTGGCTGGAGTTCTGGTGTAATCTGCGGGAAATCCTGTCAATCTTTTAATGTAAGTTTATGAATTTGATCAACAAGTCAAAAATATTACCAATAGTACATGGACTCATAAGTTTTACGAATATTCTTCAAATGTTAAACCGTAAAGAGCTGTCAGTGTACAGTAGATCTACATCATTATAGGTCTACGTGTCAGCCGCGCCGCGGGCCAGTGAGAGTAGTTATTTCGATCAGTAGAGCTAACGCTAGCTTAGAGATGTTCTAACTGTTAGTGGCTTAGCCTTAGTAGGCTAATTAGTCTTTACAGATCTCGGCCTCAGTACATGCAAGTTAGATCGATCTCTATTACTCTAATCAGTAACTTGGTCTAGGCCTATTCCGTATTCGGGTCTCGGACTCGGTCTTTTGCTTGGTCTTACTCTAGTCTCTAACGTTAGATAGTCTTCGCAGTCTATAGACTAGTCTATAGCCTGGGCCCCGCTGGGGTGCTTCTGAAACTTCTCAGGAATTGGAATTAACTTAGCTTAGTCTCATTAAGCACACGTCTATCTGAACTAAAGTACATACATCATGTAGCAATTAAGTCTAATGGGTCTATTAAAACTTTAAAGTCTTAGTTAAAGACTCTTAATTTATTGAATCACTGCCACTGAAAATGGGTTTGAGTTGACTTTGAGTCTGACTTTCTTGGAATATTGTTTGAATTAGGAAGAGTGTGGACATAGGCCTAGCCTAGGTCTAGGTCTAAGTTTTGTTGCCGAAGTGGCAATATTTATTCTTAGCTCAGGTACGTTCATGGCTGATAAAATATTAATGATTAATGTTGCTTGTTGCACTCACACTGTCACAATTTAAATTGACTGCTCCATTTTCTACATCATGCAAAATGGCTGAAATGGTTGGTCCAGGTGATGAACAGAATTTCAAATGTTATATGTGCTGCTTTGCCTGCAATTCATATGATAAATTCGTTTCTCATGTGGTTCGTTTACATCAGCATGATCCAAATTTTTTAGTTTGTTGCAGTGTCCCTGATTGTTTGTATTCAAGCAAATCATGGGGAGCATTCAAAGCTCATGTTTGTCGAAAGCACAAGGATGTAATTGATAATGGTGGTATCGAAAGAGATGAGGACGTTCCTGATGATGGGGAGAATGATGGTGTTGATGTGCATGCTGCAGAAAATCAAGATGTGAGAATGTCACAGACTAGTGTTGAGAAATTGAATGCTGCTTCATTTACACTAGCTCTGGAATGTGAACATAATCTATCTGAAAAATCAGTGAATAAGATTATTGAGTCTGTTGTTAATGTGGTTTATGAACAGTTATCCAAAAATAATGCACAAATTTGCAACATGTTATTAAATGCAAATGTTTCTGCAGAAGTGGTAAACTCCATCAAGAGACCCAACTCGTCAACACCTTTGCATGATTTAACAACAAAGAGGTCCAGAGACTCATTTTACAAGAAAGAATTGTCGTACATCCCACCAGCTGCAGTTAAACTTGGTGAACGATATGTTACTGTTAAGGGCAGACTTGTGAAGAAAGATGTCACAGCGTATAAGATTCCTTTTTTGGAGAGCATTGTTAATTTGCTTCATGTGCCAGAAATATGGAAGTATGTAAACAATGGGCATGCAAGTTCTTCTGGTTTCATGTGTGACATTGGAGATGGAAATTACGTCAAGTCTAATGGCTTATTCAGCAGAAACCCAAAAGCCCTTCAAATAATCCTCAACACAGATGACATTGAAATTGTCAACCCAATTGGCTCTCACACAAAGAAACACAAACTGAGTATGTTTTACTTCACTCTTGCAAACATTCCCCCAGAATTGAGATCAGGACTACATGCCATACAACTTTGGGGTGTTGCTAAAGCAAAGGATATTAGGAAGTATGGGCCTCAATCTTTGTTGGATGAATTCATCACAACAGTGAGGTCATTGTCAAGTGGAGGAATCAATGTTGAAATAAATGGTGAGCAAGTGCTCGTTGAAGGAAATCTTGTCATTGTGCCATGTGACACCCTTGCAGCACAATGGCTTGCTGGCTTCAAAGAAGGTGTTGGATTTGCCCACAAGGCATGCAGAGAATGTGAGGCTACACAAGTTGAAATGCAAAGAGAGTTTGTCGATAGCAACTTTAGGAAGAGGGATGAGGAAGAACATAAAAGGAGATGTGATGCCCTAGAATCACCCCTATCTAAAGAAGCAAAAACATACTGGAGCAAGGAATGGGGTGTGAACACCAGAAGCTGTCTGTCTGAAATTCCTGATTTCAAACTTTGCTCAGGTTTTGTACAAGACCCCATGCACATTTTGCTTGAAGGCTTAGTCCCATATGAGCTCAAGCTTTTGCTTACAGATTTTGTTAAAGAGTCCAAGTATTTCACCTTGAAGTGGCTCAATTTCAAAATTCTTTCTTTCCCATACACCTATTTGGAGTGTGCAGCCCGTCCAGAAATAATTGATGCTAATTCCCTCAAGGATAAGGGCAGAATCAAACAGACATCTGCAGCAATGATGACCCTTATTACTATCCTTCCTCTGGTTGTTGCTGATAAAGTACCAAAGATGAATGAAAAATGGCTCAATTTTCTCAGGCTTGTTCAAATGACCCTTCTTGCCACATCCCCAACTTGTATGTTGACTACTGCAGCACTTCTAAGACAATTGACGTATGAACATCACACAAAATTTGTGTCTCTCTATCCAAGGGCACGGGTCATTCCAAAAATGCACTATTGCTTGCATTTGCCGGAACAGCTTGTGCAGTATGGTCTTTTGAGGAACCACTGGTGTATGCGCTTTGAAGCCAAACATGGCTTTTTCAAGACAAAGAAATGGAGATGCTTCAAAAATTTGCCTTTGAGCATAAGCACTAAACACCAAAAGTACATGTGTTACAAACAACATGGTGCCACAAATGGTAAAAGATCAGAGTCCTTCCTATATGCAGGTGACATCGTCAAGGAAGGAGATACTGTTGTCTTCCAAGAAGCATTTCCTCACCTTGTTGCGTCCATGACTGATATCCTTGGTCATGAAATGGACGAGAACTTCCGTGTGTACGGGACAAACGATGTTGTGATTTTGGGTCGTGACTACAGATGTGGTTGCTGTCTGGTTTTGGCTTACCAAGATGACATGCCACAGTTCGGACTTGTTGAGGGCATTTTCCTCTTTGAAGGAAATACAATGTTTATAGTGAAGTGCATGCATATTCAATGCTTTGACACCCATGTCTTGGCATATATCCTTGAACCAACTCGTGAGTACCGGATTGTACCATATGCAAAGCTATTTTCCAAATGGCCTCTGAGCGTGCATAAACATCATGGTGACATATGTGTCATGAACAAGTATACTTACACTTGTGAAAGCCTTTGAGAAGTTGCTGACAAAATGAGCAGCATTTTGTTTTGCTTAGCTTTATTATTAAATTTCATTTCATTTATAAACATACAGTGTAAGACAGTAAGGCCGATATGTACAAATTAGGGGTAAATGTTTATTAATACAATGTAGGTCGAGATCAAATAACTACAAAGGCATAATTTCATTCAATCAGTATAATATTTTTGTGTTAAAGTCACCATGACGGGGTGACTTTGAACACTGGATTTGTGAAAATAAAGTTTTATAATCCGCTAGAAGCTCAGTTATTTTGTTTCTAAAATACGGTCTATGGTACACTCTTTCACGTGTACAGTTTTGATAGATACACTCAAGTGTGAAGTATTAAAGCATGGGTCCATTTTTGCAGGTTGTTCAAGGTCACCACTCATCCCACCTTGGGGTGACTTTGAACATGCACCCTCTCTATAATTAGAATCATAATAGATCAACAAAATCAAATTCAACAGGAAAAAAAATAATCTTGTAAAATATTATGATAGTAATTTATTAGTATCATGTGGAAGGAAAACTGATGAAATTGATATAATATCGCTGCTCAAATTCTTATGCACATTTGGATTTACACTATGAGTCTATGTATTATTAATGAAATTTGGATTGAAAATCAGTCTGTTTGTAAACATATGTAAATACAGGATTTCTTTTGTATTCTGCACAGAACTACTGTCTGCCATTAGAGGCTAATCAAGCAGATTTAGAACATTACACTGTATAACTACAGCATGCCAGTATTCAAGCTGTGGAGGGCCAACCGCCTTGAAAAAAAGATGGCTGTGGCGAACACATATGAAGAACTCTGCGAAAAAGGTATTTTTTCTTGTTGATAACCACCAGTCCACCAGTGATGGTTCAGTTCCATGCATGAATTATGTCATGTGCATATGTTTTATGTTCCATGTTACGGTTTCATTTTTTTTGTGTGATAACTTTAGCATTGCCATAGTAACAGCATATTATGGCCAAAAAAGTGAGGTAAGGTGATACTAGATTGTTTGATGGTGGTATTAATCACCTTCGGCTATATTTCTAGTTCCATTTGAAATGATGTTTTACCTCAGTTTTTATGAAACACACAAGTTATGTGATCAATATTATGGACATTAATGGTATGATAATGAGAGCATTTAAACATGGCAAAAGCAATTTACGATAGTTAATATTTCAAGTGAATTTTCTTTAATTTGTGTCCATAGCTAAAGTGAAGCTTGGGATGGCAAGAATTGAGGGAATCGTGCTGGAGGAGGATGGTACTGAAATCGACGACGACGAGGTTCTGCTGGAATGTAGCAATTCTACCTTGATGGTTTTAGAGGAGGGAGAGCACTGGGAATTGAGGGGTGAAGCAGAGCAAAAAGTGGAAAATCGACATTTGACAGGTGCAGCAGCTGGAGGAGATGGCGATAACTTCAGACTCCAAGAAACTGAACAAAGTCCACAAAATGCTAATGACACTGAACGGCGGATTACTGCAGGAACGCCACTACCACCTTTCAGCCAAAGAGTACTACGACACCTAGAGATTGGCAAGGAGTATGTGATCTGGAAAGAACTGATCTCAGAAGCTGCCAATTACTATCTTACAGAATTTCCAACCATCAACTCCTCCACCGAGTATGCCAAGATTGGCCAGAAAATATACTCGCAGTACCCTACAATACGACGTGAAGGGGAACACCAGTGGGTATGTATCCATGCCTGCATTGGGCGATTTGAGGCTATTTGTATGTATGATCTCGATACCAGCTCAGCTCCATTTTCCAAGGTTACAGCTCCAACCTACTTATGGGTAATGGCTAATGAAGCCAAATTTGGAGCTGGGCTGGTATCGAGATCCTACCCTTTGGTGTCGGTATTAGCTGTCTAAACTTGCCAACAATGTCTGCACTATCACATTCAGATATTTTCAGTGTGAGTGCTGAAGTTAGAGTACAGTTTAGAGAGGTAACACGAACAATGAAATTTAACACAGAACTTGAAGGTAATGATGAGTTGTGGTCACGGGGTAGAAATTTTATCTTCAAAGATACTGATTTTTTTTTAAACATCTGTAAGAATTTTTCCCATATACACAAGAAAATGAAAAATGACAATTCCATAATTCAAAGAAAATGATATAAACTTTATTTTGTGACCTAAAACAAAATTGTATATGGCGTTCAAGGCATTTTTACAACACCTTTCCCCAAAGCTTCCATTTTGGGGCAATAATTGGGTTACTCAATTATTAAAAATTATTGTTAAGCCTAAATCAGCGTTCACATATCAGATAATTGAATTCTCAGGATTTTTAGACCGAGGAACAACGACCATGGTCGTCATTTCAATTACTACAATAACCTTCAAGTCATAAATTTGACTGAAATTGGTGTAGGCCCCCTTTCATGACCTGTAAATAATACCCAATAAGATATCTTTACCCACTTGTTTTTCTTCAATTTCTCTTATGATATAGTCCTTCTTCACAAAATGTCTCAGTCAGAAAATTCGGCACATCAGATGGCAACAGAAAAAGAAGACGAATCCAAAAACAGAACCAGATCAAGGAAAGGTAAAGAGAACCAATGTGAATGATCAGGCGGGAATGGCAAAACGAGCGCGATGTGCTCAAATGGCTCAAGGTAGGTTTTATTCCTCTCAATCCCTCTCCCCTCCACATTGAGCAGTGTACATCATCAGCAAACACAAAACTGTGTGAAAATGATATCTTTTTCATCACTGGCGCATACATGTAATGCACATACCGTGTTTAGGGAATCAAAAAACAGGATAGCATTGGCAATCCTCATATATGGTGTACATTACCATGCAAGATATTAAAATCCCTGTTAAGGGTCTAAAATAGGAAATTATGTTAAGACTGCTTGCCCTGTTCAAGAGATCTTGGTGGGGGGGGGGGGGATTCTGCCTCCCCTCGGCTGTGAGATGGGTCCAAAAGACCCGGCTTTTTTAGTGTTACAGAGAAATGTTCGGCATTTTTTTTCTTTTTCCTTTTCATCCCCCCAGTATTAAAGTACTTTGATCTGAGTATCATTCATGAAAAGGACTACATAATAAAAAATAATGATATTACTGTATTATTAGCCTACTCTATCTCTCTTTCAGAAAACACTGTGACAGATGACAGTGCAGATCAGTGTCTCAAGGAACTGTCAAAAGAGTGGACCAAGCCTGCAGAAAAAAGGTGCTTGGGACATATCCGTCTTCTGCTGGAAAAGACATTTGCAACGAATCAAAAATGGATAATGTCTCTTCCTGATGCCCAAGTAGAGCCCATATTGAAGCGAATCCCATGCTACAGTGATGGAAGAATGGTAAGACTAGTATACCTGAAGAGAGTAATCATGGGAAATGGCCTTAAGTTTGTTCTTGAGGATTACATGTATTTATGCATTATGACAAAGGTAATTAGCTGCAGCTGGCCTTCAGTACTCTTGCAAGTTTCGACGTCATTTGCATTGCTGAAAATAAAAGTCATCCTTTGATGGCTAAGTGAGCATTTTTTTGGGGGGGGGGGGGGGATACTCGATGTGAATTCTTTGTAATTTTCCACACAAAACGTTATTCACATTAAAAAGTAATGGAAACAAAATAAAAAGGTAATATATAGTACATGCAAGCCACAATTGCTGTTCATAATGCATCTTTAAAATTAATAATTTTGTGCAAATATGGGTATTTTCGTGTTACTTATGGTTTATTTCAGTCATGCCTACGTTTCTTTTTTGTGAGAACCCTGTAGTTTCAAAGATGTGAATAATTTTTATCATTAATTAATAGCAATTATCTACAGATACCTGGCCTGACTGGCTAGGGGCACTTTTTTCCATTTCAGAACTTGTTATTTTTTTGTAATTTGGCCAACCTAACATTATTTTGTCATGGCATTAATCTCCATACCATGTGGAAGTGAATCAATTCTCTAATCAAAGGTAGCAATTAGGTTGTGTAGATGTTCACATAACATAAATTTTTCATAATGCATCTTTAAAATTAATAATTTTGTGCAAATATGGGTATTTTCGTGTTACTTATGGTTTATTTCAGTCATGTCTACGTTTCTTTTTTGTGAGAACCCTGTAGTTTCAAAGATGTGAATAATTTTTATCATTAATTAATAGCAATTATCTACAGATACCTGGCCTGACTGGCTAGGGGCACTTTTTTCCATTTCAGAACTTGTTATTTTTTTGTAATTTGGCCAACCTAACATTATTTTGTCATGGCATTAATCTCCATACCATGTGGAAGTGAATCAATTCTCTAATCAAAGGTAGCAATTAGGTTGTGTAGATGTTCACATAACATAAATTTTGTTGTTTTCTTTCTTTTTTATTTTAGATCCTCCATGACTTTCAGCTCGTAAGAGGACGTGACTCATTAGATGAACTGGAATCTTGTCTTCAAAAGTTCATGAGAGCCATTGAAGAACTCAAGAGTACTGGCAGCAAAGAGGTAAGCCCATTTATTTTGTGTATGATGAGGCCTGTTGCATAAAACCTTATGTATAATTTATGTCAAAAGTCACTGCATAAATCGTTTGTTTTCAAATTTAATTTGTATGCAACAGACTCCAGGTATATTTTGGTATGGCATTAATGTTGAGGTTTCAGTTGGAATGGAATACCTTGTAGATTTGTTTTATAAACCTCACCTGAGTCAAAGATTCATGTGAGGTATTGCTATCACATCCCATTTATCATCCGTAGTGCATTGTCCAAAAACCATTTTATATTTTCATCTTCTCCAGAACATGTGGGTAGATCTCAACCAAACTTGGTGGAAGCCATCTTTGGGGTTAAAAAGAAAATGGGGGGGGGGGGGACTTCACTGTAATGATGTAAATAAATGACTTTAGGAAAATTGTGTCAAATGCATTGATTGCCTTCCTCAGGTGATGCCACATGGAGCTCGTTTTTATGTCTTTTTCCCCCAACTAGTTGTTATGTAGAATGTCTGCCAAACAAGTTGAAGATTGTGAGTTGTGAGTTCGAATCTTGTTGCAGTCCAGTTCAAAGAGTTAAAAATTGTACTCAGTGTTATTTCTTTCTCCTCTCTCTCTCTTCTTTTTTTTTGGGGGGGAGGGGGATCCATGGAATTAGAAAGAAATTGGGCTGCAAACTATAACGATATAAAAAAAAAAATAGAACCCAACTTTGAACAAAATGTGTTTAAAAATGGGAAATGGCACAAGAACATGATGTTTTCTCTTATATATATATATATATATATATACCAAACACGTTTGACTCACAACACATGCAGTCAACCCATCTTTACCATTGTCTAGTGGTGTTGTAGTGTCTCCTGCATGCAGGTAGTGTTATTGTTTAGAATCATATTCTATATGTCATAAGCATTATAATTCTATTATTGTTTCAATCTACTGCAGGGACCACTGGAATTGCTTCCCCTTATCCAGTACATCGAAAAAAAGACGGCATTTGACAGGGGAAAAGGGAGTAAAACTGAAGCTGTCATCTCAATAAAAAAGGTACGTGTGGATTTCTTTCCCCATATTTTTCCCCATTACAGGAATTAAACATGCTCCTGCACCCTGTAGCCAGCTGGCCATTGGTGTTGGTTCGTGTATCATTCTGTTTATTCTCATTTTTGTGGATGTGAATTTACTGATCACCTTTGTTAGGGTTAAACAACACTGAATATGCATGTTTACTGGAGAGGTAATGACCTCATTAAATTTTTAGGTCACAAGATCAAAGGCTATACACTCATGTGGAATATCACAAAAATAATTACTTTTATCTTTTAAGATGATGTAGCAGATTTCTTATCTTAATATTCTTACAACATCAGTAGTTTTCTATTTTCTATGTGATAAACAACTGATTATTGGGTTTCTTGGTATAATCTATGAACAAGGTGGGATCAAATGAGTGACACGAGGTGAAAGCCAAGTTAATAGTTTGACTATCTCAAACAGGTCCATTAATTATTATTCAGAAGTATCGAAATCTCAAAGTATTTTTTTCCATTCAGGTCCAAATGACAAAGCATCTTGAACTTGAACTGGATTTGAGTACATAAACGCAAACTTGGTGGACTTACTGGGTAGTTTTGACAAGCATATGTTGCACACTTTTGATGATATCTATACCCCCCATTTTCCCCATCGTCTCAGTTGGTATCAAAATTAGGTTAAGGTAAATGGAACAAACCTAAAATGTATGATCGATTATTCATTGGATAATAGACAGTTCACTGATATATTCAGATTTCATTATTGGCTATCAAACATTCTTCAAGTCAGTTTGTTAAGAATTTGAGACTTTTTGTTTGTTTTTTAATCTCTCTATCCATAATTACAGGAAGTTCCGGATGAGGACGTAGAAGCCCACATGACAAGTGGCAAGAAAGAGCCGCCTCGACTGGTCATCTTTGTTACCGGAGAGGAAGATGTGACTGGATGTTTCATCGTATCTGATGAGGTCACAATTGATTGCAAAGTTACCAATCTCACCAAGGCATTCATGCAGCTTATCGCTGCATACTACGTTTTCAACCTCGAATATCCGAAGATGTATTCGCAGCTGCTGGGTCTAGTGCAGAGCTATGTGCTCAAGGAACCATACAACGGCCAAAAGAGTTCCAAGTATAGAAACTTTGAGGTTCTCCTCCGACAGCAGTTGGGGATGCAGTAGATTTAGACAGCCTTGGGTATTTTGAAGTGGCACTGTATAACACATCAGTCTTTGCCGGATCCTTGCATCTATTTTTCCATAGCTTACATTTGAATACACTGATTTTATGATTTTTGGTTTTCGGTCATAATGATTCTGAAATGGTATCTGGCAAGTGCCCTCAGCCACTGATAAACGGGAAAGAATTGCTATTTCGAAAGTTCGCCGCTATATCGGACAGCTTTATTTCCTTAGATATACATCTTTGACCGCAGGTGATTCTCGATGTTCAAAGGCCAAAAAAAAATCATGCTTTTTATTGCGAAATGAGCATATTCAAATATATGCTATGGAAAAAAACAAGAAAACCCTCCATAGACTTTCATTTCTAAGTGCCGCTTACCCCCCCCCCCCCATAATACATTACCCTATGGGAAAATCCCTTCAATTATTTGCTCTCACTCCTAGTTCACCACATAGAATCTGCCAGACGATGGTTTTCTAATATTGGGGCAAATAAGGATTCTGGCCAGATACCTGTCAAACAGTAACCAAACCAGCTAGGCTAGGCCCTGTAGTGCTCATAAACATAGTATAAGTGCATCCCACAAATGATGTGATTCTTAGTCAAATTTCTCCCACACATGCAATATTACTACATTTGTGAGAGAAATTTGACTATTAAAGAACTGCTACATTTGTTGGAAGCAATTTTTTTTGTCAGTTTACTACATTGGTGGGAGAATTAAGATTGCTACATTTGTGGGAGGGTGTTACTACATATGTGGGCATAATGTACATGTTTATCACACACTAACTTGTCATCTTTGTAATACCTGAGAGGAAGATGTGACTGGATGTTTCATCGTATCTGATGAGGTCACAATTGATTGCAAAGTTACAAATCTCACCAAGGCATTCATGCAGCTTAGCGCTGCATAATATGTCTTCAACCTCGAATATCTGAAGATGTATTCGCAGCTAGTGAAAGAAAATTATTCCTATATTTTACCATCTAATCAGTATAAAGGATTTGTGTGGAATCTTCCTGAAAATAAGGAATTGGTAGGAAATGGTCCCAAGTCATGTGGGGGGGGGGCACTCGGATCTTTTGTGACTGACAAGGTTGTGCCTCGGTCAACCTCCGAAAAACACCCAAAACACACACCTACCACACATATGCACACACACACACAATCTGAAAGACAATCATTTATGCAATCATTTCAAGACCCTATATTTTGCCCTTGCAGGCAGTTCTTCAGACTGCAATTTGGAGGGTAGCTGAGGCACAACCTTGTAAATAAAAAGATACTAGTCACGCCCCCCCACATTCTTCTCATTTGATCGCTTTTTTAAAAACACATGTACACTTTACAGTCACCCAGCTTCATTCTGTGTGCATTTGTTCGTCATTTGTTCCCTTTTCGTGTTTTTTTTTTCCACAGACGTAAATCTGTTAGAATTTTTTTCATCAGATGAAAAGAATTATATCACAGATGATGGCAGTGTTTTTGTTTTTCCTTTTCCAGCAACGTTCGGTGGTTTCTGTTTTACAGAAAGTTACAGTTTTTTGCATGCACATGTCCATCTGTTGACGAAAACCACCGAACATCGGCAGTAAAGGAATGGGTTTGGGGGGGGGGTGGAAATGGAACGAATGAACCGCTGTAGTGTGACAAGCGCTTATAATCCGTTGACACTTCATGGTCCCTTTGTAAAAATCCTTGTGTGCATTTTACATTTCATGCCTAATTCATATTGCATTTTAAAGATTTACATTGTCAGTATTGAATGTACATGTATTTTATAGTGTGATTAATCAATTGGTCAAGTCAAAACCTTACTAAGATTTAAGCCCATGTTCATTATTAGCAAGTGAAAGTATTATGTGCACATAATCAAAAGTCTCATTTAATTTCTAGGAGTATTGAAGTTGTTCTTTCTACATTGTTCTCTCCAGTATGCAAAATGCTTGGTCCAAACTATAGTGTAAAATTTAGAAGGGGCAAGCACTAAGTGTAATCAAGTGCAAACTTTAAACTCTTGTACACATCTCATTGGAGGGTACCAAGAGTAAATTTTGATAATTCCCAGTATAATGTTTTCAAGTCACATGCAAGAAAAGCCATGGAGAGATCAGTGTTGTTCTGAATAAATTAAATGGAGCAAATGATGCTTCCATTGGCAAAATTCTAATTTAATGAAAAAAGCACTAGTTTTTTGATCAGTTACTGTGTTGCTCAGAGACATTAAGGAAAATTTTGAATTGTGATTTTCCATATTTTGGCTTTCAAATGTTTTCATTATGCTAATCCTTGCAATGCCCTTGTACATTGAAATGTTTTTCCCCATTTCATTAATATTATCAAATGAAATTTAAGTTTCATGTTTTCAAGAACAAGGTAATATATACTGTGTGATGCACGTCGGTGACTAGAATGATTTTGAATTGTGATTTTCCATATTTTGACTTTCACATGTTCTCACTATGCAAATCCTTGCAATACCCTTGTATATATAATTTTTCCCCCATTTCATTAATATTATCAAATGAAATTTTATTTGCATGTATTCAAGAACAAGGTAATATAACTTGTGTGATGCATGATTGGAATCATTTTGCTTTAAATGATTTATTTCAATACGGTACAATACAATATGGAATATTCATATAGGGCTTAAGCAAACAAATTGATCTAAGCGCTCTACAATTATTTTATATGTTACACAATATGAGAACTTCATAAACATTTACCAGACATTGTTGTAACATTCCCGATTATTGTAACTTCCATGGAGGCAACCAATCAGCATACAGCATTACAGCTATTGCCATGATATTTACAGTACATGGAGAATTACAACAGTTGGAAAAGTTTATGACACGGCACCTTCTGACTGTTGCTAAAGCAAAAGATATTGACAAGTATATGGGCCTTGAACTCTGTTGGTTGACTTATAATTCATCTCGACAGTGAGCTATCAATAGCAATTCTGAGATTCAAGAAAATTTTACTTTACGACTCAGGAAAATTTTGAATAGTAAATTTCCCTACAGTGGACCTCACATCCCTGCAGTGCCCTTAATGTTTCTCAATATTCCATTTATATCTGTTTTTTTTTTCTTTCATGATTCAAGTGTGAAGAATTATATCAACTCGTAAAGAAAATTAGCCAATTAGTTTTGATCAAGTAGTTTTTGTTTTGGCACACCATGTATATATAATCTGTTTATAAAGCTTGCAAGGATTTCACAATTTTGGAATGTTCTGTTTCAGATTTACATTTCTTGTATTGTAAACGCTTTATACCAGAAGTGTTTATTTTTAAAGTCATAAACATGTTTAAACGTTTACAAACTGTTACAAAAAAGTGTTTAACAGTAAATGTGTCAAAACATTTATAAAATAAATACACTGACGTGTTTAAAGATTAAACATGATGTTTATAATCTAAACATGTGTTTAGATGTGGTGTTCATTAAAGTGTTCTGGTGAAGTGTTTATGAACGTGTTTAAGTGTTTATGAAAGTGTTCTGGTGAAGTGAATGGTGAATCATTTAAAGTGGGTTTACATTTCATTTATTTCTTGTTTCTCCACACTATTCCCAAGCTTGACGATGATTAACAAAATGAAAATCACGACTAAGCCATTTCATGGAAATCACAGCTCAGTGTAAAGCAAGTATCGTCATGATAGCCTCGGTGTGTGGGGGAGTGGGGTGGGGCGCAATGCACTAATCGAAGTGTTTTGGGCAAGGAAACTAGTTAAAAGGGTAAAATATATCTTCAAATCAATTTTATTAGCTAAATTCAATGTGTTCTTCATAATTAAGGTTTACTTTTATTCGCATAACTATTTCAAAGTTCTGCGCAAATCATTCTTCACTAACTTTTCAAAAGTAAGTGGTGCTCACTCAAGCGGAAATATTTTTCGACAGTTATCTCGTCATTTGCTTAAATGGATCTGTACCAATGTTAAAATGTGGAATAATCTTCAGGATACTACGAATGTATAATTTTACAGGATTTTTTCTAAGTGTAAACTTTTTTTTGATACGCACTGTAGAAGAATCCAATAGTAGCAGTAGCAGTAGTAGTTGTCGTAGTAGTAGTAGTAGTAGTAGTAGTAGTAGTAGTAGTAGTAGTAGAAGTGGCAATAGTAGTAGTAGTAGTAGTAGTCGTAGAAGTCGTAATCGTAGTAGTAGTAGTAGTAGTAGTAGTAGTCGGATTAGTAGTAGTAATAGAAGTAGCAGTAGTAGTAGTAGTAGTAGTAGTAGTAGTATTAGACGTAGCAGTCGAAGTAGGAGTAGTAGTAGAAGTAGTAGTAGTAGTAGTATAATAATAGTAGCAGCAGTAGTAGCAGTAGCAGTAGTCGTCGGAGTAGTAGTAGTCGTCGGAGTAGTAGTAGTAGTACGGTGGCTCAGTGGTAGAGCGTCCGCCTCATGAACGGGAGGTCGTGGGTTCGATCCTCGGCCGAGTCATACCAAAGACTTATAAAAATGGACCTTCTGCCTTCTTGCTAGGCGCTCAACATTTTGATTGGAGAAGGGTAATAATAACATTATTATGTTATGCAGGGCCCGCTGGTAGAGCAGTTTCCTAACTGAAGTGGCTACCCTAGGTAAATAAAACGTTATTATTATTATTATTATTATTAGAAGTAGTAGTAGTAGTAGTATTCGTCGGAGTAGTAGTAGTAGTAGTCGTCGTCGTCGTCGTAGTAGTAGTAGCAGCAATAGAAATAGTAGTAGTAGTAGTAGTAGTAGTAGCAGTAATAATAGTAGTAGTACTAGTAGTCGTCGTCGTCAGAGTAGTAGTAGTAGCAGTAGTAGTAATAGTAGTAGTAGTAATAGTAGTAGCAGTAGTAGTAATAGTAGTAGTAGTAGTAGTATCAGTAGTAGTAGTGGTAGTAGTAGCAGCAGCAGTAGTAGTAGTAGTAGTAGTACTACTACTACTACTACTACTACTACTACTACTACTACTACTACTGTAGTAGTAGTAGTAGGAGTAGTAGTAGTAATAATAGTAGTAGTAGTAGTAGTAGTAGTAGTAGTAGTTATAGTAGTTGTAGTAGTAGTAGTAGTAGTAGTAGTAGTAGTAGAAGTAGTAGTAGAAGTAGTAATAGTCGTAGCAGTATTAGTAGTGGTAGAAGTAGTATTAGTATAGCAACAGTAATAGTAGCAGCAGTAGTAGTAGCAGTAGTAGTAGTAGTAGTAGTAATAGAAGTAGTAGTAGCAGCATTAGTGGTAGTAGCGGTGTAGTATTAGTAGTAGTAATAGTAGCAGTAGTAGTAGCAGTAGTAGTAGTATAGTAGTAGTAATAGTAGGTTACACTTCGTAATTCCGAAGGTTCGTAATTCCGAAGGTTCTTTATTCTGAAGGTTCGTAATTCCAAAACACGTAAGTTGCAAATACCTCGATGTTCGTTAATCCGAAAACGAAAAAGGTGTAGTGTCAAACTACTATTTTTTAGGATACTCTAGATCCGGGATCTAAATGCGGATTGATTAAATTGCATATTCGAGTAAATTGTCATTGGAATCGAACCGTAACGTGTTATAATTTCTGCTTAAATATAATAATGAAAATTATTGACCAGTATTAATGAAATTGTAGAGTCCTTATTCGCAACTGTTATATTTGATCAGTTCCACAGAATTGTTAATTATTATGTTTTTTATTTGAAAGTGGAACTTTTTTGTTAGATGATTGCACGAATACCAGTGTTAGTAATTTCTAGTGATACGGCGGGCAGCACCCACTGTATACGTCCATTGACAAACTTGAAATAGCAGCCGACAGGACCGTTTTCCAGTAGGCGCTATACGTGTTGGCGTTGGCATAGCCATGTCTTAGACGGCTTAGATATGGTACGTAGCAATTAATTATAACTCGCATTATACTTTCATTGTAGCGAAAATTAGGTAATCTATTAAAATATATTGTAGATAAAATTTTGTGCAATTTTCCTCATGATTATGTATGTTGTGAAAGTTGATTGAAAAATATATGATTTCTCATTTGATATTGATATGAAATATTGCAGAAACATTATTTAATATATTTCATATTTCCATGATGATATAACATTTATCACTGGTTATGTTTTATAAAAACCTTTGGTCATGTATTTAGCACAGTGCATATATGTCATTAACAATATTGCTTGTGCAAAGCAGTTATTGACATAGCGCCAGCTAGTGTTCTCTCTAGGACAGTGTTTTCCATTGCACCAATCACTGTATATAAACATGGAAGAACTGACAGATATGAGGTGACACAATCATCCAAGTTCCAGTGAATCCTGGAAACCTGGTTATTAATTTTGATACAATAAGGAGGCAAAGAGGTTAGTGTCTCATAGGAAGTCTTTATTTTATGAAATGATAAATGTTAAAAATGAAAATAAGTCGAATTATTTTAGGTTCTAAATCCATGCAGCTTCTGTGCATGTAGATTACATAACAATTATACATTCACATGTGTGTTATAAGATTGTGTAAGCAAGAAATAAGGTCAATTAAGTCTATAGCTTATACATTGGATCCTCACATTTGAAGATGACATAGTGATGAATAGGAGATTCATGTATGTTCACTGAATTTGATATTAGTTTACCGAAAATAAGATAATTCAGGATTTGTTTTGTGTAATTAATGACCAGAAAGGTTACACTGTATATGTAGGTCAGCTGAAAGTCAAGATATGGTAGCTTCATATTTAAAACATAAAGATACACCTGAAGTTATTGATAGTATAGTGGCAACTCTAATTGTTGTGTAAATCAACGTGTCAATTTACATATATTTTATTTATCAGATTATAAGCACATTTCACAATAATTGTTTAGTTTGTTGCTTGAAGAAAGAGTGAATTATCAGATGATCACACATAAGTCTATACAATGTATTTATGATGTTTTTATGTATGTTTCATTGATACAGTTTTCACGGAGCTTTTGGAGCTATATCAAAGTTTGAAGATTATTAATCGAAATGAGATGAATCAAGAATAAAGTCTCGAAGCTCTCGTAGAAGCCTTTGTCTGTGTTTCATTCGCGTACCTTGAATGCTGTCACAATGTACAACGTTGGTACAGATTGGATTTTGGGCGTGGCGTTGAATTTTGCCGCGGTATTGATCATGTGACTTTAATTCTTGACGAAAAGTTAATCATAGATGAATGTTCACCTTGTGCGAGAAAAGCATGATTTATTTGATTATGTTTAATTTATTCTTATCATGTTGAGGTTTTCAGGAATTTAATCTGCATGTTGAGGTTTTCAGGAATCTAATCTGATCAACTGATATTTTGATGCTTCTAGACATTTGAAGCGGGTTACTTTTGTTTCGATATTCAACCGAACACATTTGAGAGTTGATAATCTGTAATCGTAGCTAAAATAATTTTGGGGCTATGTTTATTGAGTTTGTTCTTTTCAAAATCGTATATTAGAGGATTTATGTATTTATGTATTTTTGTCCAAATAGGGCATGCTGACGTGGATTTGTAAACGACGCCATGTTTAGAGTGTGGCTTATATAATGGAGATGTCTAAGTTTATATACACCACCTAGGGTAAGTTAATATTAATATAGCTACATGTTGGTTAATTATATCACATGTATACCTTTGTTCCTTTTTTATGTGAATTTATATATTGGCGATGTCTATCTACAGG
Source organism: Lytechinus pictus (assembly GCF_037042905.1). Lineage (NCBI taxonomy): Eukaryota > Metazoa > Echinodermata > Echinoidea > Temnopleuroida > Toxopneustidae > Lytechinus > Lytechinus pictus. Next base: position 16,955,794 of record NC_087252.1, on the reverse strand, counting down.
ATTTACTTTAACAGTTTTACGTGCCGTGTAGGTGTTATTCCAGACGGATATGGATTTATTATATAGAGTTTCTATTTTTGATTCTGCGATATAAACGATATATTGATAATGTTATTATTAAAACATTATTTTTGAATATATACGACAATATGAAGCACATATACATATCATCTTTTTACTACTACGTGTATTCTAAATTTGATTCTTTGCGGATATAAGTAGTTATTTACCATTCAATCAAGTGCATAGACAATTAACCTAACTTCACAATTATAATTAACGAAATATCAGGTGATAAATGATGTGACTGTCGCATTGTATTATTTATATTTGTGCTCTGTAATACTGATTATTGCTTATGATACTACTGTATGTTTATTCAATGCAGGGATCTGTTGTATACTAATAAATAAATACATTCCACGCTAGTCACCGTCTCCCGACTCCGATTTGTTGGCTCGAAAGGGGTGTCGGATCTGCGACACACCAAAAAGGGTTCGTTAATCCGAACATTTGTGGCGTTATTCTCTCGCGAAAAATAAAGCACAAATATAATATTTCCATAATTAGAAGTAACTTCGAAATAGCTTTTCGCTACTAAATTACTAAAAAACACAATGACTTCACGCAGATGATAATCTCATGGTGAAAATATCACCAAAGTGCCCATTTTGACGTACGAGTGTCATTTTTGGCATTTCCCCCCAACGAAAATTCGTTCGGCCGCCCTTGCCTTCCCATCCTCATAACAATTTAAATACAACGGTGTTCCCCCCACCACCACACTTGCCCTTCCTCTGCTTTCCCGGTTTTCAATTTTTGGATTAGCGAACCTTCGGAATAACGAATCTTATTTCGTTTTCGGATTAACGAACCTTCGGAAGAACGAACCTTATTTTGTTTTCGGATTAACGAACCTTCGGAACAACGAACCTTATTTTGTTTTCGGATTAACGAACCTTCGGAACAACGAACCTTATTTCGTTTTCGGACTTACGAACCTTCGGAATTACGAACCTTATTTCGTTTTCGGACTAACGAACCTTCGGAATTACGAACCTCATTTCGTTTTCGGACTAACGAACCTTCGGAATTACGAACCTCATTTCATTTTCGGACTAACGAACCTTCGGAATTACGAACCTCATTTCGTTTTCGGACTAACGAACCTTCGGAATTACGAACCTTATTTCGTTTTCGGATTAACGAACCTTTGGAATTACGAACCAAACCTTCGGAATAACGAAGCTTCGGAATTACGAATGTATGCGGTAGTAGTAGTAGTCCTAATTATAAACAAGATGTGAAGTTCCAGTGTAAATTATTGACAAAAATTTGCAAATAATGTTAACACAATGAATACGGTTCATTTCAATTTAGATTTTTTTTCTTTTTCGTTTTATATCACGGATCTCTAGCAAATATCCGTATTTGTTCTTTCATAACATGAATATAAATAAATATCACGTTTAGGCTAAAAAAAAGAAACTAAATCTGTAATCGAAACAAAATTATTCAAGGTTGGAGGTATTTTTTCTCACAATTGTACATAAAAGTTGTTTACAAAACCCCTAATATATGTTAAGGCGCTTTACCAGCATAGCGTTCTACATGCATTGTTGGAATTGCGTTTTTTAAAATAAGAGTTCTGTTCTGTTGCTTGATTGTTTGATATATTGATTTATTGATGGATGGATGGATTGTTTGATTGATGGATGGATGGATGCGTTTATTGTTTGATTGAATGATAGATAGATCGATCGATGATTGATTGATTGATTGATTTTTTGATTGATTAATTGATTGATTAATTGATTGGATTGATTGATTGATTGATTAATTGATTGAATTGCTTGATTGATTCATATATTTTATTCAAGGATAATGCTATATATGTAATACAATGAAAGCCGAGAGAATCGTTTCCAGTGGCTCCTATTCATATAAATACATTTTTGTAACAACAAAATGTATTAAGTACGACAAGTACAAGAACATGGTCAGTGGCGTATCGTGGGCCACGGCATTCGGGGGCACCAGCAAAATTTGTGTGTCACTTAGCTGGCGCAAATAATACATTTTGCAAATAATGTTAACCCAATGAATACGGTTCATTTCACTTTAAATTTATTTTCCCCCTTCTTTTTATAACGCTGATCTCAAGCAAAATACCGTATTGGTTCTTTCATACCATGAATATAAAGAAATAACACGTTTACACTTAAAAAGAAACTAAATCTGAAATCGATACAAAATTATTTAAGGTTGGAGGTACTTTTTCTTCCAATTCTACACAGAAGTTGTTTACAAAACCCCTAATACAGTGCGTCCCAGAAAAAACGAAACCGAGATTAAGCGATGATTTAACATAACTTAATCACAAATACAATAGACAAATGACCTACCAATGTAAAGCTTAGAATCTCCTCTTTCATCTGATATTACTTAGATTATTCCTCATTCCCGCATGAGTGAGCAAACGAATTTGAACAAAGGATACAAAAAACTCATTTGGCGGGGGGATATCTGAATTTCAAAAAGAAACTCACATGCCTAAAAAGTTCAATATTTGCTCTTTAATTTGATACGTTAATCACAAAAATGGTCAAGAAGTAAAAAAGTTATGTTCCCTCGAAACAATGCTTGTATTTCCATAATTTCATTAAATAAACGTGTTTCACCGGTTTCCCACAGAAGCTATCGCATGGTTAACATAAGACTTAATGCATGGCTGATCGTCAACAAAACGGAGTGTCAAGTGAGTTTGAACGCTTGCCTGTAGAACCTCTTCATTTTATGAAATTATTGAAATTTAAGCCTTATTTCAAATAACCAGAACTTAGTTATTTCTCGACCATTTTCTGTAATTGAGGTATCAAATTAAAGAGCACATATTGAACATTTTAACAATGTGGTTTTCTTTTTGAAACCCAGATACAGCCCGCCAAATGACTTTTTGGTATCCCCTCTTCAAATTGTTTTTGCTCACTCATGTGTACATGAGAAAAATTCTAAGTAATTTCACATGAAAGAATAGATTCTAAGCTTTACAATGGTAGGTCATTTGTCCATTATATTTGTGATTAAGTTATGATAAATCATCGCTTAATCTCGGTTTCTTTTTTCCTGGGACGCACTATATGTTAGGGTGCTCTACCAGCATAGCGTTCTACATGCACTGTTGGAATTGCGTTGTTTAAAATAAGAATTTTGTTCTGTTGCTTTATTGTTTGATTGATTGAGTGAGTGATTGGGTGATTGATTGATTGATTGATCGATCGATCGATCGATCAATCGATCGATCGACGATTGATTGATTGATTGATTGAATGAATGATTGATTGATTGATTGATTTTTTAAATTGATTTAATTGATTGGATTGATTGCTTAAAAGCCAGGTAAACTGTCCTAGAGACTTTTTAAGGTTCGGTGTAAAAATGGCAGTGGTAATAATGGCAGCGGTAATAATGGCAAAGGTAAAAATGGCAGGGGTAATGATGGCAGAGGTACAAATGGCAGAAATAAGAAAATAGACGTTGACGACCATAGGCCAGTCGTCAACCTCCATGTAATAAATTGTCGAAAAGCCCCCGCAAGTAGTGCATGTCACGATTAGGCATTTCATCATATAATTATATCTTCATCGGCCTAACAATGCTATTTACGAATTTGATGGAGATGTACATTCAAGACATTTTTTTAAAGAATTGAATGGACAGATATTTCTTCACTTAATTTATCAGAAGCAAAATGAAACTGCACTATTCTCATTCATCTTTTAATAACATTTCATTTTTTCTGGCTGGTTCTTTTGATCTAAATCTTTGCCAAGTTTACCGATAAAAAAGAGGAGGAGTATACATGAGAGAGGTGGACGTACAGAGATGGTTTGGGGGCGGGAAAAACAGAGAATATAGAGGAGAAAGCTTAAACGTTGAAATTGTCACGATCGATTGTGATTAAATATTTAGTCCTTTTTTGTATGCCGTCTGTACTAGTCTTTTTAAACATTTGAATAACAATAAGCATGCATTCCCAGGTTATACCCTCAATTTGTAACTTATGAAAATCAATAATATTCTTGTTTTGCGTGGTAAAACAGTTAGGGATTGATCGAGGGTCTGGTTCAGACTCTTTGAATAAATGAAGACCCTAAACTTTTACCACTGCATCCAATATGATATTGAATATATAAATGCCTTGATGATCTAACCTTTGGAATCGGGAGTGCAGTTTTGTATTTTATACACCATAAGCAGCACCCACCTGAAAATTAGGTTGGTATAATGCTAAATTGTAGAGATTGGACACAAATCTCTGTTATTTTTAGACAGAAGAAAAAAACTGTATTTATTATCTAATTGCTACTATTTTTGTTGTATTTCTCTGCCCTAAATGAACATCATTAAGTAGGAATAAATCGCTTTTTGGGTCACTTTTCCCCTTCTGAACAAAACGCCCTTTTATTTTGGAGTGAAAACCTTTTTCTTTGCTTTTGAACAAACCAACACCCCATTTATCTTTCATGTTTGCCTCTGCCATCTTTAACTTTGATAATGATAATAAAACATAGATTTGTCTACATACACTCAATCTTGATTAGAAGCTCAAGGCGCTTCAGAGCAGAACAATAATAAATTTTAGCGGTGTTTAATCGCTCAAATGATTTACAGTCGCAATTTGCACATTTTGTCGCGCGGTAGTTGCGCGGAGCGGCAGTTCTTTTTGCGGCTGTGATAAGTACTTGCGGTCACCTAGATCAAACGAAACCGCTCACAAAGCTGCCGCGAGTAGCGGCGCTCCATATAAAGCGGCCGCCTGTTTGTACTGCCGCGATGTTTACAAAACAGAATTCCTCGGGAAGTTACCGCGCATCAGAGGCGTGGGAAAGAAGCCTTTACTTGCATTCAGCATGAGTTACTGAGGGAATATAATCATTTTGAGTTGTGGTTTCGTTGAGAACACTTGTTATGTGTGAATCATCCCAATTTTAATTCCATCTCGGACTCGATATTGGAGCTAAAATCAACAGCAATAGGATTCATCGTATCGCGGCGGCCCCTGCTTCGATTCAAATCAAATGGAATTTCAAATCTTTTGCATGTTACATCGGTTTGACCTGCTAATTCTGGGTCTCAAGTTGAAATTTCGCAAAGGATCTGCATGGTTTCAGCAATACTCGTTGGGGAGCCCGATTTGAGCTGTTTAGTGGAAACCAAGGAGAAATCCAAATTTCTCGGATTTATGATGTACTTGGTGGATTTATACGAACTGGTGACTGACTAAGCAAGGATATCGAGGTGGAGAGCATCCTAGTTTAAAGCTACAGTTGATGCCGCAAGGATGAGATATGTTCATTCTTCTTCTTCATTAGTTTTGCCTCGCAGATTATAGACAAAAGATTCCTACCTTACTACAAACATATACTGGCCAGATACTATTGGAAATATTTGGCATGCTGCATGTGGTTATAAAGGAATGAAGGTGCAGGCGAGTCGGTATTCGCGGAAAAAGTCGGGGCCGCAGAACTTGACTGCAGTTTGTGCGTGGAGTTCATATAATTGCAATCAGTTGGCAATTATACCTGAAAATGTAACTTCTTTTGTCCAAGTAATGTTCATGACTAGAGGGGTTTTAATCTTTAATGAGCTTGACTGACGGAGTTGATCTGAAACGGACCCTCGAATGCAGTAGACCATGGTTCCTTGGTAGATCCACGAGAGACCAAGGCTAGGATATGCAAGCATCCTGTGAGTATGGTATTGAGTTGGACCTACATGTATTTTTATATATTTTCGGTTGACCGCCGATATACCGCCGCCCAGAGCGGCGCCTCAGTCCGTTGTCTGAAAATGTATAGAAGTAGCAAAACACCCCCCCCCCAAAAAAAAAAAAATAAAAATAAAAAAAAATAAATGAATAATAATAAATGAAATTAATAAAATGTATATATGTATAAATAAAAGGAAAAAAAAGATGGGTGATTAATTAAAAAGCAAAATAATTGCATTAACTTCCATGGGCGGTAATGCCTTGTTCTTGTTCCGAATTTATATTCCGTAATCCTTTTCTTCTTCCGCCAAGAATCCCATTCATTTAACCATGGACCTATGAAGAGATGGACATCCATCGCTTACTTAATGAATTCACTAACAGGTGACTGTAATTGTCCTCTGAATAACATTCTCTTCATACTAGTCTTCTTTGGTTCAATGATCGTCACCGTGAGAAGGGACGGAAGCAGTTCGTGACTGGACATTTATATTTCACAAATTATATGCGCAATAGACAACAAATCACTTAAATCATGGAAAATCGATGTGCAGTTCTTTTTACATTTGGTAATCTTAGTTCCATGTGTTTTATTTGGGGAAATGTCTTCATATTGTAATATAGAGGCAATATTGTGATTGATTGTTTACCATTTAAAATTTAATTTTCCCAAGTTTCTCCATAATATTCCAGATATACGTGGTACATAACATTTATAGATCGTGTATCTGTCAATGTTATTGAAGTCTTTATGTGTGAGCGGTAGTTAGCGGATCGAATAATATCATATTTTATATCATAAAGATCGTCTGCTTTTCAAGTTTGCTGCTCCAAATATGAAGCATGTTGACTGAAAGGCACATGCTGAAACAGGGTATCAGCCAACAAAAATCAAGACCGGGAAACTGTTCCGTCTTTGGGTGATCAGATACGTCTTGGTAGTCACGATAATTGCTATTGTTACAACACCTGTATGTTCTCATTAAGATGCGCATAACCAGGCGACGGTGTCTATCATTGGACCAAATAATTGCTCGCGTTAATCGTCCTTCTCTTCTTAGGTCCATGATTTAACACATAGTTTGTTTACCCTGCCAGGCTACGTCCCTCTTCCAAATCTCTCCAAATTTGGTAGGCATGTTGTCCAGCACCCCCAAACCTCGTGGACCTCGTATTCCATTTTCCAAAATCACCCATGCATTAACCATCCAGGCGACATTTTGTAAATTTCAAGTCCAATTGCATACCATTCCTCATCCCGTCCTCACTCTAGTCTACAAATATAGACCCACATCTGCAGTGTGTGTACCTCAGCTGATTCAACGAGTCTGCATAGCAGACTATGTCTACTGAGGCTGCAGAAGTGGCTCGCTTCGCTCGCCCTTTCGGGCTGGTTTGCTTCGCAAACCAGCAGATCCCACCTCACGAGCCATTCAGAGTCTGCATAGCAGACTATCGTCACTCCCTTATCCTGCATACTTCAGACTACTAATAACTGCTGTCGAGTTCCTCTTTCAAAAAAAATAAAATATATATATGACTTGCAAGAATGCCGTCTTCACCCAAATTCAAATCGAATATAGCATACGTTCAAAAACTTCATATTTATAAAGATGCTAAATATCAAATTTGTAAAATGGCAATAACTTCCTTAAGGGAAAGCATCCATATTGTATTGGCAGCGTGCACCCGGCGAGCACACCCCCGCTGCGGTAATTAGTGAACAGGATGTATCTCCCCGCTAGACGCAGCTAGCGGCGGCGCGCTGCTCAGATTAAAGCAGATTAACAAGAATCTAATCCTAGATTTTATCCTTGCAGCTTCTCGCCGCTTCTCGCAGCTTGCACGCGGCCAACTTGCAAGCGAATACTCGTACTCAAATGATGTGCTTTTTTATATTTCCGTTGGTGAAATGTGCGCGACCGATGCGGCGATTTTTCTTGTCCGCCCGACACGAAATGGAGGTATTAAATTATGAAATATTGAGCTAAAAAGACTCTTAGATTTTTAGCAAAATGCTTCTTGTACGTTTCGAGGTGGAAAGATTCATATTGACATGAGTTTTATATTATTTCCCTTGCGTAATAATTATCTATTTTTTTCCAAAAAAGTACAATCATCACTTGTTTTTAATCCGACCCGACATGAAATAGGGCATAGAATCTTCTAGCAATGTAAAATTATCGCTTGCGTGTTTGTTTGGGTCCGTTTTGGCACGAAATGAAAGTATTAAAGAATGAAATATTGAGCTAACAAGTGTCTTAAAAACTTTAAAAAATATTTCTGGTACGTTTCAATGTGGAAAGATTCGTATTCATGTAATTAAACTTGCGAATTAATTACGTATTTCTTCGAACAATGTACGATAATCGCTTGTTCTTGAATTCGACCAGACATTTAATAAAACAAAATACATGGAATGTTAATTGATAACACGGGTCGTAGATTATTCTAAATATACTTTTAAATAGTTTTAAGGCGGGAAGAATCTAATTACCTTTCGTAATAATTTATGGTATTTTCCAACATTGTACGATTATCGCCTGTGTGTTTGTTTCCGCTCGGGCACGAAGTGAAGGTATAAAAGAATGAAATGTTGAGCTAAAAGTGTCTTAAATGGTTTAGAAATAATTCTGGTCCGTTTTTAGGTGGAAAGATTCGTATTCATATAATTAAACTTGCGAAATAATTACGTATTTCTTTGAACGATGTACGATAATCGCTTGCTCTTGAATTCGACCAGACATTTAATAAAACAAAATATATTGGAATATTGACAGATAACACGGGTCCTAGATTATTTAACGCGGAAATAAAATAACTATTCTATTCTTCGAACAATGTACGATGATAGCTTGTTCTTGAATCCGACCCGACATGAAATGAAGCAAAATATTTGGAATGTTTTTAGATAAAACGGGTAGCAGATTTCTAAATAGTTATGAGGCGGAAAGCATCTGACTGCCTTTTGCAATAATCTACGGTATTTTCCAACAATGAACGATTATAGCTTGTTTGTTTATTTCTGCTCCGACACGAAATGAAGGTGTAAATGTGCGAAATATTGAGCCATAAACTGTCTTATAAACGATCTAAGAAATACTTCTAGTACGTTTCAAGGTGGAAGGATTCATATATATCTAATTAACCCTGCTTAAAAATTAACTATTTCTTCCACCAATGTACGATAATCGCTTGTTCCTGTTTTAGAATGATATAATTCACCTTGCCATTAATTTGATGGTTCAAATTACAAAATTTGTGATTTTATGCCATAATATTTCATGCAAAAGTATTCAAGTAATTTCATTTCATTTTTACATAATCATTGAATTTGGTCGCAGCAGGTGAGTATAATAGTGCTTCTTCGCAATTCATTATGACTGTTTTCATACACGTACATGTATACACAATTAATCAATTTAATGAAAAACGCTCAAGCGCAATGAAAAGAGCAGGATCTTTCGCAGAATATTTATGTCCGCTACGCCCATGACCCTTCAATGATAATTAATCAATATAATCTAAGTCGGATACTTTCTTTGAAAAGAACTCGCCGCGCATTATATGGTGAAAGCAAAATGACGCTTTGATCTTTAATGACTTAAACAGCACCTTTGTTAGGTATTTCTTAATCATGCAGTTAATCTTAAAAGGGGATAAGAAGGAACATCCTGTGGAGTCTCTACTTTTTTGCCCTTGGTCGGCGAATTCATGTAAAGGGGGGGGGGGGGGGTCGAAACTTATTAGACCTATAAAATCCCGGGCACGTTGAAATCAACAAAGTATATATAGCTCTATGGTATTATTATGTACAATTATATTTTTTAGGGCGGTAATGTCAATAGGCATCCAAACAGAATACCTTGTTAGAAGGCGGGATTACTTTGATTCTAACTTACCTTTTGTATCGGCGTGGGGATACAAAATCTATGCAAATTGTTAACATAATTAAAAGAAAGATAAACTTAAAAATAGGGGGGGTATAAAACCAAGTCCATACTCATGTGGGCACTTATGAGTGTAACTCCTAGATTTACCCGGGGCCACAATGCCTTGCCGCCTTTTCAGCTACTTTAAGAGATATGCCTCATTATATTGCTATATAACTAAGATCAAATTTCATTTGGCCTTTGTAAATGGCGCAATAACGAGAACACGACACGAAGTGCGCTTGAATTTTCTATAAGGCAGATCCTTGACAATTTTGATAGTTTTGACAAGTGAGAACGTTCGTAAATAATCAAATGAAATAAAGCTTCCATTTGTTGGGGGAGAGGGTGGGGGTGAGCAGGGAGGTACATGTATGGCAATTTTGTGTCCTCTACGCTTAACTGACTTTTGGAAGGACGTGTCCCCCCCCCCCCCACCACATGTTTGATGTCCAACTACCCAAAACATATAATGTCGGCTTAATTGGTCGCTATTTTTAAAATCCCGTTCTTTAAATCTTCATGTTCTATTTTTCACATTTGTTTTTTTTTAACATCCTTTAAATCATTCTATTTGCTTTTCTCCATTTTCACACTTTCTTTTGCTCTCGCGATTTTTAAAATTACATTGAAAAATTATAATTACCCGAAACACTTTTGAAATATAATGTTCGTCTGTTTATTGCGTGCTCATTGTTCATAGTTTCATGTTGGGGTTTATTGGAATAACGTCAACCTGGTCAGGCTTCCTGCTTTCACTCCTGTTCAAAGAAATCTTGTAATAGTTATTTTTGCCAAGAAATGCACAAAGATCGTCCAGACAAAAAAAACCGAGATGCCAACTGTTTTCAATGAAGCTCGGGCTCAATGAATTCGATCATGAGGACTAATCACTCCTTTGTGAAATGACGAAGTGCCAGTTGCTCGAACTTGTCACAATAGCTCTAATTTCTATAGGGAATTAAATCTATTGTTTCTTCGCATTTTATCGTTGAAAGGATAAAAGCATTGCAGCTCTAACTTTGTTGACAAATTAGATACAGGAGAAAAGTGACGCTTTTTGGACAAAATTGTTAGAGATGTAAAATAATCATCAACAATTGCGTATGCATCAATTAACTAGAAATGGCACGAACATGGCAATGATTCTGCATGGAGTGGAAATAGAACATATCGTCCCTTTTTCAGTCCACGTTCATTTACCGCCTTGTGATGTGCATCTAGAGCAATATAAAATTCTGAACGCAAATTGTATGAATATAATTTATGCGGATCATTATTTTATGTACATTACTATATTTTTAAATCCCCTTGCCCGGCATCCGGGGTAGGAGGATGGGCGGCAGCAGTGTAATTTTGATTAGGGGGAGGAGTAACTTTTTTATACTTAATTTCATATCGGAACAAGAACAAGCAATGGTTGCATCTTGTTAAAAGATGTAGATATTATAGCGTAGGGAGAATTAGATTCTTTCCGTTCCAAAACTCTTCAGAAGTATATTTTTGATAATTTAAGATCTTTATGAACTCGATATTTGTCAACTTCATACCGCCATTTTATGTCGGGTCGGATCTCTTTCCGATTCGAAACCTTTTAGAAGTATCATCTAGATCGAAACTCTGTATAGGTATATCTACGATTTTCTTGAAGTCGACCATCATTTTATAACGGGACGGATCAAGAACAACAATCGTATATTGTTGGAAGATATAGATATTCATAATCCTACAAAAATCAATTATTTCCACATCGAAAGTCTTCAAATATATTTTTATTGACAGAGGATATCTTTTAACTCGATATTCCATACTGAAATACTTTCATCTCATGCTGGATTGGATCAAGAATAAGAAATTTTGCGACTTTTATTCCATTAAAAAATGCCTTTTCGACTTTGTCGGGAAAATTAGTAATTTAGTAATTAAAACAGCCGTTTATTCATTTTTTAAAATACAAACCATGTATTTGCAGCTGGTTCAAAAATGTTAAAACGGCTGTTTTCGACTCGCCGTACAGCCGCTGTAGAGCAAATGTGACCGAGGTATAAATAGTAGTGCTGATTAGTGGCGTATACCTAGATTTTTCAAAGGGGGTGCAAATTCGTCCGCCCCAAAATTTGACAAACAAAAAAGGTCTTGAACCACAAGTAAATGACATTTCGCGCAAGAAAAAAAAGACAAGCAAAAAAAGGTCTTCACATTAGGAGAGGGGTCACTTATGGCCCGTCAGGTATCACTTTTGACTCGTCAGGGGGGGGGGGCAGGGATACGTCACTTGCATGTGCTGTGACTCGTCAGGGGGGGAAGTCTGCCCCCCCCCCTTATTTGGTACGCTAATGGTGCTGATCGTTGACTTTGGCCGGTTTATTAGGTCCGGTAAAAGGTAAGGGTTTGAATAAAAAGAATTAAACGTCTCAGATTAATTGAAAATCGTTCGGGACAGAAATTATTTCAAAATTGTTTTGATTTGGAAATTATATTGAAATAATTTAATTACCTTCTAGAATAAACTCTCTCCTAAAAACCCTCCTAACCCTATAGTACAATTCACGTCTCTTTTCAATTAAGTCAGAAATCTAAATTCTAAATACATTGGATAATGGTCTCAACGTCTCAGATCAGCTCATGAACGATCGGAACGTATTTTAAAATTATTTGAGGTGGAAATTATATAGAATTTATTTCAGATACCATAAACTATTTATCCTGAAATAAATATTATTCGCTTATCTTTCCAATAAAGTCAGAAAGGGAAATACGTTGAAATAAAAGTACTCGGCATCTTAGATTATAATGCACGATCGTTCGAGACGTATTTTCGAAATTGTTTTGAAGTGGAAATAAATTATATAAATATAATTAAAACCTCCCAATGTAAACTCTTATTCTCCTAAAAGAAATACAATTCGCGTATTTTTCCAATAAAGTCCCACAGAAGCAGATTGCGTTCCCAATAATTTTCAAGAATCAAGAGTGCCTACAATATCAAAAATTCGGCAAAAGTTACAACAACAAAAAACAAATATACCCAAACAAATTATATGATGTCAGAAACAAAATCAAAATGTCAAAAACATAAAAACAAAAATAACATAAAAGGAAGTATATCAATTTAACATAAAAAGGAAGGCAGCATGATGTCAAACAAAATAAAAAGAAGTAGACATTTTGTTGATTTGCGATTTAGCGTGTTGAATGATTTGGCGTCATTATCATTCTCCAAAACTTAGTCTGCCGTTGCTATCATAGTTCGCCCTAATTTAGTTACATTCGGGCATCATATTCATATTGTCTCATTTTATCTGGCCTCTAAAAATATTAATATCTTCCCATGGCAAAGATGAATAGGCCTACCACTCTATTTATACGCTCTTGGTGGACATTATCCGGCGAGTTGGATGATATAGGCCTATTCATACCAAGATGTCTCAAACTATGGCCTCAATAGAGGTAAAACTATGCATGGGCACCATTCGTGCAACTGCTCGATCATTAATATTCTTTTAAAACGAACGGTTGGTCTTGCGCTTCTTGATTTTCATGCTCAAGAATTAATATTTTTGTTGTCAGTGCTAAGAAGCAATGATGACGTTCGGATAAAACGGGATAAAATAGGCGTGTAATGCATTATCCATCAGTATCCGGCCCCAAAATCATACGTTAAAAAAGTCATTAATTCAACTTATTTTTCATGTGTGAATCTTCTGTGTCAATCTCAATTCACAAGCTGCAACATTTTCGAAATCGGCAGTATTTCTATCGATAGTGTTAATTTTCAGTTCAGTTCGTTGACAACGGAAACTATCAAGAACCATCGCGACTTTAATATCGAGATCGAGAATTGTTGTCATAATCACATCGTGCGCACGTGGTTGTTGATCTGTACTCGGTCGCCATGCGACACGATGCGGCCGAGCATATACTAGCTAGCTGTAGTCGTTTCCAATATAGAGCGTGCTTTGCTAGGAACATAAAAGAGGAACGCCTTTCATTATCATGCTTATAAAAATAATAAATCGAAGTAAAACAGCACGACAAGTGGAACTAGCTAGTACAGGCACCACGACGTATATGTTAACTCTTCCAGAGCGAGCCGCGGAATTATTGAAGGCTAGTCGTGGCCAGTGGCGTAGCTACGGGGGGGGCCTGGGGGGGCACGTGCCCCCCCTGAGATTTGGTGTGCCCCCCCAGGTGCCCCCCCCCCCCCGAAAAAATTGGCAGAGCAAAAAAAAAAAAGGAGAAAGAAGAAAGAAAAAAGGAAAGGAAGAAAAGAAAAAAGGAAAAGAAGAAGAAAGACAGAAGTAAAAAGAAGAGGAAAATAAGAGGAGGAAGACGAGTGAATGAAATAATGTAAGGGGAAGACTTGCAATTTAAAAAAAAACATCTTTTCATGTTACTATATAAAATTTTTGCCGGCGCTTCGCGCCAGAATTGCCTGTTCGATGGGATTCATATCTTGCTCAATAGGCTGATATGGAGCAAGTTTTGAAGTCAAAATGCAAAACATATTTTAGCTCGGACATCGAGCTTTCATTATTTTTTTGCTCTGTAAAATGTCCGTTTTATGGTCTACATATCATCATTTTAAGCTCACGCTGCGTGGTCACATTGTTTGATTTGCCAAGTTCATATTGTCTACGTGTATTCCATAATGTTCCATTAAACAAATGTATTCAGAATGCCCAGATTCTAGGTCTAAATCTAAAACATGTGCGATAGCCTGCATGTTCTTTATTTAAAATGTACTTAAATTATCCAGTTTCACATCATAATATCAATAATTGTCTGCTCACGCTTCACGATCGCATTATTAATGATACCCAATTGACTATATATCCTATTTATGACTTACAAAATATGAATAGAGTGTCCCGCTTTTAGGTCTAAAATCTCAATTTTCTTCCTCTCGCGTTTCGCGCTTGCATCAATTGTTTAGTTACATACCTATCCCATTTATTAATACAAAAAGTGCTTAGAATTACCATTTTTTTAGGTCGGAATGTCAAAAAATTTGCTCGCGCTTCGCGCTCGCATTATTGAAATATATACCGTCTTCGTGGGTAACTGTAAGCAGTCCTTAACAGGTCCCTTTTCGATAATGCTAGAACAGTTGATAAAAATTTCAGTTCGCGCTTGGCGTTCGCAGTAACCATCTAGTTACATACGAATCTTGTTCAGGATCACACATAACATTGCCCAGAAAATTAGATTTTCAGGAAAAAATACATTAAAGTAAAAAAAAAAAAATCGCTCGCGCTTCACGCTCGCACTTTTTTTTTGTAAGGCTTATGAGATTATTTTATGTTTATGTTGTTTTATAAGAATAAAACTAAGAAGTGACTGATATAGGTGAAGATAATTTCGGGCCCCGTCCCCTATTGGCGAAAGTCGGATCCACCCTTGTGGACACATACACACACACCGGAAAAATGGCCGGTGCCCCCCCTGAAAAAGCAAGGACCCCCCAGTGCCCCCCCGGGAAAAAAATCCTATAGCTACGCCACTGGTCGTGGCTGGCGCGGGGTACGTGAGATTGCCTTTGCGAATTTTGATAGAAATGGGGAGCAGCGGCAGCGCTTGAGATATCTACAGCGCAGCTAGCGGCAGCGAGCTGCCGCTAGATACAGCGAGCTGGGGATTAAATCTCTAATCCAATGGATTATAAAGTATGGCAGCGAGCGGCAGCAGGCACAGGGGGAGCTGCGAGAGCGGATGTGAGTTCTATTGTGCTTTAATTATCGCAGCTAGCTGCCGCTGGCCGACGCTATTATCCCGTCTTAGAGTGTGCAGGCGTACGCTCGCCGGGTGCACGCTGCCAATACAATGTGGATGCATTCCCTAAGTTTGTTTGCATTTTCGTCTTATATTTTCAGGGTTTACTAATCATGCCATCCCTCAACATTCTAGCACGCATTAGTGATCATTAAGTTAAGATCTAGCACCCTTGATTTAAGAGTTAAAAAAAAAAAAGTGGCCATAACTTCCTTGTTTTCAATTATTTCGGTCTCATATTTGCAGAGTTTGCCTATGGTATCATCCATCATAAATCGAACGGTTTTTACGCATCAGTGACTAATGCCTTACTAAATAGCACCCTCTATTGAAAAAGGGCAAATGTGAACTTGCCATAACTTCCTCGTTTTCATCCATTTTGGTCTCATATTTTCAGAGCTTACTAATTATGACTACATCCTTCATAATTCACCGGTTTGTTACGCATCAGTGACCATTATCTTTAGAAAGAGTGCCCTCTATTGAAAAGTTGAAATTAGTAAAATGGCCATAACTTGTTTTTAATTATTTTGGTCTCATATTTTCAGGGTTTGCCTAGGGTATCATCCCTCACAATCCAAACGGGTTTTTCGCATCAGTGACCATCACCTTAATGAATAGCTCCCTCTTATGAAAAGTTGCAAAATGCAAACTTGCCATACTTCCTCTTTTTCATTCAATTTGGTCTCATATTTTCAGGGTTTGCTTATGGTATCATTCCCCAAATTCTAATGTTTTTCTTACGCATCGGTGAAAATTAGCTTAATAATAGCGTCCTCTATTGAAAAGTGGAAAGTAGTGAAATGGCTGTAAATTGTTTTCATTCATTTTGGTGAGTTGACAGTACGTAGCTCAAGAGGTCCCTACGGGCACGTTTGTTTTGCTAATACGGGAATATTTTGATTATTACTTCTTCTGGATGATTTCATATTCCGAATAGGCTAGTATGAATATTTACAGGATTATTATTTCAGGCTATTGGGAAAACATAACTCGTACATTAAGTCTTTTTTAATCGGAGGCAGATACTCATTGCTCAAATTTTATGCATTGCGATATTTCTGTGGTGATTAGGATTTACGGGTTCCTGTAATGGATGCAAGATTCTGCCAAAAGCTTCTTTTTATTTTTGCAGCCTCTACGGTCTGATTCACCGGGATTCAATGAAACATACCCGGCAAGCGGAGAAGAGCACATTATGCAGGCTGAGGGGGTTGCCCGGTTCAGCGGAATGGTCCACGAGTTGAAGGTTTGCCACCTCCTTGCCAGTAATGGGGCGGTTTGTCGATGGCGAAAACAGCCTATTCCAATGACCGGAGGGCGAACGAGGTGCAGCAATGCAAGAAGATTGATATTAAGAAACACCCACGGCGTATGTGACGGATCATCGGCCCTTCCTAAGCTCTAACATATACATTGGCGATACTATCGATATAAGGGGCTGTCCCTTAAATGGCAAAAGGCCCTCATCGATTGGAAATGGTGGTTCGATATCATGCTGCAGCTCAGAAGGTTCAACAACTACACTTTGTTATGCTTCTATGCAACGACGTATAACTGAGAGAACTAAATCCATGGTTTGGGTAGATCTTTCAGCTACTGACGCCCTCTTAGACGGATATTTGCCACCTCTCGCACACCTCAGGAAAGGTCAGAGTTTTACGACCACGACGACGGGCCCAAAAGTCTTTTCCAAAATCAACTTACGTCGTAAATTATCGTTCGCGTTCTCCAACGAAAGGTCCGGATTATTATTGGACACGTCGGAACGACACAGTGGCAGTTATTAAAGCTGAATATTAATTGCTAGCCTTTCCCCCAAATTGGGTTGGAAAGCTAAGCGTATCGTTTCCGGGACATCCGGTAGGCTCTTGGCTTTTATTATTTTTATCATTCGTAATATTTACGTTTATTATTGATTAGTTTTGTTTCTAATATCGATGCCAAGGGTTGAATATTGAGCTATAGTTTTGTTTACAAACCGTAGAATGAAAATGAAAAAACAAAAACAAAACAAAACAAAACCGGTACTTCTAATTCCTTATGTTTTGCAATGTAGAGTTTAAAGAGTTGAAATTGGCGTAATTAAGCATACGATACGCCTGCATGGTTAAGCCAATTAGCCTACGTACATGTACGTAATGTCCTTATGGACGTTATTTATAGTCAACGTTTAGGTGTAGTTATTCTGGTTAGTTGCTTTTCTTAATGCTACATGTGTCGTTTTTTTATTGTTATATATTTTTATCACTTATTATACATATAGATTAAATATATTTATTTATTATTTTTTTTTTCTTTCTCTCAATGCTAGTGAAGAAACTATGAATTCTTCCCACTTTCATCATGATATTTTGTTGGATCTGTTTATTCAGTTATGCGAATTTTCTCTCGCACACATAGAGAATGTTGTTTGTATGCAGCTAAGATGTTAGTTGGTAGATCCTTAGGCTGGTCTTACTGCGTCTCAACCGGGTATTCGTCTTCATTACACGAATACACGAAAGGTTTATTCCTTTCTTTCATTCTGTGTGTATATGGTAAAAACATACTGAAGCCCATTTCATCTGGCATGGGAAAAAACGAGCTTCACGGGATTCGCAGACAATAATATGTGAGCGACAAAGCGATAAGCACAGTGGCGGCGGGCATTGCCCGTGTGGCGGTAAATTGTACAATTTTTGAGCCCCTGTGCCTATCTTACGTAACTTTGGCCGGCTTCACCATACCTCAGCAGGAAGGTGTATTGTTTTCAATTATTTGAGATCGGATGTATTGGCCATTGCGTCTTAATTATGCCCCATTTATTTCATGTTGTGCCCTTGTTTCCTCGTCCATATAGGTTGACACCCTATCATGTGGAGAGGGATTTTGTTCGGGCAGTGTTTGTGCCCTTTGAATGTTTCCTCGTCTGTAGAGGTGGGCACCCTATGCAGAGAGAGAATATTATTGTTTGCGTCATTATGCACCCCGGGTAGGGATATATATGTGCGGACGCGGGGCGGACGCCTTAGTAAATTGTGATTGAATTATCGGATAAAATATACCCGGGTCCTTCCAAGTAGTTATGCTGAAGCCGTCCTCTTTTTAAGTGGTATACCCATTTTATGAAGTTATAACATTGAACTTAGGATGGAGATCTACAGATTTAAGAATCGTAATATTATGTATTCAAATTATTCAAACCAAGTTATTCATGTTGTAATCGTCAAGATTATTAAGCCTATTCACATTATGTAATATGTATGAGATTAAAACCACAACCAATGGCACACCTTAGTTTCTTGTGCTTGTGTGAATTGTGAGTGTAACAAAAGCTATATAATACATGTCTAAATAATCAGTCAATGTCTATCAAAAAGCACTCTTTAATAAACAGGTATGTTTTCAGGTTGCCCTTGGAGGTGGTCACTGAAGTCTGGGTTTTCAAACTCTGTGGAAGATAATTCCACAAGTTAGGCCCTGCTGAGCAAAGGCCCGTTCCCCGCATGATTTATTAGCAACTGGACTTTGTAAGAGATTAGATGATGAGGATCGTAAGGTTCTTGAGGGTTGGTAATTATTCATTAAAGACTTATTGAAACTGGGGGAAGTTCCATTAGACTGTATGACAAACCATGAGAAGGATTTTAAAGACTCCAAGTTCCTTCAGCGGCAACCAGTGAAGAGTTTTTGCATCCTCTGCAATTTCCCAAGTTAAGAATCTGAAATGTTGTAAAGGAGGCTATTACCAAAATCGAATCGTGAAGAATGAGTGAATGTACCAGTTTCTCTGTTGTTGAGCAAGTGAGATATTTCTTATGAAGCCGATACTGCGCAATTGATAACCTTATGGAATCAGTGTTGATTTGGTTAAGTTGAAATTTTGATTCAAAAACTAAGAACTCACATTTACTATGCTTCAAAAGTAACGAGTTTGACTTCAACCAATTGTCAATCATTATGCATCTCTCAATATTACGCAGGGCTTGTGTGGCACTCGTTTGGGGTAAAAAAGATACTGGTCTCATTCATATCCAACCCAATTTTCTTTTTGTATTACCAGTACACAGGAACAAAATGTTATATATAGTGAACAACTTAAAACTAAAAAGAGCTGTGATCACGATGGTATTGAGGATATTTTAATAATAATAATAAATAATAAAAATAATTAGTTCTTATTGAGCGCTTAATAAAGAATGTTTAGGAATACATTGGTGATCCATTAGTATACAAATTTAAATTTTCTTGAAGTAATGGCGTCCTGCTTGACAATATGACAGTATGAAAATATCTAAGATAATACCAGTGCACAGAAAAAGGCCAAATGATTAATGTATGTAACTGTAGACCAATATCTTTAATGCCTACTTTATCTAAAGTTATGAAAAGCGTGATCTATACAATATTATTATCTTTAATCAACGAATAAAGTATAATTTAAGACTTTTTATTTGGATTTCGCCAAACTATAGTAAATCGCATACTACTCTCTTATTCATGGAGAAAATCACAAAAGCTATTGATAACTTTGAACAAACGATTTGTGTTTTTCTGGGCCTCGCCAAGGCCTTCGACACTACATTTATAAGCCGTAGCATACTTCTACCGTAGATGAACTTGAAAATTACGAAGTTCGTGGGTGGCCTTGGAGTGGTTGGCAGACTACCTCCCAAATCGAAAATAATAAAGCATACATGAACAAAATTCTTCTCTACAAAATGTTAATTAGAGTGTTCTCCAAGGTAGCCTACTGGGTCCACTTTTATTTTTAATCCATATGTATGACATCCATAACTCCTCAAATATTTTCTTGTATCCTTTTTCTAGACGAATTTAAATGTATTTTATTCTCATCCTAGTCCCGCTATTTTGATCAATGTATTGAACACTGAACTGCCGTTGGGCAAAAAAAATTGTCGATTAATGTACACAATGAAGTGCATGTTGTGAAGCTATCTTTAGAACAATTACCATTAAATGTCAAAAGTGGACAATAAAGATTTTGACGTTGTTGCTACAACAAAATACTTAGGTCTTACAATAGACAGCAAATCACCCTGAAAAGCATATTAATTCGATATGTCGTACAATATCACGCAATATTATTATCATCATTCCATTAAAATTTGTTTTCTTTCAAATTCCTCCCTAAAAATGCCAACAACTCAACATTAATTTTACCCTATCTAAATTACGGGACACTTGCCTGGGGAAATACGCACTCATCGTATCTAGCTACAAAGAATGCATTGCGTGTTATATTTAACGGTATCAGGACAACTACCCCCTGGACAATCACCCCCCGGACAACTACCCCCCGGACAATTACCCCCCCGAGGACAATTACCCCCCGGACAATTACCTCCCGGACAACTACCCCCTGAGGACAACTACCCCCGAGGACAATTACCCCCGGACAATTACCCCCCGGACAACTACCCCCCGGACAACTACCCCCGGACAATTACCCCCCGGACAACTACCCCCCGGACAACTACCCCCCGGACAACTACCCCCCGGACAATAACCCCCCGGACAACTACCCCCGGACAAATACCCCCCGGACAACTACCCCCGGACAACTACCCCCCGGACAACTACCCCCGGACAACTACCCCCTAGACAAAGGGAGTGCACAGAGTCATATACGTCGGCCGTACGTTTGACGTAAGAAGTACTCAAGGCATTCTCGAGTATCTTGGAATCAAACGTACGCCGTAAAGCTGTAAAATTGAGCTCCATCCATAGGCGGATCCAGGGGGGCGAGAGGCCCGCCCCCCCCTATCGGCAGAGCAAAAAATGAAAAAAGGGGGAAAGAAAGAAAAAAAGAAAAAGAAGGGGAAAGAAAAGAGGAAAAATAAGAGTTGAAATAAGAGGGAGACGGGTAAAAACAAAAGGTCAGGGGATGACTTGGAAAATGATAAAAAAATATATTTCATGTCACTATATAATTTTTTACGCTCGCGCTTCGGGCTCGCATATATTGTTCGATGAGATACACATCTTGCTAAATAGGCTGATATGTAGCTTAAAATGTCAAGTTTTGAAGTCGATATAACAAAGCATATTTCAGCTCGGACATTATTCATAACTTTGTTTGATTTACAAACTGATTTTTAAGTGCTCTGTTTAATGTCCGTTTTATGGTGTGAATATAACTTGCAGCTTGCGCTATGCGCTCGCATTTTTTGATTTGCCAAATTATATAACAAACTAATTAAACCCCCCCTTTTATGACAGTTTACCAAAAATTTCGTCTCACGTTTTGCGCTCGCATTTTTGTTAAAAATATATCAACTCGCAAATCCTATTTATGATTACATAAGTACTTAAAATATCTGAGTTTTCAGGCCTCAGTGTCAACACATTTAACTCACTCATTTAGGCTTATTACATTAATAAATATGATAATAAAATTTTCATGAATTCTTAATGACTAAATTGTCCCTTTTCAGAAAAGAATATCGACAATATCACAGTTTCATATGTTTCATATCACGCTCAGGAAGAGGAATAAGAAAGTTGTCATCATTTTCATATGATGACAAAATGTCCTTATAGACCTAGAATGTCCAGGTCCTAGGTCAAAATAATTATGAAGATATCAGCTCGCGCTTCACACTCGCATCATTTATTAAGTGCTTTCCACATCCACTTCACAATTTCAATACACAATGCTTTAGATAGTGCTCAAATTCACCATTTTCATACCGGAATATCAAGCATTTTCCGCTCGCGCTTCGCGCTCGCATTGCTTTTTCGATGAGATTAATATCTTGCTCAATATAGGCTGATATGGAGCTTAAAATATCAAGTTTCGAAGTCAATATACAAAACATATTTCATCTCGGATATCGAGCTTTCATTATTTTTTAATTTACAAATTGATTTTTTCAAGTGACCAAAAAAGCGAGTCTTAGCTAATATTCTGTTGCAATTTTACAGTTAATTGATTAATTTTAACTTGAGCAAATCACATTACACTCCCTGTTTCATTGTACAGATTAGCAATCAATCGCAAATTTGCAATTAATTGCACAGCGTATGCTTGATTTCGGGAATGAAAATAGACTTTCAACTGATCACAAGTTTCTTGCAACACCCCATTAGAACTTCAGATTTGAATTTATATAATAATAATCATAAACCACTACAGAAAGGCTTTGCTCAACTTAATTACTACAAATACACAAACTGGCGTAAATCCGTGTTGATGGGTGGGGGGATGACTGAATTTTTTGGTATTTTTTTTGCAATCATGTTTATAGATATGCAAGGAATTGTAATTGATATGTCCGCAGTGGCGTTTCGTGGGTCACGGCATTGTGGGGGCACCAGCAAAAAAAATTAATCACTGAGTGAAGCGCGAAGCGCGCTCAGTTGCCAGTTATACTGACCCAATAGAGACATTTTAAGGACAGTGTCATTAAACAGATATGTATCTCACTGATCAAATAATGCGAGCGTGAAGCGCAAGCTGAATTTTTTTATATTCACCCCTAAAATGGGACATTATAATCAAATTTGTGTAATCATGATAGGTACCTGTCTCGCTAAACAATGCGAGCGCGAGCTGAAATTTTCGTATATTTTGACCCCAAACAGCGATATTTTAAGGAATATGTTTTAGGAATCCATTAAGAATATGCATATCTCATCATAGTCATCTAATGCGAGTGCCAAGCGCTTGCTAATTTTTTAGAATTACATCTGAACACATGAAACACTATTTGTAGTCATTGCAATCGTGATTACCATACGCATCTCACTAATCAAATATTGCGAGCGCGAAGCGCGAGCTGAAAATTTAGATAATTCAGACCTGAAGTGGGGCATTCTAAGGTTTCTTTGTAGGAATTAACTAGGACCATACGTATTTCATTAACCAAATGATGCGAGCGCGAAGCGCGAGTAGAAAATTTTTGATATTCAGATCAGAAGAAGGGACATTTTAAGGACTGATTTTTAGGAATTCATGAAGAGCAGACATATCTCACCAATCCACTAATACGAACGTAATAACGGACAGGAAATGTTTCATATATACAAAGACCTTAACATGGGGCAATCACTTTTTGAGTCATGTAAAAGACGCATATGTCACTACATAAAACAATGATAACTCAAGTGTTAGGAAATATTTTTGGTTTATATTGACTTGAAAACGGGATGTTTTAGTAGAAACAGGATTATATATCTCGTTAAACAGACAATACGAGCACCAGGAACAATGAAGACGTAGGCCCTGGGCAAATTATGTTTTATAAAGTTATGAAAAAAATGGTTCTTATGTAATGTTATATAACATAATTGTAACATAATATAACATTATAATGAATAATATGTTCTTCTTTCCCACTACGTTTTTCTTCCTTTCTCCCTCTTTTCTCCTTTCCCCTTTTCCCCGTTTTTTTTGGTCAGCCGATGGGGGGGGGGGGGGGGGGTGGGCATGTGCCCCCCATGACCCCCCCCCGTAGTTACGCCACTGTATGTCCATATGGCAAATACCCCTCCAATATTATTATCTTTTTTACCCCATGATGGTTTAATGGTTTTATTAGAGATTACATTCAAATTTTTTTGACATTCCATCTTAATCCCTTTCCAAAGACCCCAACATTGATGAATTGGAAGGAACGGGGGTTTCTCTTCTATGTTATAATAAGGACATAAGTATTTCGTTTTGGAAATGGTGAACTGGCTGTTTATTTGCATTCTATGATTCAATAATATTGTTTTATTTATTTTGTTAAGCGGTATTCTGGGAAGAATTTTCACCAATAAAACAATTATCTCCTGTGATTTTTTTTCATTTCTTTCGTAAAAAATGGGGGATGTTTGTACAGGCCACCCCCCCTCCTAGAAAAGTGGGGGATATATCCCCCCCCCCGGGATTTACGCCCGTGAATACATAACGACATCACACAGATGATAATCTTTTTAACGAACCTTTTTTGCTTTTCGGATTAACGATGAAGTGTAACCTATAAATGTTTTCCCCTTCCCCTACCCACCCAAGGCACAAAAGATTATCCTTTGCGCCTACGGGCATGATTTTGGGGTGGACATATTGTAAGGGCCAACCAACTGACATCGAAGGCGTCAACACGACAGCTCCCGGCGCTGCTGCCCTTTAAGTTCGCTGGGGCAACCTTGCATGAATTCACAAATTCGTCGTCAAATGAGCCAGTTCGTAGCTCCGTTCTGCGCATTATCAGAACATCCTGCGCATGATCAGGTAATTGGTTTAAAGTGCCATGGCGGTTTTAATATTTAATGAGATTAATCACCAACTTTGATGTCTTGATTATTCATATATTATTTTGAATTGTGTTTTTTATTATATCCACAAAAAACAAGAATACATCCACTAGCGACTGGTATTTCACTGTTGGCCAAGTACATTGTTATAACATTTTGTTAGCTGTCACAAGCAATTTTTTATTTATTTCACTCAATCCAAATTCTAAAATTTGTTTTTTTAACATAGAAAATGTTAACAGGAAAACTTGATTAATTGTGTAATCTTGACAGTTGTGGTCAATGATATATTACTCATTTTTGCCTTGTGACGGCAGTATTATCGATTGAGTTGTGTAATAAAAGCTTATGTATTAATTACTTTAAATAGGAAGGGCTATAATGTATTCAGCTCTTGCAGGTTCTTTTGTTGTAGGTTCCAGGTTCTAGTAACAGGTGGAATAAACAATTAGCGTTCCGATACCCGCCCGAGGTGTATTGATTGTACAGTGCCCCTAATTGCTGTGCACAGAGAGTAGGATCACTTTCATTTTGTTACTCTTTGAGAGAGATTGTGTTCTGAAGAGCAAGGAAGATATGACCCTCAGTTTTAATTACTTTTGGAGTTTTCCTACCCACAATGGTGGTGAGTCTATTTTTTATTTCATCAGTATATTTCAGCTTAAAAAAGAAAAATATTAGATTCATCAATCTAAGAGGTAATTTTGGTCTGAATTTCTAATCCAGATTTTGTTGTAATAATTATATCAATCAGAAGCCTGTTTTCGGTAACTTTGATAGGCATAATTTTACGCTGTGAGTTTTTAACAATTTCCGGCTTCAAATAATGATCACTATTATATTGCAGTGATGGATTGGTTGTATTTCAGTATTTTTCAGGAGTGAATTCATGTACAATTTTTTAGGATTGATACATTTATGCTGATGAATTAATACTATCTAGATATTATGTTGATGCTTATTAAATAATAATAAAGACCTGTATTGATCAAATGATTTATAAAAGTAATCATGGACAGCCATTTTATTCTGGGGCTACATCCTCAAAAGCCTTCAGTTTTCGTCAGCCCTGAACCAAGATGTCATATCCTGAGTATTCAACCCAAGTTCTGCTTAGTTTCTTCTCGACGTCATGCGACACGTCGAAAGCGCCTAGACTAAGATGACGCCATTCTTCGAAAGACTTCGTGGATCTCCGATAACCCTCGACACACGTCATTCTACGTCATCGGTCGTCAAGGTCATCGGATAACCGCTATTCCAGTCAACGTGTCATTTTTTCATCGACATCATATGGACTGCATCCATGATTAATTAGGGAAGTCCTTTAATTTAATAAACCCTTAATATTGTCCGGACAAATTATTATTACTCCCATCCATTACTGATAATTTTTTTTTTATTCCAAAACTGAAATTCTAAATTGATAAAATCATACTTATTTTTTTTTATATCTTTTAAAAGTCAATATCATTTATATGTGAACTTATGTTATATTCATTGTTGAAATTTCCATGGAAATGAATCGCATTTGGAGCGAAATGATATAGTTTTAATAAACAACATTAAACCGGAATGATCATTGTGCAGTGCAATTACTTATGTGTAATTTGACTACATCATAGCTCTCTTCACATTAAAAAAGGATGCTTTGGGTATGTGAGGTTGTTTATGTGATTTGGGGTGATTGGTGACCAAATCTTTAGGTAAGCAAAAACCCAGGTATGATCCTGAAACTAGTGCATTCAAAGTAGAAATGCAACAAATACCTTCTAGAGTGCTCATTGGTGTACTATTTTAGTCACCCGTATCGGCCGCACAGAAACGCTGCTAGCGTAACATTGCTCTAACACTGCGCTAACAAAAGGCCCTGTTACAACCGATAATTGCGAGTTTTCGCAAAGCGGGGGGGGGGGGGGGGCGGTGGGACAGGTCCCCCCTAAATTTGAGGTGGTGGGACGGCCCCCCTCTATTTTTTGTTGATAATTTTTGGTTTCCTGCATCCCCCCCCCCTAAATTCAGGTGGACCTCCCTAAAATGTTTCTGGTCACCCCCTAATATTTTGGTTGATAACCTTTTTTTTTTTTTTTTTTTTTTTTGCTTGTCAAATTTTTGAACCTGTGTCCATCACAAAATTTCTGGTGGACCCCCCTAATTTTTTGGCTTCCGCCGCTAATGCTTCTGGACCGCGACATTAGGGTCAAGTAACACAAAAGTTAACGGATTAATCATAGACTCGATTTTTAAGATTGATTGTACATTATAGTCAATAGAATCAAACGTGGAAAACTACTCTACAATCATTGCTAAGCTTTGTGTTACTGGCCCTATAGATCTGCTTTTCGATCGTGCGCAAAATTCTTTCGCGCGACACCCGCACCATGCTGCGAGATTAAATCCCGCTTCCATGCATGTACGACTGGTCATCAGCGTATGACCCCCCACCCCTGAGCCGGTGGTGAGCCTCTACATATGACAGCTTGCTGGAGATATTCGAAATGCTGGGCCTACAATACATTATGACATGGATAAAAAAGTGGTTTTTCAAAGAAATCGAGTACTTATTGAGTGAGGAAAAACTTACTGAATTAAAGCTTAGATATAGATCATAATAGTCTATCGAATCGATATTGCATCTAATGTGGATTATAAGTGGATCAATGGCAATTTATTTCATGGGTCAGATCACCTCTCCAGCCGAAACCATTTCGCATGCGTTAATATGTACACAGCATATGCAATATGCATATCCGTGTCTGAACACCATCCGAATTTGCGGGTTTTTTTTCTTTTTCCTGCTCCTCCTACACAAACGATGTACATCTAGCACACAATGTAATGGGCATTATGTTTTACGTTCCCCCGAAATGGGTGATTAGATTCAAATTTTCAGGGGAACCATTTTCATTGACGAGTGGATACCAGGCGCGACCATGGGGTTTCGAAAAGCATTCTAAACACGGGAAGCAAGTCTTTTCCAGATTATGAAAATGCATCCCTTAACAAGTATTTGGCCTGTGAAACCCTACAGTTATCGGAAATGTATCCCTTTTTTCAGTATTTTAAACATCGTTTTTGACACACGTATAACGTTACATATAGGACTATACGTAACGTACTTACCCACTCTTTCCCTTTTGACGCGTGGTCGCGCCTGGTATCCACTCGTCAATGGAAGTGGGCCCCCATGGCGGCCCCTCGAGCTCTGGGAGGAACCAAATGTGGCTCTGGAAAGTCGTCCTTAATCCTATTTGTCGCTGTTGCGATATTATTTTGCACACGAACCGCAGATTGATGTTTCCGTTGCATATGCGAAAGCTAAACAAAATCCTCATGTAACGTAATTTAAATTGCAGGACAGTCATTTACAGCGGGACCAAAAGTCTCTTCCAAAAGCAACTATCGTCGTAAATAAGCGTTCGCGTTCTCCAGCGAAAGGTCGGGAATGTCGCCGCGATGGCTAATGTCAAAGTACTGCATTATCCCGGGGGAGAGGGGTCACTTACATTGACGAGTGGATACCATGCGCGACCCCAAAAACACCTAAAAAGGATGTCTTATTCAAGATAGGGCACGTTACGTACGTAACGTAATAAAGACTGGGACAAGTCAGCCATCGTTAAGCACGCACAACAAGAAGATAACTGTATTGACTGGGCTAACAGCAAACTCATTACCAACATCAAGCATTAGCATACAAGACGAGTCAGGGAAGCCATTGAGATACAGCGACACGACACAGTACCCCAGGACACTGGACTTCACCTTAACAACATCTGGCACCCAATCCTTCACCAAGGCACCAATCCTTTTTCATCCACCCATGCTTCACTACCGCCGACAACCTGCCCGCCGCTCCGCCGACAACCAAGCCTGCCGCTCCTCCGACGACCAAGCCCACCACACCACTCACAACCCAAGCCGTCGCATCTCCCACACCTGATATCGCCGCACCGCCGACACAACGATACCGCTATAATATCCGCCCACGCCTACCAAACATACACCAAGGAACTTCACAGACAACCCGACCCGCCACCAATCCACCCGACGTCCGCATTCTCACCATAAGTACCCCGCGCTCGCTTAGCATCCTTCACTTCACGTCTTTCGGATGGTGACGTTGAAGGTCGGTCCCAGACGTAAATAATCATATCTGATTGATACACGTCTGACAAAACTCAAATACACACACCCACACACAGGCGCGGATCCAAGATTTCGTGGGGAGGGGGGCCCAAATTTGACCTGATTTTTGGCGCCTATGTGTACTTTTCGAAAAATGGCGCCCCCTCCCTCCCGGCCAGGCTAACTTAAATGTAACTTAAATGCCTTAAATGTATTTCGAATTATCTTATTACATAATCACATTAAAAAAAAGGCAATTAAAGACCACTTTTTTAATGTGTTCTTGAAAAAAAAATCCATGAATATATAATGTAATATCAATGGGAGCGCGAAGCGCGAGCGATTTTTTTGGGGTCTCAATTTAGTTTAACTTCTCACCAGAGTAGGCCATACTAGAATAATGTGTGAACGGGAGCTGTAGTTTCTTTATTAGTTGTTTAGAATAGCCTTCAATAATATCAATGATAACCTCTTGGGAATAATGCAATCTCGAAGCAATCGACTCAATCTCCTCATCAGTGGCGAAACTGATTTATTCAGCAGGGTTGCACGGGGGGGGGGGGCTTGTTGAACATTTGTAGAGGGCACCAAGATAAAATATAAAATAAAATGGGGGGTAGAAGTTAAAGAAATTCCGATATTTTATTCTTAAAAACACATTGAGGTATCTCACAATGCCTAAATAAATAATGATAACGCGAAGCGCGATATATTTGACATAATATTTGGAAAATAATATTATATTTCACCATAATCCCTTTCCTTTTCTCTCTTTTTTTCTTGGTCGTGATTTTTATTTTATTTTATTTATTTTTTTTTTTTTGGGGGGGGGGGCAAAACGCCCATGTCCTAACAGTCATTTCCTAGCTTAATGTGCAATAATCTCATAAGCCCTATGCGAGATAAAAAATAATTAAATTTCATGTATTTCGACCTGAAAATTGAACATTCTGGGCAATGTTTGTGAACCTGAACAAGATGCGTATGTAACTAGATAATCACTACTAGCGCGAAGCGCGAGCAGAAATGTTTAATGTGCGTTCTGGCCTGGTCGAAAAGGGACCTGTTAAGGAAGTTTTGCAGTTAGCCATTAATACGATACATATTTCAACGAATGAATAATGCGAGCGCGAAGCGCGAGCTGAACATTTTTGATATTCCAACCTAAAAAAATTGATTTCAAACCCCCAACGGGACACTCGATTCATGTTTTGTCACTTATGAAAAATGATGGGTAGTTTTTTGTATCTTCCTACATTAATAATGCGAGCGCAAAGCGCGAGCAGAAAATTTTTGATATTCTGATCTGAAACTGGATAATTTTAGCACGTTTTGAATAAGATCAAGATGCGTATCTCAATAAACATGCGTGCACGTGTTTTAGAGTTAGGCAGAATCTGGGCATTCTGAATACATTTCATTTTTCATCATGAAAATCAATAATGCGAGCGCGGATCGCGAGCTGGAAATGATATTTGAAATTCCGATATGAAATGGGTCAATTTAAGCAATATTTAAAGCACTGTGTATATAGGGGAATTGTGAAGTTGATGTGGAAAGCACTTAATAAATGATGCGAGCGCGAAGCGCGAGCTGATATTTTATTATTATTTTAAACTAGGGTGGAGACATTTTAGGCCTAAGGACATTTTGTCATTATATAAAAATGATGCCTATCTTCTATTCCTCTTCCTAAAACTTGTCGATATTTTTTTCTGAAAAAGGGACAATTTAGTTATGAATTCATAAACATTTTTGTTTCATATTTATTAATCTAATAAGCCTAATGAGTGCGTGAAATTTGTTGACAGTGCATGAGGCCTGAAAAACTAGATATTTTATATTTTTTGTAATCATGAACAGGATTCATGGGTTGATACAATTATAGCAAATAATGCGAGCGCAAATCGCGATCCGAAATTTTTTAATGGGGGGAATTCAAGTAGTTTGTTATAGAATATATAGGTACAGTGGCGTACCGTGGATCACGGCATTGGGAGGGGGGGGGCACCACCACAAATTTGGTGTCACTTCGGGAGCGCACTCAGTTGCCAGGTATACTGACCTAATAGAGAAATTTAAAGATATGCAATGCCATTAAACGGATAAGTATCTCACTGATTAAATAATGCGAGCTGAAAATTTATGATATTCAGACCTAAAAGGGACATTATAAGCAATTTTTTTTGTAATCGTGATACGTACCTGTCTCGCTAAACAAAAAATGCGAGCGCGAAGCGCGAGCTGAAATTTTTGTATATATTGACCCCAAACAGGGACATTTTAAGGACTATATTTTAAGGTATCCATTAAGAGTATAAATATCTCAGCATAGTCATCTAATGATAGTGCCATCCTTTGCTGATTTTGTTAGAATTACATCTAAACATATGAAGCACTTTTTGTAGTCATTGTAATCATGATTATCATATGCATCTCACTAATCAAATACTGCGAGCGCGAAGCGCGAGCTGAAAATTTATGAAATTCAGACCTGAAGAGGGGCATTCTAAGGCTTGTTTATAGGAATTCACTAAGTCCTTACGTATTTCACTAACCAAATGATGCGAGCGCGAAGCGCGAGCTGAAAATTTTTAATATTCAGATCAGAAAAATTGACATTTTAAGGACTGATTTTAGGAATTCATGAAGAGCAGACATCTCACCAATCAACTAATGCAAACGTTAGCACGGACAGGAAATGTTTTATATTAAGACCTTAAAATTGGGCAATCACTTTAAGTAGTCATGAAAAAGAAGCAAATGTCACTACATAAAACAATAATAACTCGAATTGCGAGGAAATATATTTGGTGTATATTGATTTGAAAACGGGATGTTTTAGTACAACAGGATTATACATCTCGTTAAACAGTCTATGCGAGCACCAGGAACAATGAAGACATAGGCCCTGAGCAAACTGTTACATAAAGCCATGAAAAAAATGCTTCTTATGTAACATTATTATGATATAATATAACATTATAATAAACAATAATTTCTTCTTTCCCCATTACGTTTCTCTTCTTTTCTCCCTCTTTTTCTCCTTTTCCCCGTTTTTTTTTTTTTTTTTTTTTTTTTTTGGGGGGGGGGGGCAGCCGATGGGGGGGGGGGGCACGTGCAATCGAGGCACCTGAAAAGGAATATTTTGATAATCTTATATGAAAAACACAAAGATAATAGGTAGGCCTACAACATTTTAAAGTTTTGCTTAATTTCACAAACCAGTTATATTCACATCCTTGTCGGTATGCAAATGAGGAGACTGATGACATCACTCACTAACTACTTCTTTTTGTATTTTAGTATATGAAATATGAAATATTCCATTTTTCTCCGTTGTCGTGTGAAACAACGATTAATTTCTCCCTGAACATGAGCAATTAGCATTGTTTAATACTAAATGGTTTAATCAAGTTGGTCCATATTGTAAAATCTGTAAAAAATGAAATATTGTATAATTCTAACAATAAAAAACAAAGGAATTAGTGAGTGAGGGACATCATCGACTGTCTCATTTGCATGTCACTGAGTTGTGCATATCACTGTTTTGTGAAAAATAAGCAAAATTTTAAAATGTCATAATTTTCTTATTTTACATCCGATTTTGATGATATTTTCAGCATAATGCTTGTTTGACTTTTCCCTATTCATTCAAATCAACATTTTTTTGGGGGTGGACTTGTCCTTTAAGAAATGAATGCGAGCGCGAAGCGCTAGCTGAAAATTTTTTTAATGATAAAATGAAAAGGACATTTTCATTCGTTAGATTAGAATGTGAAATATTTTCAGCTTGTGCTTCTCGTTCGCATAAAAAAAAAAAACTGAGGTCGGGATGCGTATATAACTAAACAGTGATGCGCGCGCGTAGCGCGCGCTCAATTTATTTTTATACTGACTTAAGAAGGACTCTTTTAAGGTAAAATTCCTATTCTAAAGGTTTTTCCTTTTTCTCTTCGTCTTTTTTTTTTATTTCCTTCTTTTTACGCCACCATGGGGGGGGGGGGGGGGGCAAAAACTTTGCCCCCTGGATCGGCCTATGTATATTGACTTGAAAAACACTAACATTTTAAGGACTTTTGTACGTGTGATCGATGGAGAGGATACACACCTCACTAATCAAATATTGCGAGCGCGTAGCGCCAGCTGAATTTGATATTAACCCCTTTTCTGATCCTGAACAGGATACCTATCTCGCCAAACAAACTTCAAACTCGAGCACATTTATTTTTGTCTATTATCGTAAAAACGGGATATTTTAATTCAGCTGCATTAATTTAACCTTTTTGGGCAGGAAATAAATTTCACTATAAACAGGCAATACGAGCAATGTTGCGCCCCCGGTCGAACATGAAATTGCATGGAGCCCCCTAAGTTCAAGGTCCATTTGGCGCCCTCGGTTGAACATGAATTTAGCGCCATGTGAAATATCACTTTGCCCTTCCCCTTCTGAAATATGTATTTGTCGCCTTATGGTCAAACATCAAATTAGCGCTCCCCTAGTTTGAACATCAATTTGGCGCCCCGCTAGATTGGACATCAATTCGGCGCTCCCCTAGTTCGAATAGCAATTCGGCGCCCCCTAGTTCGAACATCAAATTGGTGCCCCTAGTTCGAACATTCAATCGGCGCCCCCGATGTCGAACATCAATTTGGCGCCCCCCTCGTTCGAACATCAATTCGGCGCCCCAAGTTCGAATAGCAATTCGGCGCCCCCTAGTTCGAACATCAAATTGGTGCCCCTAGTTCGAACATTCAATCGGCGCCCCCCGATGTCGAACATAAATTTTGCGCCCCTACGTCGAACATCAATTCGGCGCAACCCCCTTGTTCAAACATCAATTCGGCGCCCCATAGTTCGAACGTCATTTTGGCGCCGCCTAGTTCTAACATCAATTTGGCGCCCCCCTCGTTTGAACATCAATTTGGCGCCCCAAGTTCGAATAGCAATTCGGCGCCCTCTAGTTCGAACATCAAATTGGTGCCCCTAGTTCGAACATTCGATCGGCGCCCCCCGATGTCGAACATACATTTTGCGCCCCTACATCGAACATCAATTCGGCGCAACCCCCCCCCCCCCCCCGCCCCTACGTCGAACATCTATTTGGCCTCCCTAGGTCGAACATCAATTTGGCGCCCCCAGTTGGAACATCAAATTGGCGCCCAGTTCGAACATCATTTAGGCATCCCTTCGAACTCAATTTGGCTTCCCTAGCTCGAATATCATTTCGCGGGTTCCGCGGGTCACCGACGTACGCCGCCCGCTTCATGAATTATTCATGAGCTCTCCGGTCCAATGCGCACGCCAGCTTACGAAACTACGATACGGACGCGTCCATTATGGAAAATGGGTAAATTATCGTAAAATCTACATGCATACAGAACACTGTAGGCTTGATGTTTATGGCATTTTCTTTCGTTTTTTTTTATAGTCGGCAGATCTACATGTAAATACAAAAGTTGTTTATGTTGTTTCTGCATATTGTTATGTGATTATTTTGGTATTATGACAAATTTTATATTTCTTAAGATTTGGAATGATTACAAGCATCTTCATTGGTGACTAATACTACATCATACATGTATTTTCTTAGTTTAGTTATTGTATTTTTGCTTGTTGGTCAAAAGAGAATCATGACACACACACACACACACACACACACCCACACACACATATTTATATAACACACACACAGACACATACATACATACAAAGTTTACAAACCCTGTGTGGCCACACATACACGCAAAGTATACACACATACACAATCATTCGCTATAGCACATGTACATATAAACACATAAACATGCACGCACACATATGCAAAAACAAACATACATTGAAACACACACATACACACAACACACATTACAGTGTATCATCAAGGAGCTATAAATAGCTCCTTGGTGTCATTTTGCATCTTGGTAAAAACATCACATACATATACACCTAAACACACCAAACGTGCATACACAAATTGACACACACACACACACACAAACATTAGAACAAGTATGGAAAACATAATTCACAAAATTAGTTCATGAAATCTTTGGTAACATTTATTCCTCTGTAGTTTCTTTGTGTGGAGCATTTCTTGCACTCCCCAAAGAGCTCAGTGTATACTGTATGACAGTTCTGGTCAAATATAAAACACAATATATCAAACACATTATTTCAATACATGCATAAGTCTATGTACAACGATAAGTACATGTATACAACATTTAACTAACATAAATTATCAGGCTCAGAAACATTAGATCAAGTTTGGAAAACACAATTCACAAAAGTAGTGGAGTACATTCAATCTTTGGTAACATTTATTCCTCTATAGTTTCCTTGTGTGGAGTATTCCCAAAGAGCTGTGTACCGTATGGCAACACTTGTCATAGTACAGTATATCAAACAAAGTACAGTATATCAATTATCAAACACATTATATCAATACATGCACAAGTCTATGTACAGCAATAAGTACATGTATACATTCAACCAGCATAAATCATCAGGCTCAGAAAAATTAGAACAAGTTTGGAAAACACAATTCACAAAAGTAGTAGAGTTCATGAAAATCTTTGGTAACATTTATGCCTCTGTAATTTCTTTGTGTGGAGTATTTCTTGCACTCCCCAAAGAGCTCAGTGTTAATGTATGACAGCTCTTGTAAAAATTATAACACAATATATCAAACACATCATTTCAATACATGCACAAATCTATGCACAGCAGTATGTAAAATGTAACAAACATAGTACGTACATCATCATGCTTGGCTCTAGGTCTTACACTGTTGCATTTTATTTTTTGTGTGTGTGAACTTGGCACATGTATGATGTCAGTGTTTATTTTTTTGTTTTCATTTTTTTTTAATGTTATGTAACCACAAATTCTTTTTAAAGATTTGATTGCATATAAGCACAGTTTCGGCAGTTCAAACACTAGTAAATTGGTTTACATTATGCTTATGTTCTTTGTATTGCATTTATATTTATAAATATGGATATAAAGATACACAAATAACTTTGGCAAGCTTGGATCAATTTGATGAAAAATGGAATTGCATATTTAAGCCTCGTGATTCCTGAGCATACCTTGTACTGCTAATAGTAATACCCTGTACAATCCATTCACTTCCAAACCGAAGTATAATAAAATACATTTGAAAAACAACTTGACAGATAAACAATTGTAACTTTTCTTTGGCAAGCTTTGACCAGTTTGGCAAAAAAATATTAACGTTATATCAAAACCTCTTTTGAGTTGCACGATGAGTTGTCAATAGCACACATTACAAAAAAAAAATACAGACATGAGATTGATGTTGTAATGTACAATAATTTTTAAGTTAAAACTGTATCTAAAATGACACAAAATAGGTAAACAATAGCACACATATTGCAATTTGTATAACAGCATAAAAATATAAATGAGGTGTATGATGCAGACCAATGGTCAATTATTAGCACGTTTCACTTTCATATAATTATTTTTTTTATTACAGCTTTTTAGTTGTTACAAACGTGAATGTTGACATGATACAGAATGCAATGCATACTGCAATTAACTGCGTACATCGAGGTGTGAAATTATCATGGTGACAAAAGCGACAACTATCGGGTAATCTTGCAAAACTTCGCTCACTGCGAACATGAAACAATCACTGCCTAAATCAATACATTAAGTTTTCCTGCCAGTATATATGCACCACCCATACATATATATTATGGATAAGAAATAAGTTATTGTAGGCATCTCAATTTATAACAGACAAGGACTCAAGTAATGATAAAATAGAGAATACCAGCTTACATCTACCCAAATGTAAAGCGTAAAAGCTTAAATCCAAACACACATAAGCTAATGTATAGCCATGTTTATACACAAAAAATGTTTCATTCTAGTTGGCTAGCCGAATCAATTGAAGCCAACTTCAAAATGCTTCTTTGAAACAAATGTTTCAAGGCTCCACATTAAATTCAATTGTATTTTCTGGCCCTTTACAAGTTCTCTTATTATGACCACTTTTGTTACAAGCAGTACAAGTCATTTGAAATTTTGGGGCACGCCTACACTTTCCCTCTAGTTTATTGATCCTGAATTGTTTGTGTATAATCTGTTTAAGAGCGGCCTTACTGAAATTCGTAGAGCGAAAATACCATTTTGTGACCAGGTGATTAGTTTCTCAAGTCCTTGTTGACAAAAATCTACAACGTTTCCGTGTAACCGCATAGCTTCAGGCAAATGGTTGGAGAAAATATGCATGTATGGAGTGACATCTTTAGAAATAAACAAATTACTGCCATACAAATCCCCCCATTTTCGTGCGGCCTTTTCAAAATCTAAAATCTGATCATCAGACATGTTCTGATTTAGGCTATCCATCAACACTTTGAAATCGGTCCACAAAGACTTAATACCAGACAGTTTTGGATGGTCTGGGATAAGGGTGTCAAAGTTTATATTTTCCATAATTCTGCGATGTTCAGGGCCAGTAAATGAGTCGTAATTCAGTTTACCATCACTGATAAAGAATTTCCAATCTGGGATACCAACATTTTCAATAAACTGTTTAAAACGCTGTAAATGTTGACACTTGCTAAGCCGTTCTTCAGATATCCGAACAAAGTTGTCTTCATCTTGTAAGTATTTTATGATCTGATAAATCATCTGGTCAGAAATTCTCAGAAACAAATGTAATGTATCTGGAACAATATTAATGACAGGAATAGATCTAAAAAGTGGCTCTGCAATGCACCCAAACATCTTCTTCGAGGCACAGTTTAAAATTTCCTTCACAGAACGAGCACCTTTCATTTCATCTGTCATGGACCATGTTTTTGTCATGTCATATCGAGATTCCTTTGGGCACTTGCACCACAAACAAGAGTACTTGCTTGCGAAGCTAGCAATTCCTGTAACTTGATTTAAAAAATTTAAATCGCCACCCAGGTATTTTTCCACACTCACAATTTTACCATCAATAGTTATTTCACTCAACCCATCAAACTCCTCTATCAGATCTGACAAAGCTACTTTCAGACAAGAATGAGTTTCAGGGCATTTTAAAATCGCAAGTAGGTAATTACCTTGTTCAGATTTACAGCTTTCTTCTCCTATAATTGTAATTGTGACATTGACTAGATGTGTTTTTTTACCGGCTCTTGTACCATCACCACTGATTTTTATTTTCACTTTATTATTTACAATTAAGTGAGACCTTTATTGATCAGAGAGTACTGATGTTAGACAGTCTTCTAAGGAACGGTAAACTCCAGTGATTCTTATTTTTCCATGTACTACATCAATTTCTTTGACCCGGCATTCAGAGTTTATAGATTGTTTTCTTTCATTGATTGAAAACAATCGTGGCAGAGCTGCAAAGCGTTGTGCTAATTCATGATATCCCTTTTGTGGGATATTAAAGGAGTCCAAAATAAACAGCATCTCATCAATGTCAGTTTCAGTAATAGGTCCTTCTTCTCCTCAAAGATGAGATTGATTGTCTTGGCCTTGTCATTTTGAATTTCAATTTTAATGGGGGTAAAACCAGCATTTTTTGCCCCTTCTTGTACTGTACTTTTAAATTCTTTCAGTGCATTAGCTTGGTGTCTGTATTTTTGGGATGGCGTATATTTGAGTTTATTTTTGTTTTTTCCTCGCCCACCTTTTTGTTTTTTCATTGGATTTTTCAGGCGTTGAACTCTACGTTCTAGTTCTAGGTTTTTGCCTTCTGTTTGTTCCAGTTTATTTGTTAACACAGTTAATTCACTTTCTAACTTAATCCGTTTACTTTTTTCTTCCTGAACATCTTCCTGTAGTTTACGCTTCGTGGGGCTGCCTGATTTATGAGGTAGTTTTAATGAATACTCCGTTTCTTTCCATTTCCTTAATTGCATCTCCACTGATTCGCCTCCAGCCTTGACACATTTTTTTGATTTTGAAACAAACTCTTTACTTTCTGTTTAAGGGTTTTGAAAACAGAAGACAGATCTATTCCTTCAAGGGTGATGTGATGGGTGTTTAGTACCTTGGTCAAAACTGAACGAACCTCATCATCACTCAATTCTGGGCCACTGCTAATTTTAGAGGCAATATTGTACAAGAGCAAGTTACTCACATCAAGCTCAACAATATATGGATACTCTTCGGTGGGCTGTGGCATA
Source organism: Lytechinus pictus (assembly GCF_037042905.1). Taxonomy (NCBI): domain Eukaryota; kingdom Metazoa; phylum Echinodermata; class Echinoidea; order Temnopleuroida; family Toxopneustidae; genus Lytechinus; species Lytechinus pictus. The sequence continues at coordinate 16,916,776 of NC_087252.1, read as the reverse complement.
CCATTTGCCAACAACACAGCACAAGATAGTGCAAAAGATATCAGAACACACATGCTACTTACATTAGCCATGGCTATAACTACATGTATACAAAGTACATTGGTTCAAGGCATCAAATGAATCCTGAATACAAGTACAATATACCTAATACAAATTGCTAAACATATACATACATTTGATTTAAAATAAAACATACATGAATACTATTCTTTGGATTTTTTTTTTAAGTATTATGTTGTTTCGAATACCCAGGGTGGTGAATCAATAAAGCCACTTCTAGCTGTTTAAAAACATGTCATGAATATTTTGCACTGTTGAACATTCTACTGCAATGTATGTAAGGTCAAATTACATGTTAATGTAAACATGTTTAAGATAGTAATATAAACTCCCAATAATACAAACATCTGCACAGAAGTACACAATGTATTATTCAATTGTTTGCAGCTTCATACAAAGCAAAATCCATCTTGTTGCCAAGCATGCGTTGAAATTTGACAACAATAACAAATCCACGGTGGGTGAATTCGGGCATTCCTTCACCAGAAAATTTCACCAGGGGTACGCGTTCTACTAGTCGACACGAGAATGTCCCATCTCTGATGTATGCAAAGTCCCCTGCCTTGTTGAATACTCTGTAGTACCATCTGTCCCCCACACATTCATTTAGAGCTTTCAAATTTCTCAAAATAAGCGCTGCTGGTGCAGATGAATGGTAATACAAAAATATTTTTTACGATGGGGATCCGAAGTTCAACTACACTGTTGACTTTACGTTGCCCGTGCAGTGCCTCTTTGATGGCAGTAGCCAAATTCATATAAAACAATTTCTTTGACGAATCATCTGATTGCAGATATTCCAAGGGTATGTCTACAATTTCAGCAGCATCACGCCATTCATTGTACTTGTTTCCCCATCCGACATAATGCACTAATACTTTCAAGCTGCCATTTTCCACTTTGGTGTCGATTACTGTCAGAGGGTAGAGCTTCTTAGATGACCAACGTTCAGACTTTGTACGACTGCTTGGTAATGATGGCCCGCGTGAAAGTTCCAGGTAATTTATGCGTGGCTTACGTCTCAAATTTGCCATACCTGTGGTTGTGAAACAACATGTAAAAATGTGATAAATATGTTAAAAAACATGTTAGATCTACTTATTTTTTTATTTTGACTTCTTGTCAAATAACGCTCTTGCTCTCGCTTTGTAGTGAACACTAGAATCTAGACTCTCTGAACATGCATGATAAAAATAGAGTATAGTGCCTTAGTTTTTGAATTCTACTAGATAACCATCCACTGCACTGCCACTGGGCACTGATTTGTAATGTATGTGCACTTGACCATGTTGATTTAAACTTAAAATTGTCATGCATTAATTTAACGTGTTTAATTTTTTTAAATTAAGTTACTTTAACTTTAATTTAAAGTCACAAAGGTCAAAGTCTTTCCAAAAAAGGCAACAGACTTGATCGATGACTGACACTGAGTTACAACTTACATGTATTTTGAATACAGAGTGTTGCGGTGTCGGCAATGAACGTCCTGTCAAGCTGGAATCCCCCCGTAGACACAAATGGTGCTATCCAACCTCTCTTTGTACAGTTATGAGAATGGGTGATCCTGAGCCGACATTGTAGAAAAAAGCACAATTCTCCTCGTTCTGTTCTTAACAATACATATAAATGAAAGTTTCAGACTCTTTGCAGTCTTATGTCACTAGATCAAAATCCAATTTAGCTAAATACCCGAAGTAAACCTCAAATGTTGTCTGATTTTCCGAGAATGTCAGGCCGCGCTACATGTAAAATCCACCATGATGAAACTCAGACGTCTTGATACGTCATGACCCGGTATGCTAATGAGGGCAGAGATCGCACTGACGGCTGATTGGGTGAACAAATGAAGGGGTCTTAGTTTTTCTTTATTTCCGTAGACAATTTTTAACCAATCAGCATCATTCTTACATGTATTGTAGAGAAATATATTCTGCACAGATTGGCGGGAAACCGGCTTTCGTACGATGTTTGGTTCATGAGATACAGTCTTTGACAGACCGTCCCACCTCGACACAGCGTGTGCAAACAGGGAAATTTACGTGTAGTAATACGCAAATCTGGTGTGGGAGAAGCTCAAACATGTGTTTTATGAACAGCAATTCCGTGGAGCCTGAATTTCTAATTTCTTTAAAATTTGGTATTATCATAAAAAAAGATGTAGAAAATAGATTTCCACTCAACCGAGCTTCGTAGGAATTTTACTTTTGAGTCAATTCACATTTCGGCCCCATTACAACATAATTTCGTATCTAGAGTGCCATAGCTTCTGTACACGTACGCGCGTTCGGTCGCTGCTCGGGAGCAAATGCGACTACTTTTCCATATGCGAAATTAAATTATTCAAGGTTGAAGGCGTCGTTCCACAATTTTCCACTCTCCACGTAAGTGTTAAATGTGTACCAGGTATGGTGCAAAAGATGTTCTAGTATTCCTAGCTATTTGTTATAAAATGTTTGTTGAAATGTTCCCCAGGGAATGGAAAAAGTGCGCCGGAAAGACAGGATCCGTTGACCAGGATAACAATATACCTGTATAAGGGCTACAAAAATAGAGTTGTATTGGAAAGAAAACGAATGTTACCATAAAACGTCGTTCGTTAATATTCTGCCTAATATATTCAATACATACATACCTTTTGTTTTTATAAAATTGCAACAATTAACATACATGGGTTGTAGTCTAAAAATGACCATCAGCCATTTTCAAAATGCAGTATTTACTTGGAGTATCAAAAAAAACGTGAAAATATAGTATTTTGAAACTGACATTTGATGCCCTAATGCGACTTATAATTAAAAACAAATAGATCTGTATTAATGAAGTCTGCAGTTTTTTTAATGGGGTCAAGGGCGTTACCCCATGTAGAATTTGCCCTCTGGAAGAATCTAAGAGTAGTAGTACTAGTACTAGTAAAAGTAGTAGTAGAAGTAGTATAGTAATAGTATTAGTGGTAGTATAGTAATAGTAGTAGGAGGAGTAGTAGTAGTAGATGTAGTAGTAGTAGTAGTAGTAGTAGTAGTGGCAGTAGTAGTAGTAGTAGTAGTAGTAGTAGATGTAGATGTAGTAGTAGTAGTAGTAGTAGTAGTAGAAGTAGTATTAGTGGTATTATAGTAATATTAGTAGTAGTAGTAGATGTAGTAGTAGTAGTAGTAGTATTAGTATTAGTAGTAGTAGTAGTTGTAGTAGTAATGGTGGTAATAGTAGTAATAGTAGTAGTAGTAGTAGTAGTAGTAGTTGTTGTAGAAGTAGTAGTACTAGTATTCATTATTATAAATAAAAAGCTGTGAACATTTCAGTGTCAAGTATTGAAAAAAATGCAATTGATGTTAACACAAAGACAATGGATAGGGTTCATTTCACTTTCAATTTAGTTTATTTTTTGTCCTTTTTATAACACGGATCTCAAGCAAAATACCAAATTGGTTCTTACATACCATGAATACAAAAGAAAGAACATGTTTAGACTTAAAACGAAACTAAATCTCAAATCAAAAGAAAATTATTCAAGGTTGAAGGCGTCGTTCCACAATTTGCCACTCTCCACTAAAGTGTTAAATGTGTACCAGGTATGATGCAAAAGATACTGTAGTATGCCTAGCTGTTTATCTTAAAATGTTTGTTGAAATGCTCCACAGGGAATGGAGAAAGTGCATAATAAAGTGTGCGGGAAAGACAACAGGATCCGTTGACCAGGGTAACAATATATCTGTAAAAGGGCTACATAAAACTAAATTGTATTGTAAAAACCGAATGTTACCATAAAACGTCGTTCGTAAATATTCTGCTTAACATATTCAATACAAACTTTTTTTTTCTAAACTTGCAACAAATAACATACATGGGTTGTAGTCTTAAAATGACCATCAGACATTTTCAAAACGCAGTATTTATATGGGGTATCAAAAACGTGAAAATAAAATATTTTGAAACTGACATATGATGCGTTAAAAGCGACTTATGAATAAAAACAAATATAACTGTATTAATGAAGTCTGTAGTTTTTTTATGGGGTCAAGGGCGTTACCCCATGTAGAATTTGCCCTCTGAAAGAAACTAAGAGAAGTAGTACTAGTTCTAGTAGAAATAGTAGTAGTAGTAGTACTAGTACTAGTATAAGAAGTAGAGGTAGTAGTAGTAGTAGTAGTAGTACTAGTAGTAGAAGTGATAATGGTATAGAAGTAGTAGTGGTAGTAGTAGTAGTAGTAGTAGTAGTAATAGTAGTAGTAGTAGTAGAAGTAGCAGTAGTAGTAGTAGTAGTAGAAGCAGTAGTGGTACACTGTAAAAAATGAAGTGCTAATTTAGCACTTACAGTGCTTGTATAGTGACTGCACTACGAGTGCCTGTTTTTAAATTCAAATTTAAACCAAAAAAATAAGCACTCGTAATGCAGTCAATCTACAAGCACTGTAAGTGCTGAATTAGCACTTCATTTTTTTACAGAGTAGTAGCGGTTTAATAAAAGTAGTAGTTGTAGAAGTAGTAGTACAAGTATTCATTAATAACAAAATGTGAACATTCTAGTGTCAGATATTGAAAGAAAAAACGCAAATGATGTTAACGCAGTGGATATGATTAATTATACTTTTTAATTTATTTTTTTTCTCCTTTTTAAAACACGGATCTAAAGCAAAATACCAAATTGGTTCTTACATACCATGAATACAAAAGAAAGAACATGTTTAGATTTAAAACGAAACTAAATCTCAAATCAAAAAAAAAATATTCAAGGTTAAAGGCGTCGTTCCAGAATTTGCCACTCTCCACTTAAGTGTCAAATGTGTACCAGGTATGATGCAAAATATACTGTAGTATGCCTAGCTATTTATCTTAAAATGATTGTTGAAATGCTCCCCAGGGAATGAAGAAAATGCATAATAAAGTACGCCGGAAAGACAGGATCCGTTGACCAGGATAACAATATATCTGTAAAAGGGCTAAATAAAACAGAATTGTATTGTAAAAACCGTATGTTACCATAAAACGTCGTTCGTAAATATTCTGCTTAACATATTCAATACAAACATTTTTTCTTCTAAACTTGCAACAAATAACATACATGGGTTGTAGTCTTAAAAAATGACCATCAGACATTTTAAAACGCAGTATTTACATGGGGTATCAAAAACGTGAAAATAAAATATTTAGAAACTGACATTTGATGCGCTAAAAACGACTTATAATAAAATAAAATAGAACTGTATTAATGAAGTCTGTAGTTTTTTTTTATAGGGTCAAGGGCGTTACCCCATGTAGAATTTGCCCTCTGGAAGAATTTAAGAGTTGAAGTACTAGTACTAGTACAAATAGTAATAGTAGTAGTAGTGGTAGTAGTAGTAGTAAAAGTAGTATTAGTGGTAGTATAGTAATAGTAGTAGTAGTAGTAGTAGTAGTAGAGGTAGAAGTAGTAGAAGTAGTAGTAGTAGTAGTTGTTGTATAAGTAGTAGTACTAGTATTCATTATTATAAATAAAAGCTGTGAACATTCCAGTGTCAAGTATTGAAAAAAAAATGCAAATGATGTTAACACGATGATAGTGGATATGGTTCATTTCACTTTCAATTTGTTTTATTTTTTCACATTTTTATAACACGGATCTCAAGCAAAATACCAAATTGGTTCTTACATACCATGAATACAAAAGAAATAACATGTTTAGACTTAAAACGAAACTAAATCTCAAATCAAAAGAAAATTATGCAAGATTGAAGGCGTCGTTCCACAATTTGCCACTCTCCACTAAAGTGTCAAACGTGTACCAGATATTGTGCAAAAGATACTGTAGTATGCCTAGCTGTTTATCTTAAAATGTTTGTTGAAATGCTCCACAGGGAATGGAGAAAGAGCATAATAAAGTGCGCGGGAAAGATAGGATCCGTTGACCGGGGTAACAATATATCTGTAAAAGGACTACATAAAACAGAATTGTATTGTAAAAACCGAATGGTACCATAAAACGTCCTTCGTAGATATTCTGCTTAACATATTGAATACAAACATATCTTTTGTTATTCTGAACTTGCATCAAATAACATACATGGGTTTTAGTCTGAAAATGACCATCAGACATTTTCAAAACGTAGTATTTACATGGAGTATCAAAAAACGTGAAAATATAGTATTTTGAAACTGACATTTGATGCCCTAATGCGACTGATAATTAAAAACAAATAGATCTGTATTAATGAAGTCTGCAGTTTTTTTAATGGGGTCAAGGGCGTTACCCCATGTAGAATTTGCCCTCTGGAAGAATCTAAGAGTAGTAGTACTAGTTCTAGTAGAAATAGTAGAAGTAGTATTAGTGGTAGTATAGTAATAGTAGTATTAGTAGTAGTAGTAGATGTAGTAGTAGTACTAGTAGTAGTTGTTGTTGTAGTAGTAGTGGTGGTGGTAGTAGTAGTAATAGTAGTAGTAGTAGTAGCAGTAGTAGTTGTTGTATAAGTAGTAGTACTAGTATTCATTATTATAAATAAAAGCTGTGAACATTCCAGTGTCAAGTATTGAAAAAAAATGCAAATGATGTTAACACGATGACAATGGATATGGTTCATTTCATTTTCAATTTGTTTTATTTTTTCACGTTTTTATAACACGGATCTCAAGCAAAATACCAAATTGGTTCTTACATACCATGAATACAAAAGAAATAACATGTTTAGACTTAAAACGAAACTAAATCTCAAATCAAAAGAAAATTATGCAAGGTTGAAGGCGTCGTTCCACAATTTGCCACTCTCCACTAAAGTGTCAAACGTGTACCAGATATTGTGCAAAAGATACTGTAGTATGCCTAGCTGTTTATCTTAAAATGTTTGTTGAAATGCTCCACAGGGAATGGAGAAAGTGCATAATAAAGTGCGCGGGAAAGATAGGATCCGTTGACCGGGGTAACAATATATCTGTAAAAGGACTACATAAAACAGAATTGTATTGTAAAAACCGAATGTTACCATAAAACGTCCTTCGTAGATATTCTGCTTAACATATTGAATACAAACATATCTTTTGTTATTCTGAACTTGCAACAAATAACATACATGGGTTTTGGTCTGAAAATGACCATCAGACATTTTCATAACGTAGTATTTTCATGGGGTATCAAAAACGTGGAAATGAAATATTTGAAACTGACATATGATGCGCTAAAAGCGACTTATAATTAAAAACAAATATAACTGTATTAATGAAGTCTGTAGTTTTTTTTTATAGGGTCAAGGGCGTTACCCCATGTAGAATTTGCCCTCTGGAAGAATTTAAGAGTTGAAGTACTAGTACTAGTACAAATAGTAATAGTAGTAGTAGTGGTAGTAGTAGTAGTAAAAGTAGTATTAGTGGTAGTATAGTAATAGTAGTAGTAGTAGTAGTAGTAGTAGAGGTAGAAGTAGTAGAAGTAGTAGTAGTAGTAGTTGTTGTATAAGTAGTAGTACTAGTATTCATTATTATAAATAAAAGCTGTGAACATTCCAGTGTCAAGTATTGAAAAAAAAATGCAAATGATGTTAACACGATGATAGTGGATATGGTTCATTTCACTTTCAATTTGTTTTATTTTTTCACATTTTTATAACACGGATCTCAAGCAAAATACCAAATTGGTTCTTACATACCATGAATACAAAAGAAATAACATGTTTAGACTTAAAACAAAACTAAATCTCAAATCAAAAGAAAATTATGCAAGGTTGAAGGCGTCGTTCCACAATTTGCCACTCTCCACTAAAGTGTCAAACGTGTACCAGATATTGTGCAAAAGATACTGTAGTATGCCTAGCTGTTTATCTTAAAATGTTTGTTGAAATGCTCCACAGGGAATGGAGAAAGTGCATAATAAAGTGCGCGGGAAAGATAGGATCCGTTGACCGGGGTAACAATTTATCTGTAAAAGGACTACATAAAACAGAATTGTATTGTAAAAACCGAATGGTACCATAAAACGTCCTTCGTAGATATTCTGCTTAACATATTGAATACAAACATATCTTTTGTTATTCTGAACTTGCATCAAATAACATACATGGGTTTTAGTCTGAAAATGACCATCAGACATTTTCAAAACGTAGTATTTACATGGAGTATCAAAAAACGTGAAAATATAGTATTTTGAAACTGACATTTGATGCCCTAATGCGACTGATAATTAAAAACAAATAGATCTGTATTAATGAAGTCTGCAGTTTTTTTAATGGGGTCAAGGGCGTTACCCCATGTAGAATTTGCCCTCTGGAAGAATCTAAGAGTAGTAGTACTAGTTCTAGTAGAAATAGTAGAAGTAGTATTAGTGGTAGTATAGTAATAGTAGTATTAGTAGTAGTAGTAGATGTAGTAGTAGTACTAGTAGTAGTTGTTGTTGTAGTAGTAGTGGTGGTGGTAGTAGTAGTAATAGTAGTAGTAGTAGTAGCAGTAGTAGTTGTTGTATAAGTAGTAGTACTAGTATTCATTATTATAAATAAAAGCTGTGAACATTCCAGTGTCAAGTATTGAAAAAAAATGCAAATGATGTTAACACGATGACAATGGATATGGTTCATTTCACTTTCAATTTGTTTTATTTTTTCACGTTTTTATAACACGGATCTCAAGCAAAATACCAAATTGGTTCTTACATACCATGAATACAAAAGAAATAACATGTTTAGACTTAAAACGAAACTAAATCTCAAATCAAAAGAAAATTATGCAAGGTTGAAGGCGTCGTTCCACAATTTGCCACTCTCCACTAAAGTGTCAAACGTGTACCAGATATTGTGCAAAAGATACTGTAGTATGCCTAGCTGTTTATCTTAAAATGTTTGTTGAAATGCTCCACAGGGAATGGAGAAAGTGCATAATAAAGTGTGCGGGAAAGATAGGATCCGTTGACCGGGGTAACAATATATCTGTAAAAGGACTACATAAAACAGAATTGTATTGTAAAAACCGAATGTTACCATAAAACGTCCTTCGTAGATATTCTGCTTAACATATTGAATACAAACATATCTTTTGTTATTCTGAACTTGCAACAAATAACATACATGGGTTTTAGTCTGAAAATGACCATCAGACATTTTCATAACGTAGTATTTTCATGGGGTATCAAAAACGTGGAAATGAAATATTTGAAACTGACATATGATGCGCTAAAAGCGACTTATAATTAAAAACAAATATAACTGTATTAATGAAGTCTGTAGTTTTTTTTAATGGAGTCAAGGGCGTTACCCCATGTAAAATTTGCCCTCTGAAAGAAACCAAAAGTAGTAGTACTAGTACTAGTAGAAGAAGTAGAGGTAGTAGTAGTAGTAGCAGTAGTAGTAGGAGTAGGAGTCGTATCAGTAATAGTAGTATAGTAAGTGTAGTAGTAGTAGTATTAGTAGTAGTAGTAGAAGTGATAATGGTATAGTAGTAGTAGTGGTAGTAGTAGTAGTAGTAGTAGTAGTAGTAGTAGTAATAGTAGTAGTAGCAGTAATAGTAGAAGTAGCAGTAGTGGTAAACTGTAAAAAATGAATTGGTAATTTAGCACTTACAGTGCTTCTATAGTGACTGCACTACGAGTGCCTATATTTTAGTTCAAATTTAAACCAAATCAATTAGCACTCGTACAAGCACTGTAATTACTAAATTAGCACTTCATTTTTTACAGAGTAGTAGCGGTTTAATAAAAGTAGTAGTTGTAGAAGTATTAGTACAAATATTCATTAATAACAAAATGTGAACATTCCAGTGTCAGATATTGAAAGAAAAAAATGCAAATGATGTTAACGCAGTGGATATGATTCATTTCATTTTCAATTTATTTTTTTTTCTCCTTTTTTTAACACGGATCTAAAGCAAAATACCGTATAGGTTCTTACATACCATGAATACAAAATAAATAACATGTTTAGACTTAAAAAGAAACTAAATCTGAAATCGAAACAAAATTATTCAAGGTTGAAGGCGTCGTTCCACAATTTTCCACTCTCCACTAAAGTGTTAAATGTGTACCAGGTATGGTGCAAAAGATGTTGTAGTATGCCTAGCTATTTGTTATAAATTGTTTGTTGAAATGTTCCCCAGGGAATGGAGAAAGTGCATAATAAAGTGCGCCGGAAAGACAGGATCCGTTGACCAGGATAACAATATACCTGTATAAGGGCTACATAAAATAGAGTTGTATTGGAAAGAAAACGAATGTTACCATAAAACGTCGTTCGTAAATATTCTGCCTAATATATTCAGTACAAACATACCTTTTAGTTTTCTAAAATTGCAACAATGAACCTACATGGGTTGTAGTCTAAAAATGACCATCAGCCATTTTCAAAATGCAGTATTTACATGGAGTATCAAAAAACGTGAAAATATAGTATTTTGAAACTGACATTTGATGCCCTAATGCGACTGATAATTAAAAACAAATAGATCTGTATTAATGAAGTCTGCAGGTTTTTAAATTGGGTCAAGGGCGTTACCCCATGTAGAATTTGCCCTCTGGAAGAATCTAAGAGTAGTAGTACTAGTTCTAGTAGAAATAGTAGTAGTAGTAGTAGAAGTAGTATTAGTGGTAGTATAGTAATAGTAGTATTAGTAGTAGTAGTAGATGTAGTAGTAGTAGTAGGAGGAGTAGTTGTATTAGTAGTGGTGGTCGTATTAGTAATAGTAGTAGTAGTAGTAGTAGTAGTAGTAGTAGTAGTAGTAGTAGTAGTTGTTGTTGTTGTTGTTGTAGTGGTGGTAGTAGTAGTAATAGTAGTAGTAGTAGTAGCAGTAGTAGTTGTTGTATAAGTAGTAGTACTAGTATTCATTATTATAAATAAAAGCTGTGAACATTCCAGTGTCAAGTATTGAAAAAAAAATGCAAATGATGTTAACACGATGACAGTGGATATGGTTCATTTCACTTTCAATTTATTTTATTTTTTGTCCTTTTTATAACACGGATCTCAAGCAAAATACCAAATTGGTTCTTACATACCATGAATACAAAAGAAATAACATGTTTAGACTTAAAACGAAACTAAATCTCAAATCAAAAGAAAATTATGCAAGGTTGAAGGCGTCGTTCCACAATTTGCCACTCTCCACTAAAGTGTCAAACGTGTACCAGATATTGTGCAAAAGATACTGTAGTATGCCTAGCTGTTTATCTTAAAATGTTTGTTGAAATGCTCCACAGGGAATGGAGAAAGTGCATAATAAAGTGTGCGGGAAAGATAGGATCCGTTGACCGGGGTAACAATATATCTGTAAAAGGACTACATAAAACAGAATTGTATTGTAAAAACCGAATGTTACCATAAAACGTCCTTCGTAGATATTCTGCTTAACATATTGAATACAAACATATCTTTTGTTATTCTGAACTTGCAACAAATAACATACATGGGTTTTAGTCTGAAAATGACCATCAGACATTTTCATAACGTAGTATTTTCATGGGGTATCAAAAACGTGGAAATGAAATATTTGAAACTGACATATGATGCGCTAAAAGCGACTTATAATTAAAAACAAATATAACTGTATTAATGAAGTCTGTAGTTTTTTTTAATGGAGTCAAGGGCGTTACCCCATGTAAAATTTGCCCTCTGAAAGAAACCAAAAGTAGTAGTACTAGTACTAGTAGAAGAAGTAGAGGTAGTAGTAGTAGTAGCAGTAGTAGTAGGAGTAGGAGTCGTATCAGTAATAGTAGTATAGTAAGTGTAGTAGTAGTAGTATTAGTAGTAGTAGTAGAAGTGATAATGGTATAGTAGTAGTAGTGGTAGTAGTAGTAGTAGTAGTAGTAGTAGTAGTAGTAATAGTAGTAGTAGCAGTAATAGTAGAAGTAGCAGTAGTGGTAAACTGTAAAAAATGAATTGGTAATTTAGCACTTACAGTGCTTCTATAGTGACTGCACTACGAGTGCCTATATTTTAGTTCAAATTTAAACCAAATCAATTAGCACTCGTACAAGCACTGTAATTACTAAATTAGCACTTCATTTTTTACAGAGTAGTAGCGGTTTAATAAAAGTAGTAGTTGTAGAAGTATTAGTACAAATATTCATTAATAACAAAATGTGAACATTCCAGTGTCAGATATTGAAAGAAAAAAATGCAAATGATGTTAACGCAGTGGATATGATTCATTTCATTTTCAATTTATTTTTTTTTCTCCTTTTTTTAACACGGATCTAAAGCAAAATACCGTATAGGTTCTTACATACCATGAATACAAAATAAATAACATGTTTAGACTTAAAAAGAAACTAAATCTGAAATCGAAACAAAATTATTCAAGGTTGAAGGCGTCGTTCCACAATTTTCCACTCTCCACTAAAGTGTTAAATGTGTACCAGGTATGGTGCAAAAGATGTTGTAGTATGCCTAGCTATTTGTTATAAATTGTTTGTTGAAATGTTCCCCAGGGAATGGAGAAAGTGCATAATAAAGTGCGCCGGAAAGACAGGATCCGTTGACCAGGATAACAATATACCTGTATAAGGGCTACATAAAATAGAGTTGTATTGGAAAGAAAACGAATGTTACCATAAAACGTCGTTCGTAAATATTCTGCCTAATATATTCAGTACAAACATACCTTTTAGTTTTCTAAAATTGCAACAATGAACCTACATGGGTTGTAGTCTAAAAATGACCATCAGCCATTTTCAAAATGCAGTATTTACATGGAGTATCAAAAAACGTGAAAATATAGTATTTTGAAACTGACATTTGATGCCCTAATGCGACTGATAATTAAAAACAAATAGATCTGTATTAATGAAGTCTGCAGGTTTTTAAATTGGGTCAAGGGCGTTACCCCATGTAGAATTTGCCCTCTGGAAGAATCTAAGAGTAGTAGTACTAGTTCTAGTAGAAATAGTAGTAGTAGTAGTAGAAGTAGTATTAGTGGTAGTATAGTAATAGTAGTATTAGTAGTAGTAGTAGATGTAGTAGTAGTAGTAGGAGGAGTAGTTGTATTAGTAGTGGTGGTCGTATTAGTAATAGTAGTAGTAGTAGTAGTAGTAGTAGTAGTAGTAGTAGTAGTAGTAGTTGTTGTTGTTGTTGTTGTAGTGGTGGTAGTAGTAGTAATAGTAGTAGTAGTAGTAGCAGTAGTAGTTGTTGTATAAGTAGTAGTACTAGTATTCATTATTATAAATAAAAGCTGTGAACATTCCAGTGTCAAGTATTGAAAAAAAAATGCAAATGATGTTAACACGATGACAGTGGATATGGTTCATTTCACTTTCAATTTATTTTATTTTTTGTCCTTTTTATAACACGGATCTCAAGCAAAATACCAAATTGGTTCTTACATACCATGAATACAAAAGAAATAACATGTTTAGACTTAAAACGAAACTAAATCTCAAATCAAAAGAAAATTATGCAAGGTTGAAGGCGTCGTTCCATAATTTGCCACTCTCCACTAAAGTGTCAAACGTGTACCAGATATGATGCAAAAGATACTGTAGTATGCCTAGCTGTTTATCTTAAAATGTTTGTTGAAATGCTCCACAGGGAATGGAGAAAGTGCATAGTAAAGTGCGCGGGAAAGACAGTATCCGTTGACCGGGGTAACAATATATCTGTAAAAGGGCTACATAAAACAGAATAGTATTGTAAAAACCGAATGTTACCATAAAACGTCCTTCGTAAATATTCTGCTTAACATATTGAATACAAACATATCTTTTGTTATTCTAAACTTGCAACAAATAACATACATGGGTTTTAGTCTGAAAATGACCATCAGACATTTTCAAAACGTAGTATTTTTATGGGGTATCAAAAACGTGGAAATAAAATATTGTGAAACTGACATATGATGCGCTAAAAGCGACTTATAATTAAAAACAAATAGAACTGTATTAATGTAGTCTGTAGTTTTTGTTAATGGAGTCAAGGGCGTTACCCCATGTAAAATTTGCCCTCTGAAAGAAACCAAAAGTAGTAGTACTAGTACTAGTAGAAGAAGTAGAGGTAGTAGTAGCAGTAGTAGTAGTAGTAGTAGTAGAAGTCGTATCAGTAATAGTAGTATAGAAAGAGTAGTAGTAGTAGTATTAGTAGTAGTAGTAGTAGAAGTGATAATGGTATAGTAGTAGTAGTGGTAGTAGTAGTAGTAGTAGTAGTAGTAGTAGTAATAGTAGTAGTAGTAGTAGTAATAGTAGAAGTAGCAGTAGTAGTAGAAGCAGTAGTGGTACACTGTAAAAAATGAAGTGGTAATTTAGCACTTACAGTGCTTCTATAGTGACTGCACTACGAGTGCCTATATTTTAGTTCAAATTTAAACCAAAACAATTAGCACTCGTACAAGCACTGTAATTACTAAATTAGCACTTCATTTTTTACAGAGTAGTAGCGGTTTAATAAAAGTAGTAGTTGTAGAAGTATTAGTACAAATATTCATTAATAACAAAATGTGAACATTCCAGTGTCAGATATTGAAAGAAAAAAATGCAAATGATGTTAACGCAGTGGATATGATTCATTTCATTTTCAATTTATTTTTTTTTTCTCCTTTTTTTAACACGGATCTAAAGCAAAATACCGTATTGGTTCTTACATACCATGAATACAAAATAAATAACATGTTTAGACTTAAAAAAGAAACTAAATCTGAAATCGAAACAAAATTATTCAAGGTTGAAGGCTTCGTTCCACAATTTTCCACTCTCCACTAAAGTGTTAAATGTGTACCAGGTATGGTGCAAAAGATGTTGTAGTATGCCTAGCTATTTGTTATAAATTGTTTGTTGAAATGTTCCCCAGGGAATGGAGAAAGTGCATAATAAAGTGCACCTGAAAGACAGGATCCGTTGACCAGGATAACAATATACCTGTATAAGGGCTACATAAAATAGAGTTGTATTGGAAAGAAAACGAATGTTACCATAAAACGTCGTTCGTAAATATTCTGCCTAATATATCCAGTACACACATACCTTTTAGTTTTCTAAAATTGCAACAATTAACCTACATGGGTTGTAGTCTAAAAATGACCATCAGCCATTTTCAAAATGCAGTATTTACATGGAGTATCAAAAAACGTGAAAATATAGTATTTTGAAACTGACATTTGATGCCCTAATGCGACTGATAATTAAAAACAAATAGATCTGTATTAATGAAGTGCAGTTTTTTTAATGGGGTCAAGGGCGTTACCCCATGTAGAATTTGCCTCTGGAACAATCTAAGAGTAGTATTACTAGTTCTAGTAGAAATAGTAGTAGTAGTAGTAGTAGTAGTATAAGTAGTATTAGTGGTAGTATAGAAATAGTAGTATTAGTAGTAGTTGTAGATGTAGTAGTAGTAGTAGTAGTAGGAGGAGTAGTTGTAGTAGTAGTGGTGGTAGTAGTAGTAATAGTTGTAGTAATAGTAGCATTAGTAGTTGTTGTATAAGTAGTAGTACTAGTATTCATTATTATAAATAAAAGCTGTGAACATTCCAGTGTCAAGTATTGAAAAAAAATGCAAATGATGTTAACACGATGACAGTGGATATGGTTCATTTCACTTTCAATTTGTTTTATTTTTTCACATTTTTATAACACGGATCTCAAGCAAAATACCAAATTGGTTCTTACATACCATGAATACAAAAGAAATAACATGTTTAGACTTAAAACGAAACTAAATCTCAAATCAAAAGAAAATTATGCAAGGTTGAAGGCGTCGTTCCACAATTTGCCACTCTCCACTAAAGTGTCAAACGTGTACCAGATATGATGCAAAAGATACTGTAGTATGCCTAGCTGTTTATCTTAAAATGTTTGTTGAAATGCTCCACAGGGAATGGAGAAAGTGCATAGTAAAGTGCGCGGGAAAGACAGGATCCGTTGACCGGGGTAACAATATATCTGTAAAAGGGCTACATAAAACAGAATAGTATTGTAAAAACCGAATGTTACCATAAAACGTCCTTCGTAAATATTCTGCTTAACATATTGAATACAAACATATCTTTTGTCATTCTAAACTTGCAACAAATAACATACATGGGTTTTAGTCTGAAAATGACCATCAGACATTTTCAAAACGTAGTATTTTTATGGGGTATCAAAAACGTGGAAATAAAATATTGTGAAACTGACATATGATGCGCTAAAAGCGACTTATAATTAAAAACAAATAGAACTGTATTAATGTAGTCTGTAGTTTTTTTTAATGGAGTCAAGGGCGTTACCCCATGTAAAATTTGCCCTCTGAAAGAAACCAAAAGTAGTAGTACTAGTACTAGTAGAAGAAGTAGAGGTAGTAGTAGCAGTAGTAGTAGTAGTAGTAGAAGTCGTATCAGTAATAGTAGTATAGAAAGAGTAGTAGTAGTAGTATTAGTAGTAGTAGGAGTAGAAGTGATAATGGTATAGTTGTAGTAGTGGTAGTAGTAGTAGTAGTAGTAGTAGTAGTAGTAATAGCAGTAGTAGTAGTAGTAATAGTAGAAGTAGCAGTAGTAGTAGAAGCAGTAGTGGTACACTGTAAAAAATGAAGTGGTAATTTAGCACTTACAGTGCTTCTATAGTGACTGCACTACGAGTGCCTATATTTTAGTTCAAATTTAAACCAAAACAATTAGCACTCGTACAAGCACTGTAATTACTAAATTAGCACTTCATTTTTTACAGAGTAGTAGCGGTTTAATAAAAGTAGTAGTTGTAGAAGTATTAGTACAAATATTCATTAATAACAAAATGTGAACATTCCAGTGTCAGATATTGAAAGAAAAAAATGCAAATGATGTTAACGCAGTGGATATGATTCATTTCATTTTCAATTTATTTTTTTTTCTCCTTTTTTTAACACGGATCTAAAGCAAAATACCGTATTGGTTCTTACATACCATGAATACAAAATAAATAACATGTTTAGACTTAAAAAAGAAACTAAATCTGAAATCGAAACAAAATTATTCAAGGTTGAAGGCTTCGTTCCACAATTTTCCACTCTCCACTAAAGTGTTAAATGTGTACCAGGTATGGTGCAAAAGATGTTGTAGTATGCCTAGCTATTTGTTATAAATTGTTTGTTGAAATGTTCCCCAGGGAATGGAGAAAGTGCATAATAAAGTGCACCTGAAAGACAGGATCCGTTGACCAGGATAACAATATACCTGTATAAGGGCTACATAAAATAGAGTTGTATTGGAAAGAAAACGAATGTTACCATAAAACGTCGTTCGTAAATATTCTGCCTAATATATCCAGTACAAACATACCTTTTAGTTTTCTAAAATTGCAACAATTAACCTACATGGGTTGTAGTCTAAAAATGACCATCAGCCATTTTCAAAATGCAGTATTTACATGGAGTATCAAAAAACGTGAAAATATAGTATTTTGAAACTGACATTTGATGCCCTAATGCGACTGATAATTAAAAACAAATAGATCTGTATTAATGAAGTGCAGTTTTTTTAATGGGGTCAAGGGCGTTACCCCATGTAGAATTTGCCTCTGGAACAATCTAAGAGTAGTATTACTAGTTCTAGTAGAAATAGTAGTAGTAGTAGTAGTAGTAGTATAAGTAGTATTAGTGGTAGTATAGAAATAGTAGTATTAGTAGTAGTTGTAGATGTAGTAGTAGTAGTAGTAGGAGGAGGAGTAGTTGTAGTAGTAGTGGTGGTAGTAGTAGTAATAGTTGTAGTAATAGTAGCATTAGTATTTGTTTTTAAGTAGTAGTACTAGTATTCATTATTATAAATAAAAGCTGTGAACATTCCAGTGTCAAGTATTGAAAAAAAATGCAAATGATGTTAACACGATGACAGTGGATATGGTTCATTTCACTTTCAATTTGTTTTATTTTTTCACATTTTTATAACACGGATCTCAAGCAAAATACCAAATTGGTTCTTACATACCATGAATACAAAAGAAATAACATGTTTAGACTTAAAACGAAACTAAATCTCAAATCAAAAGAAAATTATGCAAGGTTGAAGGCGTCGTTCCACAATTTGCCACTCTCCACTAAAGTGTCAAACGTGTACCAGATATGATGCAAAAGATACTGTAGTATGCCTAGCTGTTTATCTTAAAATGTTTGTTGAAATGCTCCACAGGGAATGGAGAAAGTGCATAGTAAAGTGCGCGGGAAAGACAGGATCCGTTGACCGGGGTAACAATATATCTGTAAAAGGGCTACATAAAACAGAATAGTATTGTAAAAACCGAATGTTACCATAAAACGTCCTTCGTAAATATTCTGCTTAACATATTGAATACAAACATATCTTTTGTCATTCTAAACTTGCAACAAATAACATACATGGGTTTTAGTCTGAAAATGACCATCAGACATTTTCAAAACGTAGTATTTTTATGGGGTATCAAAAACGTGGAAATAAAATATTGTGAAACTGACATATGATGCGCTAAAAGCGACTTATAATTAAAAACAAATAGAACTGTATTAATGTAGTCTGTAGTTTTTTTTAATGGAGTCAAGGGCGTTACCCCATGTAAAATTTGCCCTCTGAAAGAAACCAAAAGTAGTAGTACTAGTACTAGTAGAAGAAGTAGAGGTAGTAGTAGCAGTAGTAGTAGTAGTAGTAGAAGTCGTATCAGTAATAGTAGTATAGAAAGAGTAGTAGTAGTAGTATTAGTAGTAGTAGGAGTAGAAGTGATAATGGTATAGTTGTAGTAGTGGTAGTAGTAGTAGTAGTAGTAGTAGTAGTAGTAATAGCAGTAGTAGTAGTAGTAATAGTAGAAGTAGCAGTAGTAGTAGAAGCAGTAGTGGTACACTGTAAAAAATGAAGTGGTAATTTAGCACTTACAGTGCTTCTATAGTGACTGCACTACGAGTGCCTATATTTTAGTTCAAATTTAAACCAAAACAATTAGCACTCGTACAAGCACTGTAATTACTAAATTAGCACTTCATTTTTTACAGAGTAGTAGCGGTTTAATAAAAGTAGTAGTTGTAGAAGTATTAGTACAAATATTCATTAATAACAAAATGTGAACATTCCAGTGTCAGATATTGAAAGAAAAAAATGCAAATGATGTTAACGCAGTGGATATGATTCATTTCATTTTCAATTTATTTTTTTTTCTCCTTTTTTTAACACGGATCTAAAGCAAAATACCGTATTGGTTCTTACATACCATGAATACAAAATAAATAACATGTTTAGACTTAAAAAGAAACTAAATCTGAAATCGAAACAAAATTATTCAAGGTTGAAGGCTTCGTTCCACAATTTTCCACTCTCCACTAAAGTGTTAAATGTGTACCAGGTGTGGTGCAAAAGATGTTGTAGTATGCCTAGCTATTTGTTATAAATTGTTTGTTGAAATGTTCCCCAGGGAATGGAGAAAGTGCATAATAAAGTGCACCTGAAAGACAGGATCCGTTGACCAGGATAACAATATACCTGTATAAGGGCTACATAAAATAGAGTTGTATTGGAAAGAAAACGAATGTTACCATAAAACGTCGTTCGTAAATATTCTGCCTAATATATTCAGTACAAACATACCTTTTAGTTTTCTAAAATTGCAACAATTAACCTACATGGGTTGTAGTCTAAAAATGACCATCAGCCATTTTCAAAATGCAGTATTTACATGGAGTATCAAAAAACGTGAAAATATAGTATTTTGAAACTGACATTTGATGCCCTAATGCGACTGATAATTAAAAACAAATAGATCTGTATTAATGAAGTGCAGTTTTTTTAATGGGGTCAAGGGCGTTACCCCATGTAGAATTTGCCTCTGGAACAATCTAAGAGTAGTAGTACTAGTTCTAGTAGAAATAGTAGTAGTAGTAGTAGTATAAGTAGTATTAGTGGTAGTATAGAAATACATGTAGTAGTATTAGTAGTAGTTGTAGATGTAGTAGTAGTAGTAGTAGGAGGAGTAGTTGTAGTAGTAGTGGTGGTCGTATTAGTAATAGTAGTAGTAGTAGTAGTAGTAGTAGTAGTAGTAGTAGGAGTAGTTGTAGTAGTAGTGGTGGTCGTATTAGTAATAGTAGTAGTAGTAGTAGTAGTAGTAGTAGTGGTGGTAGTAGTAGTAATAGTAGTAGTAATAGTAGCATTAGTAGTTGTTGTATAAGTAGTAGTACTAGTATTCATTATTATAAATAAAAGCTGTGAACATTCTAGTGTCAAGTATTTAAAAAAAATGCAAATGATATTAACACGATGACAATGGATATGGTTCATTTCACTTTCAATTTGTTTTATTTTTTCACATTTTTATAACACGGATCTCAAGCAAAATACCAAATTGGTTCTTACATACCATGAATACAAAACTATATCTCAAATCAAAAGAAAATTATGCAAGATTGAAGGCGTCGTTCCACAATTTGCCACTCTCCACTAAAGTGTCAAACGTGTACCAGATATGATGCAAAAGATACTGTAGTATGCCTAGCTGTTTATCTTAAAATGTTTGTTGAAATGCTCCACAGGGAATGGAGAAAGTGCATAGTAAAGTGCGCGGGAAAGACAGGATCCGTTGACCGGGGTAACAATATATCTGTAAAAGGGCTACATTAAACAGAATAGTATTGTAATAACCGAATGTTACCATAAAACGTCCTTCGTAAATATTCTGCTTAACATATTGAATACAAACATATCTTTTGTTATTCTAATCTTGCAACAAATAACATACATGGGTTTTAGTCTGAAAATGACCATCAGACATTTTCAAAACGTAGTATTTTTATGGGGTATCAAAAACGTGGAAATAAAATATTGTGAAACTGACATATGATGCGCTAAAAGCGACTTATAATAAAAAACAAATAGAATTGTATTAATGTAGTCTGTAGTTTTTTTTAATGGAGTAAGGGCGTTACCCCATGTAAAATTTGCCCTCTGAAAGAAACCAAAAGTAGTAGTACTAGTACTAGTAGAAGAAGTAGAGGTAGTAGTAGCAGTAGTAGTAGTAGTAGTAGAAGTCGTATCAGTAATAGTAGTATAGAAAGAGTAGTAGTAGTAGTATTAGTAGTAGTAGTAGTAGAAGTGATAATGGTATAGTAGTAGTAGTGGTAGTAGTAGTAGTAGTAGTAGTAGTAGTAGTAATAGTAGTAGTAGTAGTAGTAATAGTAGAAGTAGCAGTAGTAGTAGAAGCAGTAGTGGTACACTGTAAAAAATGAAGTGGTAATTTAGCACTTACAGTGCTTCTATAGTGACTGCACTACGAGTGCCTATATTTTAGTTCAAATTTAAACCAAAACAATTAGCACTCGTACAAGCACTGTAATTACTAAATTAGCACTTCATTTTTTACAGAGTAGTAGCGGTTTAATAAAAGTAGTAGTTGTAGAAGTATTAGTACAAATATTCATTAATAACAAAATGTGAACATTCCAGTGTCAGATATTGAAAGAAAAAAATGCAAATGATGTTAACGCAGTGGATATGATTCATTTCATTTTCAATTTATTTTTTTTCTCCTTTTTTTAACACGGATCTAAAGCAAAATACCGTATTGGTTCTTACATACCATGAATACAAAATAAATAACATGTTTAGACTTAAAAAGAAACTAAATCTGAAATCGAAACAAAATTATTCAAGGTTGAAGGCTTCGTTCCACAATTTTCCACTCTCCACTAAAGTGTTAAATGTGTACCAGGTATGGTGCAAAATATGTTGTAGTATGCCTAGCTATTTGTTATAAATTGTTTGTTGAAATGTTCCACAGGGAATAGAGAAAGTGCATAATAAAGTGCACCGGAAAGACAGGATCCGTTGACCAGGATAACAATATACCTGTATAAGGGCTACATAGAATAGAGTTGTATTGGAAAGAAAACGAATGTTGCCATAAAACGTCGTTCGTAAATATTCTGCCTAATATATTCAGTACAAACATACCTTTTAGTTTTCTAAAATTGCAACAATTAACCTACATGGGTTGTAGTCTAAAAATGACCATCAGCCATTTTCAAAATGCAGTATTTACATGGAGTATCAAAAAACGTGAAAATATAGTATTTTGAAACTGACATTTGATGCCCTAATGCGACTGATAATTAAAAACAAATAGATCTGTATTAATGAAGTGCAGTTTTTTTAATGGGGTCAAGGGCGTTACCCCATGTAGAATTTGCCTCTGGAACAATCTAAGAGTAGTAGTACTAGTACTAGTAGAAGAAGTAGAGGTAGTAGTAGCAGTAGTAGTAGTAGTAGTAGAAGTCGTATCAGTAATAGTAGTATAGAAAGAGTAGTAGTAGTAGTATTAGTAGTAGTAGTAGTAGAAGTGATAATGGTATAGTAGTAGTAGTGGTAGTAGTAGTAGTAGTAGCAGTAGGAGGAGTAGTTGTAGTAGTAGTGGTGGTCGTATTAGTAATAGTAGTAGTAGTAGTAGTAGTAGTAGTAGGAGTAGTTGTAGTAGTAGTGGTGGTCGTATTAGTAACAGTAGTAGTAGTAGTAGTAGTAGTAGTAGTGGTGGTAGTAGTAGTAATAGTAGTAGTAATAGTAGCATTAGTAGTTGTTGTATAAGTAGTAGTACTAGTATTCATTATTATAAATAAAAGCTGTGAACATTCCAGTGTCAAGTATTTAAAAAAAATGCAAATGATATTAACACGATGACAATGGATATGGTTCATTTCACTTTCAATTTGTTTTATTTTTTCACATTTTTATAACACGGATCTCAAGCAAAATACCAAATTGGTTCTTACATACCATGAATACAAAAGAAATAACATGTTTAGACTTAAAACGAAACTAAATCTCAAATCAAAAGAAAATTATGCAAGATTGAAGGCGTCGTTCCACAATTTGCCACTCTCCACTAAAGTGTCAAACGTGTACCAGATATGATGCAAAAGATACTGTAGTATGCCTAGCTGTTTATCTTAAAATGTTTGTTGAAATGCTCCACAGGGAATGGAGAAAGTGCATAGTAAAGTGCGCGGGAAAGACAGGATCCGTTGACCGGGGTAACAATATATCTGTAAAAGGGCTACATAAAACAGAATAGTATTGTAATAACCGAATGTTACCATAAAACGTCCTTCGTAAATATTCTGCTTAACATATTGAATACAAACATATCTTTTGTTATTCTAATCTTGCAACAAATAACATACATGGGTTTTAGTCTGAAAATGACCATCAGACATTTTCAAAACGTAGTATTTTTATGGGGTATCAAAAACGTGGAAATAAAATATTGTGAAACTGACATATGATGCGCTAAAAACGACTTATAATTAAAAACAAATAGAACTGTATTAATGTAGTCTGTAGTTTTTTTTAATGGAGTCAAGGGCGTTACCCCATGTAAAATTTGCCCTCTGAAAGAAACCAAAAGTAGTAGTACTAGTACTAGTAGAAGAAGTAGAGGTAGTAGTAGCAGTAGTAGTAGTAGTAGTAGAAGTCGTATCAGTAATAGTAGTATAGAAAGAGTAGTAGTAGTAGTATTAGTAGTAGTAGTAGTAGAAGTGATAATGGTATAGTAGTAGTAGTGGTAGTAGTAGTAGTAGTAGTAGTAGTAGTAGTAATAGTAGTAGTAGTAGTAATAGTAGAAGTAGTAGTAGAAGCAGTAGTGGTACACTGTAAAAAATGAAGTGGTAATTTAGCACTTACAGTGCTTCTATAGTGACTGCACTACGAGTGCCTATATTTTAGTTCAAATTTAAACCAAAACAATTAGCACTCGTACAAGCACTGTAATTACTAAATTAGCACTTCATTTTTTACAGAGTAGTAGCGGTTTAATAAAAGTAGTAGTTGTAGAAGTATTAGTACAAATATTCATTAATAACAAAATGTGAACATTCCAGTGTCAGATATTGAAAGAAAAAAATGCAAATGATGTTAACGCAGTGGATATGATTCATTTCATTTTCAAAATATTTTTTTTCTCCTTTTTTTAACACGGATCTAAAGCAAAATACCGTATTGGTTCTTACATACTATGAATACAAAATAAATAACATGTTTAGACTTAAAAAGAAACTAAATCTGAAATCGAAACAAAATTATTCAAGGTTGAAGGCTTCGTTCCACAATTTTCCACTCTCCACTAAAGTGTTAAATGTGTACCAGGTATGGTGCAAAAGATGTTGTAGTATGCCTAGCTATTTGTTATAAATTGTTTGTTGAAATGTTCCCCAGGGAATGGAGAAAGTGCATAATAAAGTGCACCGGAAAGACAGGATCCGTTGACCAGGATAACAATATACCTGTATAAGGGCTACATAGAATAGAGTTGTATTGGAAAGAAAACGAATGTTGCCATAAAACGTCGTTCGTAAATATTCTGCCTAATATATTCAGTACAAACATACCTTTTAGTTTTCTAAAATTGCAACAATTAACCTACATGGGTTGTAGTCTAAAAATGACCATCAGCCATTTTCAAAATGCAGTATTTACATGGAGTATCAAAAAACGTGAAAATATAGTATTTTGAAACTGACATTTGATGCCCTAATGCGACTGATAATTAAAAACAAATAGATCTGTATTAATGAAGTGCAGTTTTTTTAATGGGGTCAAGGGCGTTACCCCATGTAGAATTTGCCTCTGGAACAATCTAAGAGTAGTAGTACTAGTTCTAGTAGAAATAGTAGTAGTAGTAGTAGTAGAAGTAGTACTAGTGGTAGTATAGAAATAGTAGTATTAGTAGTAGTTGTAGATGTAGTAGTAGTAGTAGTAGGAGGAGTAGTTGTAGTAGTAGTGGTGGTCGTATTAGTAATAGTAGTAGTAGTAGTAGTAGTAGTAGGAGTAGTTGTAGTAGTAGTGGTGGTCGTATTAGTAATAGTAGTAGTAGTAGTAGTAGTAGTGGTTGTAGTAGTAGTAATAGTAGTAGTAATAGTAGCATTAGTAGTTGTTGTATAAGTAGTAGTACTAGTATTCATTATTATAAATAAAAGCTGTAAACATTCCAGTGTCAAGTATTTAAAAAAAATGCAAATGATATTAACACGATGACAATGGATATGGTTCATTTCACTTTCAATTTGTTTTATTTTTTCACATTTTTATAACACGGATCTCAAGCAAAATACCAAATTGGTTCTTACATACCATGAATACAAAAGAAATAACATGTTTAGACTTAAAACGAAACTAAATCTCAAATCAAAAGAAAATTATGCAAGATTGAAGGCGTCGTTCCACAATTTGCCACTCTCCACTAAAGTGTCAAACGTGTACCAGATATGATGCAAAAGATAATGTAGTATGCCTAGCTGTTTATCTTAAAATGTTTGTTGAAATGCTCCACAGGGAATGGAGAAAGTGCATAGTAAAGTGCGCGGGAAAGACAGGATCCGTTGACCGGGGTAACAATATATCTGTAAAAGGGCTACATAAAACAGAATAGTATTGTAATAACCGAATGTTACCATAAAACGTCCTTCGTAAATATTCTGCTTAACATATTGAATACAAACATATCTTTTGTTATTCTAATCTTGCAACAAATAACATACATGGGTTTTAGTCTGAAAATGACCATCAGACATTTTCAAAACGTAGTATTTTTATGGGGTATCAAAAACGTGGAAATAAAATATTGTGAAACTGACATATGATGCGCTAAAAGCGACTTATAATAAAAAACAAATAGAATTGTATTAATGTAGTCTGTAGTTTTTTTTAATGGAGTAAGGGCGTTACCCCATGTAAAATTTGCCCTCTGAAAGAAACCAAAAGTAGTAGTACTAGTACTAGTAGAAGAAGTAGAGGTAGTAGTAGCAGTAGTAGTAGTAGTAGTAGAAGTCGTATCAGTAATAGTAGTATAGAAAGAGTAGTAGTAGTAGTATTAGTAGTAGTAGTAGTAGAAGTGATAATGGTATAGTAGTAGTAGTGGTAGTAGTAGTAGTAGTAGTAGTAGTAGTAGTAATAGTAGTAGTAGTAGTAGTAATAGTAGAAGTAGCAGTAGTAGTAGAAGCAGTAGTGGTACACTGTAAAAAATGAAGTGGTAATTTAGCACTTACAGTGCTTCTATAGTGACTGCACTACGAGTGCCTATATTTTAGTTCAAATTTAAACCAAAACAATTAGCACTCGTACAAGCACTGTAATTACTAAATTAGCACTTCATTTTTTACAGAGTAGTAGCGGTTTAATAAAAGTAGTAGTTGTAGAAGTATTAGTACAAATATTCATTAATAACAAAATGTGAACATTCCAGTGTCAGATATTGAAAGAAAAAAATGCAAATGATGTTAACGCAGTGGATATGATTCATTTCATTTTCAATTTATTTTTTTTCTCCTTTTTTTAACACGGATCTAAAGCAAAATACCGTATTGGTTCTTACATACCATGAATACAAAATAAATAACATGTTTAGACTTAAAAAGAAACTAAATCTGAAATCGAAACAAAATTATTCAAGGTTGAAGGCTTCGTTCCACAATTTTCCACTCTCCACTAAAGTGTTAAATGTGTACCAGGTATGGTGCAAAATATGTTGTAGTATGCCTAGCTATTTGTTATAAATTGTTTGTTGAAATGTTCCACAGGGAATAGAGAAAGTGCATAATAAAGTGCACCGGAAAGACAGGATCCGTTGACCAGGATAACAATATACCTGTATAAGGGCTACATAGAATAGAGTTGTATTGGAAAGAAAACGAATGTTGCCATAAAACGTCGTTCGTAAATATTCTGCCTAATATATTCAGTACAAACATACCTTTTAGTTTTCTAAAATTGCAACAATTAACCTACATGGGTTGTAGTCTAAAAATGACCATCAGCCATTTTCAAAATGCAGTATTTACATGGAGTATCAAAAAACGTGAAAATATAGTATTTTGAAACTGACATTTGATGCCCTAATGCGACTGATAATTAAAAACAAATAGATCTGTATTAATGAAGTGCAGTTTTTTTAATGGGGTCAAGGGCGTTACCCCATGTAGAATTTGCCTCTGGAACAATCTAAGAGTAGTAGTACTAGTTCTAGTAGAAATAGTAGTAGTAGTAGTAGTATAAGTAGTATTAGTGGTAGTATAGAAATACATGTAGTAGTATTAGTAGTAGTTGTAGATGTAGTAGTAGTAGTAGTAGGAGGAGTAGTTGTAGTAGTAGTGGTGGTCGTATTAGTAATAGTAGTAGTAGTAGTAGTAGTAGTAGTAGTAGTAGTAGGAGTAGTTGTAGTAGTAGTGGTGGTCGTATTAGTAATAGTAGTAGTAGTAGTAGTAGTAGTAGTAGTGGTGGTAGTAGTAGTAATAGTAGTAGTAATAGTAGCATTAGTAGTTGTTGTATAAGTAGTAGTTCTAGTATTCATTATTATAAATAAAAGCTGTGAACATTCTAGTGTCAAGTATTTAAAAAAAATGCAAATGATATTAACACGATGACAATGGATATGGTTCATTTCACTTTCAATTTGTTTTATTTTTTCACATTTTTATAACACGGATCTCAAGCAAAATACCAAATTGGTTCTTACATACCATGAATACAAAACTATATCTCAAATCAAAAGAAAATTATGCAAGATTGAAGGCGTCGTTCCACAATTTGCCACTCTCCACTAAAGTGTCAAACGTGTACCAGATATGATGCAAAAGATACTGTAGTATGCCTAGCTGTTTATCTTAAAATGTTTGTTGAAATGCTCCACAGGGAATGGAGAAAGTGCATAGTAAAGTGCGCGGGAAAGACAGGATCCGTTGACCGGGGTAACAATATATCTGTAAAAGGGCTACATAAAACAGAATAGTATTGTAATAACCGAATGTTACCATAAAACGTCCTTCGTAAATATTCTGCTTAACATATTGAATACAAACATATCTTTTGTTATTCTAATCTTGCAACAAATAACATACATGGGTTTTAGTCTGAAAATGACCATCAGACATTTTCAAAACGTAGTATTTTTATGGGGTATCAAAAACGTGGAAATAAAATATTGTGAAACTGACATATGATGCGCTAAAAACGACTTATAATTAAAAACAAATAGAACTGTATTAATGTAGTCTGTAGTTTTTTTTAATGGAGTCAAGGGCGTTACCCCATGTAAAATTTGCCCTCTGAAAGAAACCAAAAGTAGTAGTACTAGTACTAGTAGAAGAAGTAGAGGTAGTAGTAGCAGTAGTAGTAGTAGTAGTAGAAGTCGTATCAGTAATAGTAGTATAGAAAGAGTAGTAGTAGTAGTATTAGTAGTAGTAGTAGTAGAAGTGATAATGGTATAGTAGTAGTAGTGGTAGTAGTAGTAGTAGTAGTAGTAGTAGTAGTAATAGTAGTAGTAGTAGTAATAGTAGAAGTAGTAGTAGAAGCAGTAGTGGTACACTGTAAAAAATGAAGTGGTAATTTAGCACTTACAGTGCTTCTATAGTGACTGCACTACGAGTGCCTATATTTTAGTTCAAATTTAAACCAAAACAATTAGCACTCGTACAAGCACTGTAATTACTAAATTAGCACTTCATTTTTTACAGAGTAGTAGCGGTTTAATAAAAGTAGTAGTTGTAGAAGTATTAGTACAAATATTCATTAATAACAAAATGTGAACATTCCAGTGTCAGATATTGAAAGAAAAAAATGCAAATGATGTTAACGCAGTGGATATGATTCATTTCATTTTCAAAATATTTTTTTTCTCCTTTTTTTAACACGGATCTAAAGCAAAATACCGTATTGGTTCTTACATACTATGAATACAAAATAAATAACATGTTTAGACTTAAAAAGAAACTAAATCTGAAATCGAAACAAAATTATTCAAGGTTGAAGGCTTCGTTCCACAATTTTCCACTCTCCACTAAAGTGTTAAATGTGTACCAGGTATGGTGCAAAAGATGTTGTAGTATGCCTAGCTATTTGTTATAAATTGTTTGTTGAAATGTTCCCCAGGGAATGGAGAAAGTGCATAATAAAGTGCACCGGAAAGACAGGATCCGTTGACCAGGATAACAATATACCTGTATAAGGGCTACATAGAATAGAGTTGTATTGGAAAGAAAACGAATGTTGCCATAAAACGTCGTTCGTAAATATTCTGCCTAATATATTCAGTACAAACATACCTTTTAGTTTTCTAAAATTGCAACAATTAACCTACATGGGTTGTAGTCTAAAAATGACCATCAGCCATTTTCAAAATGCAGTATTTACATGGAGTATCAAAAAACGTGAAAATATAGTATTTTGAAACTGACATTTGATGCCCTAATGCGACTGATAATTAAAAACAAATAGATCTGTATTAATGAAGTGCAGTTTTTTTAATGGGGTCAAGGGCGTTACCCCATGTAGAATTTGCCTCTGGAACAATCTAAGAGTAGTAGTACTAGTTCTAGTAGAAATAGTAGTAGTAGTAGTAGTAGAAGTAGTACTAGTGGTAGTATAGAAATAGTAGTATTAGTAGTAGTTGTAGATGTAGTAGTAGTAGTAGTAGGAGGAGTAGTTGTAGTAGTAGTGGTGGTCGTATTAGTAATAGTAGTAGTAGTAGTAGTAGTAGTAGGAGTAGTTGTAGTAGTAGTGGTGGTCGTATTAGTAATAGTAGTAGTAGTAGTAGTAGTAGTGGTTGTAGTAGTAGTAATAGTAGTAGTAATAGTAGCATTAGTAGTTGTTGTATAAGTAGTAGTACTAGTATTCATTATTATAAATAAAAGCTGTAAACATTCCAGTGTCAAGTATTTAAAAAAAATGCAAATGATATTAACACGATGACAATGGATATGGTTCATTTCACTTTCAATTTGTTTTATTTTTTCACATTTTTATAACACGGATCTCAAGCAAAATACCAAATTGGTTCTTACATACCATGAATACAAAAGAAATAACATGTTTAGACTTAAAACGAAACTAAATCTCAAATCAAAAGAAAATTATGCAAGATTGAAGGCGTCGTTCCACAATTTGCCACTCTCCACTAAAGTGTCAAACGTGTACCAGATATGATGCAAAAGATAATGTAGTATGCCTAGCTGTTTATCTTAAAATGTTTGTTGAAATGCTCCACAGGGAATGGAGAAAGTGCATAGTAAAGTGCGCGGGAAAGACAGGATCCGTTGACCGGGGTAACAATATATCTGTAAAAGGGCTACATAAAACAGAATAGTATTGTAATAACCGAATGTTACCATAAAACGTCCTTCGTAAATATTCTGCTTAACATATTGAATACAAACATATCTTTTGTTATTCTAATCTTGCAACAAATAACATACATGGGTTTTAGTCTGAAAATGACCATCAGACATTTTCAAAACGTAGTATTTTTATGGGGTATCAAAAACGTGGAAATAAAATATTGTGAAACTGACATATGATGCGCTAAAAGCGACTTATAATAAAAAACAAATAGAATTGTATTAATGTAGTCTGTAGTTTTTTTTAATGGAGTAAGGGCGTTACCCCATGTAAAATTTGCCCTCTGAAAGAAACCAAAAGTAGTAGTACTAGTACTAGTAGAAGAAGTAGAGGTAGTAGTAGCAGTAGTAGTAGTAGTAGTAGAAGTCGTATCAGTAATAGTAGTATAGAAAGAGTAGTAGTAGTAGTATTAGTAGTAGTAGTAGTAGAAGTGATAATGGTATAGTAGTAGTAGTGGTAGTAGTAGTAGTAGTAGTAGTAGTAGTAGTAATAGTAGTAGTAGTAGTAGTAGTAATAGTAGAAGTAGCAGTAGTAGTAGAAGCAGTAGTGGTACACTGTAAAAAATGAAGTGGTAATTTAGCACTTACAGTGCTTCTATAGTGACTGCACTACGAGTGCCTATATTTTAGTTCAAATTTAAACCAAAACAATTAGCACTCGTACAAGCACTGTAATTACTAAATTAGCACTTCATTTTTTACAGAGTAGTAGCGGTTTAATAAAAGTAGTAGTTGTAGAAGTATTAGTACAAATATTCATTAATAACAAAATGTGAACATTCCAGTGTCAGATATTGAAAGAAAAAAATGCAAATGATGTTAACGCAGTGGATATGATTCATTTCATTTTCAATTTATTTTTTTTCTCCTTTTTTTAACACGGATCTAAAGCAAAATACCGTATTGGTTCTTACATACCATGAATACAAAATAAATAACATGTTTAGACTTAAAAAGAAACTAAATCTGAAATCGAAACAAAATTATTCAAGGTTGAAGGCTTCGTTCCACAATTTTCCACTCTCCACTAAAGTGTTAAATGTGTACCAGGTATGGTGCAAAATATGTTGTAGTATGCCTAGCTATTTGTTATAAATTGTTTGTTGAAATGTTCCACAGGGAATAGAGAAAGTGCATAATAAAGTGCACCGGAAAGACAGGATCCGTTGACCAGGATAACAATATACCTGTATAAGGGCTACATAGAATAGAGTTGTATTGGAAAGAAAACGAATGTTGCCATAAAACGTCGTTCGTAAATATTCTGCCTAATATATTCAGTACAAACATACCTTTTAGTTTTCTAAAATTGCAACAATTAACCTACATGGGTTGTAGTCTAAAAATGACCATCAGCCATTTTCAAAATGCAGTATTTACATGGAGTATCAAAAAACGTGAAAATATAGTATTTTGAAACTGACATTTGATGCCCTAATGCGACTGATAATTAAAAACAAATAGATCTGTATTAATGAAGTGCAGTTTTTTTAATGGGGTCAAGGGCGTTACCCCATGTAGAATTTGCCTCTGGAACAATCTAAGAGTAGTAGTACTAGTACTAGTAGAAGAAGTAGAGGTAGTAGTAGCAGTAGTAGTAGTAGTAGTAGAAGTCGTATCAGTAATAGTAGTATAGAAAGAGTAGTAGTAGTAGTATTAGTAGTAGTAGTAGTAGAAGTGATAATGGTATAGTAGTAGTAGTGGTAGTAGTAGTAGTAGTAGCAGTAGGAGGAGTAGTTGTAGTAGTAGTGGTGGTCGTATTAGTAATAGTAGTAGTAGTAGTAGTAGTAGTAGTAGGAGTAGTTGTAGTAGTAGTGGTGGTCGTATTAGTAACAGTAGTAGTAGTAGTAGTAGTAGTAGTAGTGGTGGTAGTAGTAGTAATAGTAGTAGTAATAGTAGCATTAGTAGTTGTTGTATAAGTAGTAGTACTAGTATTCATTATTATAAATAAAAGCTGTGAACATTCCAGTGTCAAGTATTTAAAAAAAATGCAAATGATATTAACACGATGACAATGGATATGGTTCATTTCACTTTCAATTTGTTTTATTTTTTCACATTTTTATAACACGGATCTCAAGCAAAATACCAAATTGGTTCTTACATACCATGAATACAAAAGAAATAACATGTTTAGACTTAAAACGAAACTAAATCTCAAATCAAAAGAAAATTATGCAAGATTGAAGGCGTCGTTCCACAATTTGCCACTCTCCACTAAAGTGTCAAACGTGTACCAGATATGATGCAAAAGATACTGTAGTATGCCTAGCTGTTTATCTTAAAATGTTTGTTGAAATGCTCCACAGGGAATGGAGAAAGTGCATAGTAAAGTGCGCGGGAAAGACAGGATCCGTTGACCGGGGTAACAATATATCTGTAAAAGGGCTACATAAAACAGAATAGTATTGTAATAACCGAATGTTACCATAAAACGTCCTTCGTAAATATTCTGCTTAACATATTGAATACAAACATATCTTTTGTTATTCTAATCTTGCAACAAATAACATACATGGGTTTTAGTCTGAAAATGACCATCAGACATTTTCAAAACGTAGTATTTTTATGGGGTATCAAAAACGTGGAAATAAAATATTGTGAAACTGACATATGATGCGCTAAAAACGACTTATAATTAAAAACAAATAGAACTGTATTAATGTAGTCTGTAGTTTTTTTTAATGGAGTCAAGGGCGTTACCCCATGTAAAATTTGCCCTCTGAAAGAAACCAAAAGTAGTAGTACTAGTACTAGTAGAAGAAGTAGAGGTAGTAGTAGCAGTAGTAGTAGTAGTAGTAGAAGTCGTATCAGTAATAGTAGTATAGAAAGAGTAGTAGTAGTAGTATTAGTAGTAGTAGTAGTAGAAGTGATAATGGTATAGTAGTAGTAGTGGTAGTAGTAGTAGTAGTAGTAGTAGTAGTAGTAATAGTAGTAGTAGTAGTAATAGTAGAAGTAGTAGTAGAAGCAGTAGTGGTACACTGTAAAAAATGAAGTGGTAATTTAGCACTTACAGTGCTTCTATAGTGACTGCACTACGAGTGCCTATATTTTAGTTCAAATTTAAACCAAAACAATTAGCACTCGTACAAGCACTGTAATTACTAAATTAGCACTTCATTTTTTACGGAGTAGTAGCGGTTTAATAAAAGTAGTAGTTGTAGAAGTATTAGTACAAATATTCATTAATAACAAAATGTGAACATTCCAGTGTCAGATATTGAAAGAAAAAAATGCAAATGATGTTAACGCAGTGGATATGATTCATTTCATTTTCAAAATATTTTTTTTCTCCTTTTTTTAACACGGATCTAAAGCAAAATACCGTATTGGTTCTTACATACTATGAATACAAAATAAATAACATGTTTAGACTTAAAAAGAAACTAAATCTGAAATCGAAACAAAATTATTCAAGGTTGAAGGCTTCGTTCCACAATTTTCCACTCTCCACTAAAGTGTTAAATGTGTACCAGGTATGGTGCAAAAGATGTTGTAGTATGCCTAGCTATTTGTTATAAATTGTTTGTTGAAATGTTCCCCAGGGAATGGAGAAAGTGCATAATAAAGTGCACCGGAAAGACAGGATCCGTTGACCAGGATAACAATATACCTGTATAAGGGCTACATAGAATAGAGTTGTATTGGAAAGAAAACGAATGTTGCCATAAAACGTCGTTCGTAAATATTCTGCCTAATATATTCAGTACAAACATACCTTTTAGTTTTCTAAAATTGCAACAATTAACCTACATGGGTTGTAGTCTAAAAATGACCATCAGCCATTTTCAAAATGCAGTATTTACATGGAGTATCAAAAAACGTGAAAATATAGTATTTTGAAACTGACATTTGATGCCCTAATGCGACTGATAATTAAAAACAAATAGATCTGTATTAATGAAGTGCAGTTTTTTTAATGGGGTCAAGGGCGTTACCCCATGTAGAATTTGCCTCTGGAACAATCTAAGAGTAGTAGTACTAGTTCTAGTAGAAATAGTAGTAGTAGTAGTAGTAGAAGTAGTACTAGTGGTAGTATAGAAATAGTAGTATTAGTAGTAGTTGTAGATGTAGTAGTAGTAGTAGTAGGAGGAGTAGTTGTAGTAGTAGTGGTGGTCGTATTAGTAATAGTAGTAGTAGTAGTAGTAGTAGTAGGAGTAGTTGTAGTAGTAGTGGTGGTCGTATTAGTAATAGTAGTAGTAGTAGTAGTAGTAGTGGTTGTAGTAGTAGTAATAGTAGTAGTAATAGTAGCATTAGTAGTTGTTGTATAAGTAGTAGTACTAGTATTCATTATTATAAATAAAAGCTGTAAACATTCCAGTGTCAAGTATTTAAAAAAAATGCAAATGATATTAACACGATGACAATGGATATGGTTCATTTCACTTTCAATTTGTTTTATTTTTTCACATTTTTATAACACGGATCTCAAGCAAAATACCAAATTGGTTCTTACATACCATGAATACAAAAGAAATAACATGTTTAGACTTAAAACGAAACTAAATCTCAAATCAAAAGAAAATTATGCAAGATTGAAGGCGTCGTTCCACAATTTGCCACTCTCCACTAAAGTGTCAAACGTGTACCAGATATGATGCAAAAGATAATGTAGTATGCCTAGCTGTTTATCTTAAAATGTTTGTTGAAATGCTCCACAGGGAATGGAGAAAGTGCATAGTAAAGTGCGCGGGAAAGACAGGATCCGTTGACCGGGGTAACAATATATCTGTAAAAGGGCTACATAAAACAGAATAGTATTGTAAAAACCGAATGTTACCATAAAACGTCCTTCGTAAATATTCTGCTTAACATATTGAATACAAACATATCTTTTGTTATTCTAATCTTGCAACAAATAACATACATGGGTTTTAGTCTGAAAATGACCATCAGACATTTTCAAAACGTAGTATTTTTATGGGGTATCAAAAACGTGGAAATAAAATATTTTGAAACTGACATATGATGCGCTAAAAGCGACTTATAATTAAAAACAAATAGAACTGTATTAATGTAGTCTGTGGTTTTTTTTAATGGAGTCAAGGGCATTTCTCCATGTAAAATCTGCCCTCTGAAAGAAACCAAAAGTAGTAGTACTAGTACTAGTAGAAGAAGTAGAGGTAGTAGTAGTAGTAGCAGTAGTAGTAGTAGTAGTAGAAGTCGTATCAGTAATAGTAGTATAGTAAGAGTAGTAGTAGTAGTAGTATTAGTAGTAGTAGTAGAAGTGATAATGGTATAGTAGTAGTAGTGGTAGTAGTAGTATTAGTAGTAGTAGTAGTAATAGTAGTAGTAGTAGTAGTAATAGTAGAAGTAGCAGTAGTAGTAGAAGCAGTAGTGGTACACTGTAAAAAATAAAGTGGTAATTTAGCACTTACAGTGCTTCTATAGTGACTGCACTACGAGTGCCTATATTTTAGTTCAAATTTAAACCAAAACAATTAGCACTCGTACAAGCACTGTAATTACTAAATTAGCACTTCATTTTTTACAGAGTAGTAGCGGTTTAATAAAAGTAGTAGTTGTAGAAGTATTAGTACAAATATTCATTAATAACAAAATGTGAACATTCCAGTGTCAGATATTGAAAGAAAAAAATGCAAATGATGTTAACGCAGTAGATATGATTCATTTCATTTTCGATTTATTTTTTTTCTCCTTTTTTTAACACGGATCTAAAGCAAAATACCGTATTGGTTCTTACATACCATGAATACAAAATAAATAACATGTTTAGACTTAAAAAGAAACTAAATCTGAAATCGAAACAAAATTATTCAAGGTTGAAGGCTTCGTTCCACAATTTTCCACTCTCCACTAAAGTGTTAAATATGTACCAGGTATGGTGCAAAAGATGTTGTAGTATGCCTAGCTATTTGTTATAAATTGTTTGTTGAAATGTTCCCCAGGGAATGGAGAAAGTGCATAATAAAGTGCGCCGGAAAGACAGGATCCGTTGACCAGGATAACAATATACCTGTATAAGGGCTACATAAAATAGAGTTGTATTGGAAAGAAAACGAATGTTACCATAAAACGTCGTTCGTAAATATTCTGCCTAATATATTCAGTACAAACATACCTTTTAGTTTTCTAAAATTGCAACAATGAACCTACATGGGTTGTAGTCTAAAAATGACCATCAGCCATTTTCAAAATGCAGTATTTACATGGAGTATCAAAAAACGTGAAAATATAGTATTTTGAGACTGACATTTGATGCCCTAATGCGACTGATAATTAAAAACAAATAGATCTGTATTAATGAAGTCTGCAGTTTTTTTAATGGGGTCAAGGGCGTTACCCCATGTAGAATTTGCCCTCTGGAAGAATCTAAGAGTAGTAGTACTAGTTCTAGTAGAAATAGTAGTAGTAGTAGTAGAAGTAGTATTAGTGGTAGTATAGTAATAGTAGTATTAGTAGTAGTAGTAGATGTAGTAGTAGTAGTAGTAGTAGTAGTTGTTGTTGTAGTAGTAGTGGTGGTGGTAGTATTAGTAGTAATAGTAGTAGTAGTAGTAGCAGTAGTAGTTGTTGTATAAGTAGTAGTACTAGTATTCATTATTATAAATAAAAGCTGTGAACATTCCAGTGTCAAGTATTGAAAAAAAATGCAAATGATGTTAACACGATGACAATGGATATGGTTCATTTCACTTTCAATTTGTTTTATTTTTTCACGTTTTTATAACACGGATCTCAAGCAAAATACCAAATTGGTTCTTACATACCATGAATACAAAAGAAATAACATGTTTAGACTTAAAACGAAACTAAATCTCAAATCAAAAGAAAATTATGCAAGGTTGAAGGCGTCGTTCCACAATTTGCCACTCTCCACTAAAGTGTCAAACGTGTACCAGATATTGTGCAAAAGATACTGTAGTATGCCTAGCTGTTTATCTTAAAATGTTTGGTGAAATGCTCCACAGGGAATGGAGAAAGTGCATAATAAAGTGTGCGGGAAAGACAGGATCCGTTGACCGGGGTAACAATATATCTGTAAAAGGACTACATAAAACAGAATTGTATTGTAAAATCCGAATGTTACCATAAAACGTCCTTCGTAGATATTCTGCTTAACATATTGAATACAAACATATATTTTGTTATTCTAAACTTGCAACAAATAACATACATGGGTTGAAGTCTGAAAATGACCATCAGACATTTTCAAAACGCAGTATTTATATGGGGTATCAAAAACGTAAAAATAAAATATTTTGAAACTGACATATGATGCGTTAAAAGCGACTTATGAATAAAAACAAATAGAACTGTATTAATGAAGTCTGTAGTTTTTTATGGGGTCAAGGGCGTTACCCCATGTAGAATTTGCCCTCTGAAAGAAACTAAGAGTAGTAGTACTAGTTGTAGTAGAACTAGTAGTAGTAGTAGTAGTACTAGTACTAGTATAAGAAGTAGAGGTAGTAGTATAGTAGTAGTAGTAGTACTAGTAGTAGAAGTGATAATGGTATAGTAGTAGTAGTGGTAGTAGTAGTAGTAGTAGTAGTAGTAGTAGTAATAGTAGTAGTAGTAGTAGAAGTAGCAGTAGTAGTAGTAGTAGTAGAAGCAGTAGTGGTACACTGTAAAAAATGAAGTGCTAATTTAGCACTTACAGTGCTTGTATAGTGACTGCACTACGAGTGCCTGTTTTACAATTCAAATTTAAACCAAAAAAATAAGCACTCGTAATGCAGTCAACTACAAGCACTGTAAGTGCTGAATTAGCACTTCATTTTTTTACAGAGTAGTAGCGGTTTAATAAAAGTAGTAGTTGTAGAAGTAGTAGTAGTACAAGTATTCATTAATAACAAAATGTGAACATTCCAGTGTCAGATATTGAAAGAAAAAACGCAAATGATGTTAACGCAGTGGATATGATTGATTATACTTTTTAATCTATTTTTGTTCTCCTTTTTAAAACACGGATCTAAAGCAAAATACCAAATTGGTTCTTACATACCATGAATACAAAAGAAAGAACACGTTTAGATTTAAAACGAAACTAAATCTCAAATCAAAAGAAAATTATTCAAGGTTAAAGGCGTCGTTCCAGAATTTGCCACTCTCCACTAAAGTGTCAAACGTGTATCAGGTATGATGCAAAAGATACTGTAGTATGCCTAGCTATTTATCTTAAAATGTTTGTTGAAATGCTCCCCAGGGAATGAAGAAAATGCATAATAAAGTGCGCCGGAAAGACAGGATCCGTTGACCAGGATAACAATATATCTGTAAAAGGGCTACATAAAACAGAATTGTATTGTAAAAACCGTATGTTACCATAAAACGTCGTTCGTAAATATTCTGCTTAACATATATAATACAAACATTTTTTTTTCTAAACTTCCAACAAATAACATACATGGGTTGTAGTCTTAAAAAATGACCATCAGACATTTTCAAAACGCAGTATTTATATGGGGTATCAAAAACGTGAAAATAAAATATTTTGAAACTGACATATGATGCGTTAAAAGCGACTTATGAGTAAAAACAAATAGAACTGTATTAATGAAGTCTGTAGTTTTTTTATGGGGTCAAGGGCGTTACCCCATGTAGAATTTGCCCTCTGAAAGAAACTAAGAGTAGTAGTACTAGTTGTAGTAAAAATAGTAGTAGTAGTAGTACTAGTACTAGTATAAGAAGTAGAGGTAGTAGTAGTAGTAGTAGTACTAGTAGTAGAAGTGATAATGGTATAGTAGTAGCAGTAGTAGTAGAAGTAGTAGAAGCAGTAGTGGTACACTGTAAAAAATGAAGTGCTAATTTAGCACTTACAGTGCTTGTATAGTGACTGCACTACGAGTGCCTGTTTTACAATTCAAATTTAAACCAAAAAAATAAGCACTCGTAATGCAGTCAACTCCAAGCACTGTAAGTGCTGAATTAGCACTTCATTTTTTTACAGAGTAGTAGCGGTTTAATAAAAGTAGTAGTTGTAGAAGTAGTAGTACAAGTATTCATTAATAACAAAATGTGAACATTCCAGTGTCAGATATTGAAAGAAAAAACGCAAATGATGTTAACGCAGTGGATATGATTGATTATACTTTTTAATCTATTTTTTTTCTCCTTTTTAAAACACGGATCTAAAGCAAAATACCAAATTGGTTCTTACATACCATGAATACAAAAGAAAGAACACGTTTAGATTTAAAACGAAACTAAATCTCAAATCAAAAGAAAATTATTCAAGGTTAAAGGCGTCGTTCCAGAATTTGCCACTCTCCACTAAAGTGTCAAACGTGTATCAGGTATGATGCAAAAGATACTGTAGTATGCCTAGCTATTTATCTTAAAATGTTTGTTGAAATGCTCCCCAGGGAATGAAGAAAATGCATAATAAAGTGCGCCGGAAAGACAGGATCCGTTGACCAGGATAACAATATATCTGTAAAAGGGCTACATGAAACAGAATTGTATTGTAAAAACCGTATGTTACCATAAAACGTCGTTCGTAAATATTCTGCTTAACATATATAATACAAACATTTTTTTTTCTAAACTTCCAACAAATAACATACATGGGTTGTAGTCTAAAAAAATGACCATCAGACATTTTAAAACGCAGTATTTACATGGGGTATCAAAAACGTGAAAATATAATATTTTGAAACTGACATTTGATGCGCTAAAAACGACTTATTATAAAAAAAAAATAGAACTGTATTAATGATGTCTGTAGTTTTTTTTATAGGGTCAAGGGCGTTACCCCATGTAGAATTTGCCCTCTGGAAGAATTTAAGAGTTGAAGTACTAGTACTAGTACAAATAGTAATAGTAGTAGTAGTGGTATTAGTAGTAGTAAAAGTAGTATTAGTGGTAGTATAGTAATATTAGTAGTAGTAGTAGTAGAGGTAGAAGTAGTAGAAGTAGTAGTAGTTGTTGTTGTATAAGTAGTAGTACTAGTATTCATTATTATAAATAAAAGCTGTGAACATTCCAGTGTCAAGTATTGAAAAAAAAATGCAAATGATGTTAACACGATGACAGTGGATATGGTTCATTTCACTTTCAATTTATTTTATTGTTTGTCCTTTTTATAACACGGATCTCAAGCAAAATACCAAATTGGTTCTTACATACCATGAATACAAAAGAAAGAACATGTTTAGACTTATAACGAAACTAAATCTCAAATCAAAAGAAAATTATTCAAGGTTGAAGGCGTCGTTCCACAATTTGCCACTCTCCACTAAAGTGTTAAATGTGTACCAGGTATGATGCAAAAGATACTGTAGTATGCCTAGCTGTTTATCTTAAAATGTTTGTTGAAATGCTCCACAGGGAATGGAGAAAGTGCATAGTAAAGTGCGCGGGAAAGACAGGATCCGTTGACCGGGGTAACAATATATCTGTAAAAGGGCTACATAAAACTGAATTGTATTGTAAAAACCGAATGTTACCATAAAACGTCGTTCGTAAATATTCTGATTAACATATTCAATACAAACATTTTTTTTCTTCTAAACTTGCAACAAATAACATACATGGGTTGTAGTCTGAAAGTGACCATCAGACATTTTCAAAACGCAGTATTTATATGGGGTATCAAAAACGTGAAAATAAAATATTTTGAAACTGACATATGATGCGTTAAAAGCGACTTATGAGTAAAAACAAATAGAACTGTATTAATGAAGTCTGTAGTTTTTTTATGGGGTCAAGGGCGTTACCCCATGTAGAATTTGCCCTCTGAAAGAAACTAAGAGTAGTAGTACTAGTTGTAGTAAAAATAGTAGTAGTAGTAGTACTAGTACTAGTATAAGAAGTAGAGGTAGTAGTAGTAGTAGTAGTACTAGTAGTAGAAGTGATAATGGTATAGTAGTAGCAGTAGTAGTAGAAGTAGTAGAAGCAGTAGTGGTACACTGTAAAAAATGAAGTGCTAATTTAGCACTTACAGTGCTTGTATAGTGACTGCACTACGAGTGCCTGTTTTACAATTCAAATTTAAACCAAAAAAATAAGCACTCGTAATGCAGTCAACTCCAAGCACTGTAAGTGCTGAATTAGCACTTCATTTTTTTACAGAGTAGTAGCGGTTTAATAAAAGTAGTAGTTGTAGAAGTAGTAGTACAAGTATTCATTAATAACAAAATGTGAACATTCCAGTGTCAGATATTGAAAGAAAAAACGCAAATGATGTTAACGCAGTGGATATGATTGATTATACTTTTTAATCTATTTTTTTCCTCCTTTTTAAAACACGGATCTAAAGCAAAATACCAAATTGGTTCTTACATACCATGAATACAAAAGAAAGAACACGTTTAGATTTAAAACGAAACTAAATCTCAAATCAAAAGAAAATTATTCAAGGTTAAAGGCGTCGTTCCAGAATTTGCCACTCTCCACTAAAGTGTCAAACGTGTATCAGGTATGATGCAAAAGATACTGTAGTACATGTATGCCTAGCTATTTATCTTAAAATGTTTGTTGAAATGCTCCCCAGGGAATGAAGAAAATGCATAATAAAGTGCGCCGGAAAGACAGGATCCGTTGACCAGGATAACAATATATCTGTAAAAGGGCTACATAAAACAGAATTGTATTGTAAAAACCGTATGTTACCATAAAACGTCGTTCGTAAATATTCTGCTTAACATATATAATACAAACATTTTTTTTTTAAACTTCCAACAAATAACATACATGGGTTGTAGTCTTAAAAAATGACCATCAGACATTTTAAAACGCAGTATTTACATGGGGTATCAAAAACGTGAAAATATAATATTTTGAAACTGACATATGATGCGCTAAAAACGACTTATAATAAAAAAAAATAGAACTGTATTAATGATGTCTGTAGTTTTTTTTTATAGGGTCAAGGGCGTTACCCCATGTAGAATTTGCCCTCTGGAAGAATTTAAGAGTTGAAGTACTAGTACTAGTACAAATAGTAATAGTAGTAGTAGTGGTATTAGTAGTAGTAAAAGTAGTATTAGTGGTAGTATAGTAATATTAGTAGTAGTAGTAGTAGAGGTAGAAGTAGTAGAAGTAGTAGTAGTTGTTGTTGTATAAGTAGTAGTACTAGTATTCATTATTATAAATAAAAGCTGTGAACATTCCAGTGTCAAGTATTGAAAAAAAAATGCAAATGATGTTAACACGATGACAGTGGATATGGTTCATTTCACTTTCAATTTATTTTATTTTTTGTCCTTTTTATAACACGGATCTCAAGCAAAATACCAAATTGGTTCTTACATACCATGAATACAAAAGAAAGAACATGTTTAGACTTAAAACGAAACTAAATCTCAAATCAAAAGAAAATTATTCAAGGTTGAAGGCGTCGTTCCACAATTTGCCACTCTCCACTAAAGTGTTAAATGTGTACCAGGTATGATGCAAAAGATACTGTAGTATGCCTAGCTGTTTATCTTAAAATGTTTGTTGAAATGCTCCACAGGGAATGGAGAAAGTGCATAGTAAAGTGCGCGGGAAAGACAGGATCCGTTGACCGGGGTAACAATATATCTGTAAAAGGGCTACATAAAACTGAATTGTATTGTAAAACCCGAATGTTACCATAAAACGTCGTTCGTAAATATTCTGCTTAACATATTCAATACAAACATTTTTTTCTTCTAAACTTGCAACAAATAACATACATGGGTTGTAGTCTGAAAATGACCACCAGACATTTTCAAAACGCAGTATTTATATGGGGTATCAAAAACGTGAAAATAAAATATTTTGAAACTGACATATGATGCGTTAAAAGCGACTTATGAGTAAAAACAAATATAACTGTATTGATGAAGTCTGTAGTTTTTTTATGGGGTCAAGGGCGTTACCCCATGTAGAATTTGCCCTCTGAAAGAAACTAAGAGTAGTAGTACTAGTTGTAGTAAAAATAGTAGTAGTAGTAGTACTAGCATAAGAAGTAGAGGTAGTAGTAGTAGTAGTAGTACTAGTAGTAGAAGTGATAATGGTATAGTAGTAGTCGTGGTAGTAGTAGTAGTAGTAGTAGTAGTAATAGTAGTAGTAGTAGTAGAAGTAGCAGTAGTAGTAGTAGTAGTAGAAGCAGTAGTGGTACACTGTAAAAAATGAAGTGCTAATTTAGCACTTACAGTGCTTGTATAGTGACTGCACTACGAGTGCCTGTTTTACAATTCAAATTTAAACCAAAAAATAAGCACTCGTAATGCAGTCAACTACAAGCACTGTAAGTGCTGAATTAGCACTTCATTTTTTTACAGAGTAGTAGCGGTTTAATAAAAGTAGTAGTTGTAGAAGTAGTAGTACAAGTATTCATTAATAACAAAATGTGAACATTCCAGTGTCAGATACTGAAAGAAAAAAGGCAAATGATGTTAACGCAGTGGATATGATTAATTATACTTTTTAATTTATTTTTTTTCTCCTTTTTAAAACACGGATCTAAAGCAAAATACCAAATTGGTTCTTACATACCATGAATACAAAAGAAAGAACATGTTTAGATTTAAAACGAAACTAAATCTCAAATCAAAAGAAAATTATTCAAGGTTAAAGGCGTCGTTCCAGAATTTGCCACTCTCCACTAAAGTGTCAAACGTGTACCAGGTATGATGCAAAAGATACTGTAGTATGCCTAGCTATTTATCTTAAAATGTTTGTTGAAATGCTCCCCAGGGAATGAAGAAAATGCATAATAAAGTGCGCCGGAAAGACAGGATCCGTTGACCAGGATAACAATATATCTGTAAAAGGGCTACATAAAACAGAATTGTATTGTAAAAACCGTATGTTACCATAAAACGTCGTTCGTAAATATTCTGCTTAACATATTCAATACAAACATTTTTTTTTCTAAACTTGCAACAAATAACATACATGGGTTGTAGTCTTAAAAAATGACCATCAGACATTTTAAAACGCAGTATTTACATGGGGTATCAAAAACGTGAAAATAAAATATTTTGAAACTGACATTTGATGCGCTAAAAACGACTTATAATTAAAAAAAAATAGAACTGTATTAATGAAGTCTGTAGTTTTTTTTTTTATAGGGTCAAGGGCGTTACCCCATGTAGAATTTGCCCTCTGGAAGAATTTAAGAGTTGAAGTACTAGTACTAGTACAAATAGTAATAGTAGTAGTAGTGGTATTAGTAGTAGTAAAATTAGTATTAGTGGTAGTATAGTAATATTAGTAGTAGTAGTAGTAGTAGTAGAGGTAGAAGTAGTAGAAGTAGTAGTAGTAGTTGTTGTATAAGTAGTAGTACTAGTATTCATTATTATAAATAAAAGCTGTGAACATTCCAGTGTCAAGTATTGAAAAAAAAATGCAAATGATGTTAACACGATGACAATGGATATGGTTCATTTCGCTTTCAATTTATTTTATTTTTTGTCCTTTTTATAACACGGATCTCAAGCAAAATACCGTATTGGTTCTTACATACCATGAATACAAAAGAAAGAACATGTTTAGACTTAAAACGAAACTAAATCTCAAATCAAAAGAAAATTATTCAAGGTTGAAGGCGTCGTTCCACAATTTGCCACTCTCCACTACAGTGTTAAATGTGTACCAGGTATGATGCAAAAGATACTGTAGTATGCCTAGCTGTTTATCTTAAAATGTTTGTTGAAATGCTCCACAGGGAATGGAGAAAGTGCATAGTAAAGTGCGCGGGAAAGACAGGATCCGTTGACCGGGGTAACAATATATCTGTAAAAGGGCTACATAAAACTGAATTGTATTGTAAAAACCGAATGTTACC
Source organism: Lytechinus pictus (assembly GCF_037042905.1). Taxonomy (NCBI): domain Eukaryota; kingdom Metazoa; phylum Echinodermata; class Echinoidea; order Temnopleuroida; family Toxopneustidae; genus Lytechinus; species Lytechinus pictus. The sequence continues at coordinate 16,872,028 of NC_087252.1, read as the reverse complement.
ATAAAACGTCGTTCGTAAATATTCTGATTAACATATTCAATACAAACATTTTTTTTCTTCTAAACTTGCAACAAATAACATACATGGGTTGTAGTCTTAAAAAATGACCATCAGACATTTTAAAACGCAGTATTTACATGGGGTATCAAAAACGTGAAAATATAATATTTTGAAACTGACATTTGATGCGCTAAAAACGACTTATAATTAAAAAAAAATAGAACTGTATTAATGATGTCTGTAGTTTTTTTTATAGGGTCAAGGGCGTTACCCCATGTAGAATTTGCCCTCTGGAAGAATTTAAGAGTTGAAGTACTAGTACTAGTACAAATAGTAATAGTAGTAGTAGTGGTAGTAGTAGTAGTAAAAGTAGTATTAGTGGTAGTATAGTAATAGTAGTAGTAGTAGTAGTAGTAGTAGAGGTAGAAGTAGTAGAAGTAGTAGTAGTAGTTGTTGTATAAGTAGTAGTACTAGTATTCATTATTATAAATAAAAGCTGTGAACATTCCAGTGTCAAGTATTGAAAAAAAAATTGCAAATGATGTTAACACGATGACAATGGATATGGTTCATTTCACTTTCAATTTGTTTTATTTTTTCACCTTTTTATAACACGGATCTCAAGCAAAATACCAAATTTGTTCTTACATACCATGAATACAAAAGAAATAACATGTTTAGACTTAAAACGAAACTAAATCTCAAATCAAAAGAAAATTATTCAAGGTTGAAGGCGTCGTTCCACAATTTGCCACTCTCCACTAAAGGGTCAAACGTGTACCAGGTATGATGCAAAATATACTGTACTATGCCTAGATATTTGTTTTAAAATGTTTGTTCAAATGCTCCCCGAGGAATGGAGAAAGTGCATAATAAAGAGTGCGGGAAAGACAGGATCCGTTGACCAGGGTAATAGTCCGGCAGCCCAGGAGATTTATTCAACCGAAAGCCGGACTTATGGCATGGACACTGAAGTTTACAAAAATGCATTGCTGCCAGGTTTTTCAGTGGTCCTTCCGTCGAAATGACGTTATATGACGTCACTACAAACTGGCCCTATTTCACAATTTTTAGACACACCGTTAAAAAAAACCTGATTTTACAGAAAAAATCAGGATTTTGCAGAAAGCAATATAACAGAATCATTCTGTAAATTCATAAAACAGGAATTTGTCTACAATTTTACAGAACAGGTCTGTTTAAAAAGGGGAAAATGGTGTTTTATTTAAGGAAATTTGTAAGCTTCCATACACTAAATACCAATTTCCTGTAATTTTACATGATATAATGTAAGATTACACGATCTGGTAAGATTACAGGTGTTCTCGAGACTTTGCTGCAGAAACTTCTTCTATTTTAAGGATAAATTGTCTAACAGTGCATTCTACACATAGCATGAAGTCAAGGGAGAATATCTCAGCCAAACCATGCTTGTTTTTTAATGAAACTTTCAAAATGTATTGTCCTAGTAGTGCAAAAGAGATATACGAAATTTCAGGAACAGACATTATTGTTTACATATGCAAATTACGTCATGAAATTCGCATATCATTAGTTTGGGAAATTTCTTGCTTCAAAAATTGTCGAAAATCGATTCAGAAATTTATTTTCTTTTTTAGTGTGTTTTTTTTTTATATTTATCCTGTCAAGCATATATCTTTCTCTTCCTCTGTATCTCTACTTTTGGGAATATATGTCAGTAATTGGAAATGACATTATAGACTGTGTTTTTAACCCCCTTTGGTGCGTACATAGAAATCGTGCGTTTTGGCCTATTTTCACCCATGTAGCTGATGTGTGGGAACCATATGCCTACTTTATTGATGTTTCCTGCATTTTGCATGAGATTAAATATTCCAAACAACATATTTTCATCTTCATTATGTCTCTGCTGATATATAAATGATTTAAGCAAAGATTGATTGCCCACTTGGCAGTTTATAGGCTACGTTTTTAGCCAAGTTTTGAACAACGAACCTATGCCATGTATGACTGCATTTTTGTAGTCGAGTCGGATATGGGGTTCCTGTGCATCATCATAATATTATATTTTTAACCGACGTTTTCGTATTGCCTGAAGTGTCCGGTTAATAAATATTGATGTCCCCTTTGCATAATCGTGTCCAACGGGGTTCAAAATTTTATATCTTTGGCGGCCCTCTTGGATTTTTTTAAATGAAAATCAATTGTTTTTATATTTTTTTGCACAGAGTGTGACAATTTTAAATGAATAGGCATTTCACTATGATTTATATAGTACAAATAGGTTGAAATCGTTTTCTGGACAGTCTGGTTAATAAATTTTGAAATGAATGAAAATTTATCCCGAAATAGTCGTGCTTTTGGTCCAGAATTTGCATGTACATTGATATATATTTGTTCAATCATTAAAATCAACAACTATTGCAAAATATCAGCATTCGACACAAAAGAGGATATATTACAAAAAACATTGAAACGCTTCATGACAGTATGAATGTCTTAGTTTGCTTAAAGGGCAATATACCATGTATCACTTGATATTGCGTAAAAATGACACCAAAGAGCAACCTCTGTGCCTTAGTCAAACCCGCAAGAGCCTGTGGAAAGTATCCTTTCCTTTTTAGTAGCTTGACTATAAAATATCGTGCTTTTTGGAGCCCCCAATGTGGCAAGATGGTGTTTCGGCTATATATTGAAATCACTTGGAGACAAAACAGTGGGCCTTTCTATATCAGCTACATTATAAAGAAGGGAGGGCAAAGCAAAGCCTACCACCCACCCCCCCCCTCCTTTACGGGGCCGCCGAAGTCCCCCATCCCTTTTTCGTATTTTGCCAATTTCTTGGAAATTCGCCATTTTGGACCCTTATTGAGGGAAAAGGCTTTTCTGCTTTGCAGTCAAGTCACTTTTTTTCTTTAACCACTTGAAGATAAAAGAGTAGACTTTGCTCTATCTGCTACATATAAAGAAGTGCTGAGACAACAAAACCTACTCCTCTGGGGACTGCCGAAGTTACCCAACCCTTTTATGTATTTTACCTATCTATGGGAAAGTATGACATTTCGGAGCCCCCATTGAGGAAAAAATGTTTCTGCTATGTAGTAAAGCCACTTTTTCTATTTTGAAACTACATGGAGACATAAGAGTAGAGTTCCTTCTATCTGCTACATATAACGAAGTGCTGGCATATTAAGGCATACCCCCCTCAGGGGGTTGCCAAAGTCACCCACCCCTTTTCTGTATTTTTCCAATATATGGGAAAATCTGCCAATTTTGGAGCCTCTGAAGCGGGTAGAAGTCGATGTGCCAGCACTTTTTTACATGTGGCTGATAGGAAAAAGCCTATTCTCTCATATCCAAGTGGTTTCCAAAAATAAAAGTGGCCTTTAATACAATTTAGCAGAAATGCCCTTTTGCCTGAATGGGGGCTAAAACACTGCAAATTTTTCAATAAACAGGGAAAATAGGCAAAAAACGTGGGGAGACTTCGGCAGCCCCTGAAGGACGAGGCTTCAATGTGCCGGCACATTATGTAGCTGATAGAGAAGATCCTTCTTTTTAATATCCATGAAGTTTCAAAACAATAAGTGGCTTTACTGTAAAGCGGAAGCATATTTTGCCTCAATGGTTCTCCAAAATGGCGAGTTTTCCGAGAAAATACCAAAAAGGGATAGGGTGACTTTGGCAGCAACCTGAGGGGGTAGGCTTTGTTATGCCCTATCTTGTTTATAATTATGTAGCTGATAGAAAAGGCCAACTCTTTTGTCTCTAAGTGATTTAAAGGGAAAAATACATATACAAAACACAATTTTGCCACATTGGGGGCTCCAAAAAGGACGATATCTTAATAATCAAGCTACAGATAAGGGTGGGGTACCTTCTACATGCCCTTGTGGGACTATATTTTAAGGTGCCCGAACGTAATTGCATGCAAAATGCAGAGCAATGCCTCGATCCTCTCTCTTCTTGAGAGGTTTCGTTATTATAAAAGTTGCTTTGTGTAGAAAACGCCTTTTATCCTCATACAGGTAACATATACCTTTCTATCGCTACGCACGTGACATGCATTTCTGCGTGTTAGGCACATCAACAAAGGCGATGCAAGATAAAAACAGATGTCAATGCACATGAAGATTACGGACCAAAACTTTTGAATAATTTTTTTATATTTTTCAAGATGTATTAACTGGACTATCCAGAAAACGATTTCACCCGATTTGTACTATCGAAATTATAGTAAAATGCGTATTCATTTAAAATTGTCCCATTGTCAGACTGTGAGCAAAAAAGATGAAAATAATTTATTTTCATCAAACACCCAAGAGGGCCGCTAAAATTGTCAATTTTGAACGCCGTGGGACACGATTTGGCAAAGGGAACATCACGATTTTAGACACTTCAGGCAATACAAAAACGTAGATTAAAAATAAATTATCAGATTATAGTCCTGGATAGGCCCCATAGAAAACTGACCAAACCTTTTTTTTTCATTATATACAATATTTGTTGATAGTTTCTTGTCAATTCGAGGGTGGTGATTACGAATCTGAATGATGCCACTCGTGTAACTTTGAGCACTTTCCGCAAATTGGCAAAATCCAATATGGCCGCCAAAATATGCAAATTACCCATGAAAATCATAAAATTACCAGCACATTGGTTATAAAATGTACGCATTTGTGTAGCAGGAGTGACATACTCTCTGAAAAAAACGACTTTTGACAAAAAAATTATTTTCTAGATATTCAAAATGGCCGCCATAGACCAATGTATTCGATATTATGTAAAATATGAACGGGGAAAACATAATTTCACAAAAGTGAGCACTAAATGCAAGTAATTGTGATTTTTAGTGAAATAATTGATCGAAAACATGATTGCTAACGAAATGTATAATTTGTTATAACATGTATGTGATAAATAAAGCATTTTAATATTAAAAAAGCCACCACAATGCCCTGACCATATTATGTACAATGTTCATGGGGACACAAGAAAATCACAAGAGTGAGTACTAAAAATGCATATTACCAGTATTAAGATAAGCGTGTGGAATACTGGCTAAAAGCATAATTTTTAACGAAATAAAAATGCAATTTATGTGATAGATGCTGTATGTTTACATTAAAAATGGCCGCCATAAGCCCATTATACATTATGTACAATGCGATACGAGAAATTAATTTTCACAAGAGTAAGAACTATGAAATGCATGTAATTGTGATCACCGAGTAAAATAATGTCTGAAAACATGTATTCTAGCGAAACATATCATTTCTTTTGTCATGCATGAGATAAATGCTGTATAATTGTGAAATTCAAAATGGCCCCTGTAGGCCCTAACAGTATTATCTACAATGTAAATGGGGACATGTAATTTTGTAAGAATTTGGATTTACTTGACTATGAAATCCATAAAGTCCTGTTGTATGATAAAACATTATTTGAAAACATGATTTTTATGAAAGAAAGCATTTCTTCTGCCATGTAAGTGATAAATACTGTATTTTGATATTCAAAATAGCTGATACAAGCCCTAACTAAATTATGTTACATGCGTATAGGGAATCTACTTTTTACAAGAGTGAAAATCATAAAATGCAAGTAACTGTGATGCATGAGTAAAAATATTGTCTTAAACATGATTTCTAAGTAAATACATCACACATTGGTAATGGAGGTAATAAATGATGTACTTTGACATTCAAAATGGCTGCCATAGGTCCTAAAAGTATTATGTACATTGTAATTTGGGACATAAAATTTTGACAGAATTTGGCTTTGCTTGACTCTAAGTATTGCATATAATTGTGATGTAAGAGTGAAATATTGTCTAAAACCATGGTTCCTAACGAGGTATGTCATATCTGGTGCATTTAAGGTGATATATGCTGCATTCTGACATGGAAAATGGCCGCCATTGGCCATTACTGTACAATTTGAATGAGGACAGATACATTTCACAAAACGGCATATGGCGGCCATTTAGAATTTATCACCTAAATTTGTAGATGATATGATATATTTCGTTAGTAATCATGTTTCGGGACAATATTTTCCTCATACAACACCATTTAGTCAAGCAAAGCCAAAATCTGTTAAAATAAATTGTCCCCTTTCACATTGTACATGATACTGTTGGGGCCTGTAGCGGCCATTTTGACTTTCAAAATACAGTATTTATTACCTACCTGGCATAAGAACTGATATCTTATTAGAAATTATGCTTTCAGACAATATTTTACTCATAAATCACAATTACGTGCATTTATGGTACTCACTCGTGTAAAAATTTATTTCCTAGTTCGCATCGTACATAATACAATCAATGTCTATGGCGGCCATTTTGAAAGTCAAAATACAGTATTAAACACAAACTTTTAACCTGAATGATATATTTCGTTAAAAAATTGTGTTTTTTAGACAGTATCCCATTTACTCATCACAAATAAATGCATTTCAGTGCTCACTCTTGTGATTTCGTTGGTCCTCTTTTTCATTGTACATAATACTGTTAGGGCCTTCGGTGGCCATTTTGAATATCAAAATACAGCAGTTATCACATACATTGCATATTAAATAATATACAGCGTTAGCAATTGTGTTTTTAGTCAATATTCCACTCGTTTCTCTTAATAATATGCATTTTTGTTGACCCCTTTGCCATAGAAAAATATACTATTTGGGCCAGTGGCAGCTATTTTGAATATTAGATACAACAATTTTCCCATACATGACATAATAAAGGATATATCATGTTAGCATTGATGATTATCGTATATTACTTGATTTGATTTGATTTATTTATTTCCACATTCCAATAACAAAAGCATATACAAGTGTAAACATTTTTTTCTTAGCATAACATAATAAGCAAATGATATAATTAATAACATATGCATATATACAAACCAATTAAAATACATTTATACCTGATATTTTTTTTTTATTATTAAACAGAATTAGCAGAATTTTTTTTTTTATATATACATATATCAACATAATGCATTTTGAAATGTGGGACACCTGTATCTTAAGCTTAGAGCTTGAAATTGATAAAGGCCTCAAAAGAAGAGGGGAAGGAAAATCAGACAAACAGTGCAATACTTCGTCCATAGATTACAATTACTTGCAGTTTATCGATCATTTTGTGAAATATTAATTTTCCCTATTCATATTGTACATAATAGAGTATACAGAGGTCTGTGGCGGCCATTTCGAATATCAAGAAAACAAATATTTTATCAAAAAATGTTTTTTTCAGAGAGTATTTCACTCCTGCAACACAAATAAATACATTTTATAGCCAATTTGCTGGCAATGTTATGATTTTCATGGGTAATATGCATATTTTGGCGGCCATATTGGATTTTGCCAATTTGCAGAAAATGCTCAAGGTTACACAAGTGGCATCATTTAGATTCGTAATCAGCACCCTCGAATAGACAAGAAACCATCAAAATATATTGTATATATGAAAAAACAAGGTTATGCCTCTTCTATCCTTGACTATTATGATGGTGCACTGGAACCCCCATTTCCGACTCGACTACAATAATGCAGTCATACATGGCATAGGTTCGTTGTTGAAAACTAGGCTTAAAACGTAGCCTTTAGACTGTCAAGTGGGCAATTAATATTTGCTGAAATCATTTATTTATCAGCACCTTCGGTGTAAAGATGGCAGTGGTATTAATGGCAGCGATAATAATGGCAAAGGTAAAACAAGTTGCAGTGGTAATAATGGAAGCGGTGATAATGGCATAGGTAAACATGGCAGGGAGAATAATGGCAGAGGTAGAAATGGCAGGGGTTTTAATGGAAGAGGTAAAAATGGCAGAAGTAAAGACATAGAGGTATTACTGCCAGTCGTAAACCCCAATGCAATAAATTGTCAAAAGGCTCCCGCATGTACATAGATTAGAAAACAAGTGCATGTCACGTTAAGGCATTTCATCATAACATGTCTTTATCGGCCTAACAATGCTATTTACGAATTCGATGGAGGTGTACATGTACCTTGAGGGCTTTTTTTTTATAAAGAATATAAAGGACAGAAATTTCTTCACTTAATTTATCAGAAGCAAAATGAAACTGCACTATTCTCATTCATCTTTTAATAACATTTCATTTTGTATGGTTGGTTATTTTGATCTAAAGCTTTGCAAGGCTTACCGAAAAAAAGAGGAGTATACATGAGAGAGGTAGAAGGACAGAGAGGGTTTGGGGGCAAGGGGAAACATAGAGAAGATAGAGGGGGAAGCTTAAACGTTGAAATTGTCACGGACGATTGTGGTTAGATAATTTGTCCTTATTTGGATGGCGTCTGTACTAATCTTTTTAAATATTTGAATAACAATATAGCACGCATTCCGAGGTTCTAAGCTGAATTTGTAACTTATGAAAATCAATAATAATCTTGTTTTGCCTGGTAAACCAGTTTGGGATCGATCGAGGGTCTGGTTCAGAAACTTTAAATAAATGAAGACCCTAGATCGTTACCACTGCGTCCAATATGATATTAAATATATAAATGCCTTGATGATCTTAACCCTTGGAAGCGGGAGATGCTGTTGGTATTTTATACACTATAAGCAACACCCACCTGGAAATTGGGTTGGTATGCTAAAATGTGGAGATTTGACACAAATCTCTGTTATTTTGGACAGAAGAGAAAACTTTGTTTATTATCTAATTGGTGCTATTTTTTGTTGTAATCTTTTCCCCCCTTCTGATCAAACCCCATTTTATTTTGGAGTGAAATTTTTTTTCTTGACTTTTAACAAACCAACACCCCATTTATCTTTCCGGTTTGCCTCTGCCATCTTTAACTTTAATAATAATAATAATAATAATACATGAGATTTGTATAGCGCACTTTCCATCTTGATTAGATGCTTAAGGTGCTTCAGAGCAGAATAACAAAATATATTTACATATAATATATGTCTGAACAATAAGTCAATGTCTATCAAAAAGCACTCTTATACAGGTATGTTTTCAGGTTGCCACTGAAGGTAGTCACTGAAGTCTGGGTTTTCAAACTCTGTGGAAGAGAATTCCACAGGTTAGGCCCTGCATGAGCAAAGGCCCATTCCCCGCATGATTTCTTAGCAACTGGAATTTGTAAGAGATCATAATGATGAGGATCGTAAGGTTCTTGAGGGTTGGTAATTATGCATCAAAGACTTATTGAAACTGGAGGAATTTCCATTAGACTGTATGACAAATCATGAGAAGGATTTTAAAGACTATGCGTTCCTTCAGGTGCAGCCAGTGAAGAGTCTTCAATATAGGGGTGACAGTGGTGTTACTACGGGGGGCATGGTGGGGGTTGGCACTTGCCCCCCCCCCCCCCATCAGCTGACCCAAAAAACAAACAAAAAAAGGGAAAAAGAGAAAAAGAGGGAGAAAGGAAGAGAAATATAGTGGGAAAGAGAAATTTTATTGTTCATTATATTGTTATATCATATCATAATTATGTTATGTTATATTAATTAAGAACCATTTTTTCATAACTCTATAAAAAGGAAATTTGCTTAGGGCCTATGTCTTCATTTTCTTCGTGCTCACATTGTCTGTTTAACGAGATATATAATCCTGTTGGACTAAAACCTCCCGTTTTCAAGTCAATATACATCAAATATATTTCCTCTCACTTCGAGTTATTATTGTTTTATGTAGTGAAATATGTCTTTTTTCCATTGCTGCTTAAAGTGATTGCTCCATTTTAAGGTCTTAATATAAAACATTTCCTGTCCGTGCTTATGTCCGCATTAGTGGATTGGTGAGATATGTCTGCTCGCCATGAATTCCTAAAATCAGTCCTTAAATGTCAATTTTTCTGATCTGAATATAAGAAATTTCAGCTCGCGCTTCGCGCTCGCATCATTAGATTAGTGGAATACGTATGGTCTTAGTGAATTCTTACAAACAAGCCTTAGAATGCCCCTCTTCAAGTCTGAATTTCCAAATTTTTCAGCTCGCGCTTGATTCGCACTCTTTGCAATATGCAATATTTGATTAGTGATATGCGTATGTTAATCATGATAACAATGACTACAAGTGATTCATGTGTTTAGATGTAATTCTAACAAAATCAGCAAGCGCTTGGCATTAGATGGCATTAGATGACTATGGTGAGATATGTTTACTCATAATGGATTCCTTATAGTCCTTATATGTCACTGTTTGGAATCAATGTATACAAAGTTTTCAGCTCGCGCTTCGCGCTCGCATTGTTTAGCGAGACAGGTACTTATTATGATTTCAAAAATTTGATTTTAATGTCTCTTTTTGGCTATGAATATAAAAGAAAAGTTTCAGCTCGCGCTTCGTGCTCGCATTATTTGATCAGTGAGATACATATCCGTTTAATGGCACTGTCCTTAAAATGTCTCTATTAGGTCAGTATACTTGGCAACTGAGCACGCGAAGCGCGCTCAAAGTGACTCCAAATGTTTGCTGGTGCCCCCCCCCCCATGCCGTGACCCACGGTACGCCACTGAGGGGTGATATGGCTGGGCTTGCTAGATAGAGCTAAAATACGCGCAGCTGTATTTTGCAACCTCGTCAACTTCTTTAAGTTAAGAATCTGGCAAGTTGTAAGGAGACTATTACCGAACTCGAATCGTGGAAAAATTAGTGAATATACCAGTTTCTCTGGTGTTGAGCAAGTGAGGTATTTCTTATGAAGCCAATACTGCGCAATTGATAACGAACTGATCTGCAAATGCTTGTAATCTGGTTGGACATGGACAAGTGAGAATCAAAAATAGCTCTCCATGATTTTGACAAGGGAATGTCCTTGCCTTAGATAGGAATGGAATCAGTGTTGATTTCGTTAAAATTTTGAGCCAAAAAATATAAACTCACATTTACTATGCTTCAAAAGTAACAAGTTTGAATTCAACCAAGTGTCAATGTCCATTATGCATCTCTCAATATTACGCAGGGCTTGTGTGTATGGCACGCCATAAGGGAATCAAATATTTATACTCGACACCAACTAAAAAACTATTTGACGCGGCAAAATTCTATTTGACACAAAATATATTTGACAGAAAATATATTCGACTAAAAATATATTTTCGAAAAAAAATATATTTCACAAAAATATATTCGACAAAACATGTATTTGACAAAAATATATTTGACAAAAATATATTTGACAAAAAATAAAGTTTGACAAAATTATATTTGACACAAATTATATTCGACAAAAAGATATTCGACAAAAAGATATTCGACAAAAAGATATTTGACGAAAATATATTCAACAAAACGTATATTCGAGAAAACATATATTTGACAAAATTATATTTCATAAAAAATAGATTTGACAAAAAAATATTTCAAAAAATTATATTCGGCAAAATTTTATTTGACACAATTTTATTTGACACAATTTCATTCGACACAATTTCATTTGACAAAAATTCATTCGACACAATCTCATTTGACCTACATATTTGGCGTACCACACGTGTGATGTCAAAAATATATTCGTCAACATTTCATTCCACAAAACAAAATTTCATTCGACACATTCGACGAAAAAAAATTCGACAATGTTTCATGTGATCATTTTATATTTGACAAAATTTAATTCGAAAAAATAGTATTCAAAGCGAAAAACATTTTATTCGACTAAAATTAATTCGATGAAATATAAATTCATTCGGAAAAATTTCATTTTACTACAAATTTTTTTTTCGACAAATCCTCATGCAGCTGGGCCACCGATCGCGATACCGGCCGATAGTACTAGTGCAGCCCGGGCTAGCGTACGCCGTAGGGACCGGGACGTCGGACGGGACGCGTCAGGCAGTTAGCAGCAGGCCAGTAGGGAGCTGGAGCCGCTGCGTGAGTACACTATATTACGATTACGCCCATACATGTAGATTTACGTCAAACTCAAAGTAGATCTAAAGTTATATTACCAGACCTACTTCTTTTAATAGGTCTAGTAGTAGAGTCTAGGCCCCTACTAGATCTAGAATCTACTGCCAGTAGGCCTAGAGATCTACTGCCTGGACTAAGTGACCTAGCCTAGGTTAGGTTAGCCTCTTGTCGAGGCCCTGGGCCTGGCGGCTGCTCTTTTACATCCCGAGCGAAGCGAGGAACCCTGCTCGCGAAGCGAGTAGGCCTGGCAACTGATCTATACCCTAACTTGCGAGTTAGAGTATAGATCAGTTGGCAGGGCCTCGACAAGAGGCTATAAGGACTGACGTTAGGTAGGCTACGTCAATAACTGAATAAGGCAATAACCAATACAATATCAACACAATGTAGATCTCTACCGTAAAATAAAGTGGTCTCGGTCGGTCTCGTCTCTGACTTAGTCAAAATTTCATCCAAGTTAAGTAGATCTAGGCCTAGACTTTTTAATAAAATAATAGATCTATCATGTCTACAATGTTACAACCATATTTTAAAAAAGTAAAAAACTAAAACTAAAACTTTAAAAGAAAGTAGATCTAGATCTAGATGATAGATCTAGATCTAGAAAGTAGAAAGTAGATTTTCTAGAATAGCTGGACAAGCACTAGATCTAGGCCTATGCCTACTGCTGCTGCAGATCGTCCTCACTCGACCTCGTCCTGGTCCAGTACTGACTGCACTACTAGCACTTCGTCCAGATCCGGATCCAGATAGGCCAAATAACTTGCGAAACTCCCGGAGACTGCTAGTGTTGCTGGTAACACCGGCATGGTCGCAGACTTGACGCTGGCGTTGGCCCGGGGGCGGCAGCCCGAGACCAGGACGATCTAGATCGAGGGCTGACCCTGACGACACAAATGATGATGCAGTCCCCGATGCAGTCCCTGGCCTGGTGCCTGACTCCGCGGCCCCAGAGCTGGCAGAGGCAGAGGCCACGGCCGTGGACCTTGGTGTTGATCTTGAAGTTGACGGTTGTCTCTGCCAACAGGATAGAGCTTCCATAAGAGTTCTGACACTTTGGTGTATTTCCTCAAGGAGATCACTATTCGGATGGGGATGCGCCATTCTGATGGCCATGTGCAGACTGCGCGTGCATATATCGCATGCACACGATGTAGTCGTACCCGTACGTACGTACAGGCGTGTCATATCGAATGAATTTTGGACGAATTATTATTATTTTTTGGAATGAAATTTTGTCGAAAATATTTTTGGCATCGCATGTACGGTACGCCAAATGTTTAGGTCAAATTAAATTGTGTCGAATGAAATTGTGTCAAATGAGTAGACACTTATGTCAAATGAAATTTTGTCGAATATAATTTTGTCAAATATTTTTTTGTCAAATCTGTTTTTGATCAAATCAAATTTTGTCATATATATGTTTTGTCGAATATATGTTTTGTTGAATATATTTTTGTCAAATATTTTTTTGTCGAATATATTTTTTTTCAAATATATGTTTTGTCGAATATCAAATATAATTTTGTCAAATATATGTTTTGTCGAATATGTGTTTTGTTGAATATATTTTTGTCAAATATATTTTGTGTCAAATATATTTTGTCAAATATATTTTTCATCGAATATATTTTTGTCAAATAAATGTTTTGTCGAATATCAAATGTAATCTGGTCAAATATATGTTTTGTCAAATATATGTTTTGTTGAATACAGCGCGTCCCAAATAAAATGTCCCTCTTATATGGGGCTAAATTACTTCAAAAAATAAACATTATTCTCAATGAAATGTATTCAACTAGGAAGCTCATCTCATGTTCTAACTTCTATAAAAATGTCATTGGTCTCGCTTCAGTGGTTTTGAATACACAGTCTATTATGTAAAAGTGGTGCTTTTCAGCCCATTCCAAGTTTGCATTCATGCAGCACTACTGTGTGTTCTGCTCTTTCTAGCATATCAACCTCCTTTGACCATTCTGACCAAGGAATTCCCTGATCTGACCAGGGAAATCTCCATGATCTAACCAGGCTCATCAAATCACAACATTGAGCATGTTTAGAAGGGCAAAAAGAATATTTGACAGCTCATTTCATGTTTGAAAATGGGAGATGCACAATGATTAAGACAACCGGTCATGTCTGTTTCATGCCTAATTCATGCCTAATACTTTATTTTTGTTTTTATTAATGTTTTTTTAGTTAATAAGCTACTGTGGTCAAGTTAATTCAATGTAACTTTTTAAAAGAAAAAAAAAAAAAATTTCTCTGGTAAAGTTCCTTTTTCGCAAAAGGTGTTTAACTTGCGGATTCCCCTTTATTTTTGAGCTTATTTTACTCATCCATCCTTCACATTTTCTTTCAAGTTGGTGCACTGATTCCCCTTATCAATCACAAAAAACTTGATTTTTGTATATTTCTTGCCCTTCTGAACATGCCCAAGTTTATAATTTGATGAGCCTGGATATGATTAGGGAAATGTCCCTGCTCAGATCCTGGATGTAAAAATGGGGGTTAACATGCCATAGACATGCAGATATGCATCAATGCTGCAAACTTGGAATGGGCTAAAATGCACCACTGTTACGTAACAGAGTGTGTATTCAAAACCGCTGAAGCGAGGCCAATGAAATTTTCATAGAAGTTAGATCATGAAATCAGCTTTCTACTCATAAACATTTATCTGAGAATACTACCACATTTTAGAATTAATTCAGTCCTATGTCAGGGGGACATTTTTTTTGGGACGCGCTGTATATTTTGTGTCAAATATATTTTTGTCAAATATTTTTTTGTCGAATATATTTTTTGTCAAATTTATTTTTTATCGAATATATTTTTGTCAAATATATGTTTTGTCGAATATCTAATATAATTTTGTCAAATATATGTTTTGTCGAATATATGTTTTGTTGAATATATTTTTGTCGAATATATGTTTTGTGTCAAATATATTTTCGTCAAATATATTTTTTATCCAATATATTTTTGTCAAATATATGTTTTGTCGAATATCAAATATATGTTTTGTCGAATATATGTTTTGTTGAATATATTTTTGTCAAATATATTTTTTGTCGAATATATTTTTTGTCAAATATATTTTGTGTCAAATATATTTTTGTCAAATATATGTTATGTCGAATATATGTTTTGCCGAATATATTTTTTGTCAAATATATTTTCTGTCAAATACATTTTGTGTCAAATAGAATTTCGCCGCGTCAAATAGTTTTTTAGTTGGTGTCGAATATAAATATTTGATTCCCTTCTGGCGTGCCATATGTGTGGCACTAGTTTAATTGGGTAAAAAAGATACTGGTTTCATTCATAACCAAACCCAAATTTTATATTTGTAGTACCAGTTCACAAGAACAAAATATTACATAATTATAGTGAACAACTTAAAAACAAAAAAGAGCTGTGATCACGATGGTACTGAGGATATTTTAATAAAGAATGATATACACATTGATGACCCATTAGTATACAAATTTCACCTTTCTTTAAGTAATTGCGTCGTGTCTGACAATATGAAAATATCTAAGCTAATACCAGTGCACAAAAAAGCCAAATGATTAATGTATGTAACTGTAGACCAATATCTTTAATGCATACTTTATCTAAAACAGGGTGATCTATACAATAGTATTATATTTTCGGAATAAATAAAGTATAATTTAAAACTTTCAATTTGGATTTCGCCAAAACTATAGTACATCGCATACTACTCTCTTATCTATGGGGAAATAACAAAAGCTATTGATAACTTTGAACATACAATATGTGTTTTTCTCTCCTCTCCAAGGCATTTGACACTACAAACCATGAGATACTTCTACCGTATATGATCTTGAAAATTACAGAGTTCGTGGGTGGCCTTGGTGTGTTTTAAAAACTACCTCGAAAATCGTCAAAAATAAGTAAGCATAAATGAACAAAATGTTTCTCTACAAAATGTTAATTAGAGTTTTCCCCAAGGTAGCCTACTGGGTCCACTTTTATTCATAATCCATATAAATGACATCCATAACTCCTCTAAATATTTTCTTCTATCCTTTTTTTAGACGAATTAAAATGTACTCTATTCTCATCCTAGTCCCGCTATTTTGATTAATGTATTAAACACTGAATTGCCAGTTGGGCCAACAAATTGCCATTAATATACAAAATGAAGTGCATGTTTTGTAACAATAAATGTCAAAATAAAGACATTGACGTTGTTGCTACAACAAAATATATAGGTAATAGACAGCAAATAATCCTGGAAAGCACGTATTGATTCATATGTCGTACAATATCACGCAATGTTAGTATTATCATTCAAATTAAGTTACTTTTTTCCTTCCAAATTCCTCCCTAAAAATGCCTAACTCAACATTGATGTAATCCTATCTAAATTACGTGACAAATTGTCTGGGGAAGTATTCACTCATCTTACCTAGCTAGAAAGAATGCATTGCGTGTTATTTTATCCTATAATAGAGATCCCATATACAGATCACTTGTTTATTTCAATGTAATGAAATGTATCTTTAAAGCCTTGGGAATGTCGTTCTCAGATATTAAGGGCTGCATAAAACGGAATTGAGTTGTTGAATTTTTTGACATGTGTGTCACGTCACCCACAGCTAATAATCTGTCAGGAAATGTTTTCTGGAAATAGCCCCAGAAGTCTTCAAAAAGTAAGAAATAGCAAATATTATCTGACCAATGTTTTATCATGTCCATATACTCCCAAAAATTCAAAACTTATTGATAGGTCAAGTCCACCCAAGAAATATGTTGATTTGAATCAACAGAGAAAAATCTAACAAGCATAACATTGAAAATTTTATAAAAATCGGAAATTTTCGCTTATTTTTCAAAAAACAGTTATATTCACAATTGACGGACATGCAAGTGAGACAGTCGATTTTGTCTTTCACTCACTTTTGCTTTTTCCTTATTGTTTGGATTATACAATATTTCAGTTTTTACAGATAAGACAGTGAGGACCAACTTGACTGAACCACACAATTTTAAAACAATAGTTCCACATGTTCAGGCCTCAGGGAGAAATAAAACTTTGTTTTTACAGGTCAATGGGGAGAAAATTATCTCGTATAATAAAATACAAAACAAACGGTGAGTGGATGATGTTATCAGTCCTTTCATTTGCATACCGACTAGAATGTGCATAATACTGTTTTCAGAAAAAAAAGGCGAAGTTTAAAAATGTCATAAATTTCTTATTTTACAACTGATTTTAATTAAATTTCATCATTTATGGGGGTGAACTTGTCCTTTAAAAATTGAATTAAGTACTTTTCCTTACTGTTTTCAAATAAAGTTTGAGCGAGACGTACCGAATTCAGATCTCATTGGTGACAAAACCCCAATCTTCAAACCTTGTTTTTTGGTTTGTATTCCATAAAAGGGCAATGCTTATCCCCACCCCCTCCCTATCTCCCTCTCGCTCTCTCTTTAGCTCTCTATGGGATGCAAACTTGTTTGACATAGTGGTCTATATCTTTTTTGGCAACTACACAAAATGAAGATCATCGCGATTCTAACAATCTACGTGAACGAAAGCCGAAGTCACCCAAGTATGATTGATTTTTTTTTCTAGAGTCTGTAGAATAAAGTGTCAACGCAAACGTGCATTCCATTCCCTTTCATGTCAAATAGATAGAGTTTTACTGGTCCAACACCCAAAACAGATTTGTCCAATCACGTACTTCCTATAGTTCTTCATGCATATTCACAGAAGAGACATAATTGTGTCATATATAACAAGCTTCAAATCCATACCTGTACCAGTTCAACCTCCGACTACTATTCAAACAGTTCATCAACAGATTACTCGTCATCACATCTTTGCCCATTCCGGTAAGTGTTTCTTGTTAGTTCATACATATACATATAAACTCCTCAAAAAGTTTGGAAATCTTACTTTGATCAATAATCCTTCCTCGTTTTTAGTAAATATCCATGTGTAATTAATATCGAAAAAAAATAATTTAATTTTCTTTAAAATGATACCCTACATGATATGATTATGCTTCACATGGAGGTGCAGTGCCTTGAAATATATTGGGCAAGGTCAAAATTCAAAAGTTGCAAAATGACACAATATTGAAAGTCACTGTTCTTTTTTCCGTGGTGTTGAGTGAGTTTCTCAGCGGATTCTTTTTATTGTTTTCATGCACCTTAACATCAACATTAACATGGAATCAAACACACCTCTGCACAAGCAAACACAAAACAAACAAACAAACATGCATGGGTATTTCAAACTACGACTCAAACCATGTTATCTCACAGAACCATCACTACATGACCACAACAAAACATTAAAAAATGAAGCAGGGGCTTCATTTGAATGGATTTTGATCTCTATTGACACAGGCAAAAGAATCATGTTCTGTATTGACCCTTCATGACTATTTCTGCTCGTTTTGCAGCTTTTCAATTCCTGCTCTTTTCTTGATGGCATGATTACAATAAGCATGGTATCATTTTAAAGTGAATTAAATTATCTTTTGAATGATGCCAAATATGCATTGCGTAAAATTGGGAGTTGACAGAAATCAATGACCAAACTCAGATTTCCAATTTTTTTTGCTCGTTTTGCAGCTTTTCAATTCAGACCTCATCCAACACTTTTGAATTCTTCTCTTTTCGTGATGGCATGATTATAACAAGCATGGTATCATTTTAAAGAGATCTAAATGATCTTCTGAATAATGTCAAATATGCATTGTGTTAAATAGGGAGTTGAGAGAAATTAATGGCCAAACTCAGATTTCCAAACTATATTTGAGGGGTTTATATATACATATATGGGTGTGTGTGTGTGTGTTTGTTGGTGAGGGTATGAAGGTGTGTGTGTAATAGGGTAATGATTTTGTTCGTATAAGATATGAAATTTAAAATATTAAATTTTCATTAATTTCTGCAAAATACTCCTTAGATTGTTTACTTATCAGTACGGCATTTGGTATTTCGTAAGTAATTATATCCCTTAAAAAGTGCTTAAACTGATCCCTTTCATGTCATGAATATCAATCAAAATTGGGGCTTACGTTTCGCACTACGTATATTATTTCTTAATAAGATACGCATCGTATCCATGCCTATATTAAAACGTTTTCAAATTGCAGCTCGAGTTTCAAGCTCACATTATTTGTTTAATGAAATACCTGTATGTCCTAGGTATATAACCTGTTCGCGATTATAATGCATGGACCTGGGAAGCGGGGGTGCTGGGGATGCTTCAACACCCCCAGAAATTTTCCAGGGGGTGCTGCGTGTATTATTTTCCATAGGCAGCACCCCCACGAAATCAGGTTCCCCCTGCATTTTTTTAAATATGTTATAATGTACATAATTATCACATCCCATAATCACTATTCATTTACTACTGTCTTTCACATATTCCAATAACATCAAGCTCCGCTCTCAAGTAAGTCCATGATCCGATCTTCAGACGACCATGGTCGCGCGCGATACGTGATCACCATACTACTCGATAGCAGGGGGGGGGGGCACCTGGGTGTGGCTGGACTTCAAGGTTTTATGTCGAATCAAGCGTGCGCGTATGGCAAAACGTTTTAACATTTAGGCCTATTTCTTGATATCAATAATTACCATTGCTTAACTACACAAAACAAATTTTTGATATCAAGAATTTGATTTCTTGATATCGAGAAATGAATTCTTGATATAAAAAATTAATTTTTTGAAAACAAAAATAGAATTCTTGATATCTCTTGATTTTGAACGCAAGACTATTGCACTATTTGTTTGGATATCAAGCACAAAGTATTGCACACATTTTGAATTTATTTCCAGCTCAAAAGTTGTGTTTTCCAGTGCATAAATAATGCAGAAATTCATGCTGATTTATAACTCGAAACTTGTGCACGATTATACTGTGATTCGATTTCGAACTCAAAACTTGTGCGCAATTACATTGTGATTCGATTTCGAACTCAAAACTTGTGCACGAATTCATCCCGTATGCCTACCAAGCGGCTACATGTATCTAATTTTACGTACGCAATATTTTGGTCTGAAATTATGTTGCCAGCTTGCAGTTCATTTACTGTCTTTGTGATATTTCTTATACAGCGCGTCCCAAAAGATGTCCCTCTGACATGGGGCTAAATTAATTCTAAAATATGGTAGTATTCTCAAATTAATGTTCATGAGTAGAAAACTCACTTCATGATCTAACTTCTATGAAAATCTGGATCCGGCCCGCAGGCCGTAGTTTGAGAACACATGCTGTATATTGATCTCCATGATATGGTGAGGTCAAAGTTCACATAAATAGATCAAATATCAAATGAGGTCAAATGTGAACGGATTTGGGTAAATAACTTTCGAACCCTGTATGTGTTTGTATTAAACCATAAATGCCCTATTATATTGGCCTCCATAATATGCCGATTTCAAAGGTCACATATGTACATGTAGGTGACTGTAGGTATAAGTAAAGGGGCTTTCACACCGAAGGTTGCGTAGAGTTACGTAGAGTTGCGTAGGGAGTACGCGAAAATTCGCTGCGTACTCATCGGCGTAGTCCCTGGGTAGGAGAGCATAGTATCGAGTAGAGTTGCGTACATGTAACTTGTCAACGTAGCGTTGCATACGATTGCGTATGGAATCTTTGCGGAAACAAAATACAGTAGGCCTATATCATTCCCTGCTTTGTAAACTTCTCAAGCAACTATTTGCTGCTCTTTGCTTTTTCTCCTGTCTAGTGCGGTATGGTGTGTAATCCCGTAGGATTTTTTTGCCAAAATTGATTTTTTTGTTGTTGTTGCTTTGTCTTCAATAGGGTCCCTTTAGACCCAAAATGATGGGGTTAAAATTTTCAGACCCCTCCTTCCCTTCGCGGGGGATCCTTTTGGCGCCATATTGGCCTGTACGAAACCCAATAGGATAATCCATTGTTTTCAACCTGATTTCTCACTTTTCTTCGCCAATTTTATTTCTAAGTTGTCTGAGATGTACAAGAATGAATATTTCATGATGTTGTGATGTCAATGCTTTTTTCACTTTTACCATATGGGGTCGGATTTTGCGAAAAAAAAGCCCCAACATCGTAAAATATTACCTCCAAAAATCTAATTTTCCCCCTTTTTGGCACTAGAATTAGGATAAAAAGATTACAAAATGAAATGCATATGTCTTGTTATACAGTCCAATAACAGAGAAATACATCACATGTAATTAATATGATTATTCTGGGTCAATTGATGTAAAAATCAACCGCATTTCATGATTTTATGCAGTGAAAACCTTACTACAACACTAGATGGCGCCATAACTTATCACGATTATATTAGTGTGGTATGGTATGTCATGACACAACTCATGTAGTATACTTTTAATATTAAATACTAAATAGGTTCATTATTGCGGACTGAAATAATCGCTAGAGGGTATTCATTTGTTTCGCAATCTACTATGGTCAACAGGGAAATTCGTAATCACTCTCGCAAAAAGTGTTTACTAGCTTACAAGTTCACGAGCTTTCGAGTGCCGCTGCAACTCTTTATCAAGTGACGAAAATTATCGTTATCAGATAATTTTCGTCACTTGATATAGAGCTGCATCGGCACTCGAAAGCTCGTGAACTTGTAAGCTTGTAAACACTTTTTGCGAGAGTGATTACGAATTTCCCTGTTGACCATAGTAGATTGCGAGACAAATGAATACCCTCTAGCGATTAGTATACTTTTGTGGCAAAATTATTTTTGTCTTCATTTCGGATTCACTTTGGGCCAATCTAACAGGAAGTGAAAGGATTCAAATTTTCCGACCCTCACCCGCTGCCTGAGGGGGGGGGGTCGCCTGGACCCCCTAAAATGAGGTGTATTAGCAATTTTGCGCCTGGTTAAAGAATTGAATTGTTTTATGGTACTTTATCATCCCTAGACAGCTAGAATGCTTATATCTGAAGACTTCCAGTTAGATGAACATCCTACCAACCATAACCCCTACCCCCTACCCTACCCCCCCCCCCCACCCCCCCCCCCCCCCCCCAACTGACTGGCATACAACTTTCACCATTCGGCCACTCGTTCTAGAGTACAATCTACGATTAAAGGACTTCTATTCGAATTGTCAATTATATACTTCTCGGCTAATTTCCAATTACTGACAGACAAACAGAAACACATAGACTATATTTTTTATGGCTCCCCCCCCCACACACGCACGCACACACATGCACATAATCAGTATTGAAATTATATGTAATGTTTTATTCATTGATCTTCACAACATTTAGAGAACTTCCGTATTTACAAACCTACATTGTGCCTTAATTTCTAAGGGAGGGCCTATAGACCATTCAATGTACGACCAAAAATACCCTTACTTGGAAAAATTGCAAAACAATCTTGGATTTCTGGACTCACGAGATCACTTGCTGTCCATGTAACTTTTCCCGATATACTTTTTCACACTTAAAAACCTTTGAATAGAAACCAAATTAAGGCCACTTAAGTAAGAAAAAAATGAAACTTGGATTTTTAGCCTAATGCAGCCAATTTGGGCGCCCCTCCTTGATTCTGTTTTGATTCTCCCCCCCCCCCTCCCGGGGGGAGTAGAATAAAAACAAATGAAATGCCCATACTATGAAATAGCATTGGAAATAACTATTCTTGAAATGTGTCAGCTTTCAAGTTTATTAACAAAATTACAGGGCCTAGAATTTTAAGGGAAGTGCTTATCATAATTTATTGCGCCATGTAGTGTTGGAGTAAGGTTTTCTTTGCATAAAATCCTGAAATGGGATTAATTTTTACATCAATTGACCAAAAATTGATATAAATTACATGTGATATATTCCTATGTTATTGGATTGTATAACAAGACATTCATTTCATTTTGCAATCGTTTGGGCCTAATTCTAGTGCACAAAGGGGGAAATAAAATTTTGGTGGTAATATTTTACGATTTTGGGGGTATTTTCCGTATATTCCGCCCCCATATGGTAAAAGTGAACAAACATTGACATCACAACATCATCAAATATTCATTCTTATCACACCTCTGACAAATTTAGAATAAAATTGGCGAAGAAAAGTGAGTTGAAAACAATTGATTATCTTATTGGGCTTTGTACAGGCCAATATAGCGCCAAAAAGGACCCCCTACGAAGGGGAGGAGGGGTCTGAAAATTTGAACCCCATCATTTTTGGTCTAAAGGGACCATATTGAAGCCAAAACAGCAAAAAAATCAATTTTGGCAAAAAAGTCTTACGGGAGCTGTGTCAGTGACATACCGTACCACACTATGTCCCCAGGAGCCCAACAAGCTTTTAAGATTTTGAAGTAATCAATTACCGAGGTTCTTGCTTCATTGGTTTATTCATTTTAAATATACTGTTGTCTATTTTATGTCGTTTACTCTGCCTTTTTATTATTGTTATAATTTTCCCCCTTTTGTCAAATAATTTCAATTACGTGTATATATTTCAATTTTCTTTGATCTGTTTTATTTCTAAACATTGGAGATTTGTCTATTATATTGTGTATTGTATGTTATGCATTGACTTTTAAAAAATACATAGAAAAAAAAAACTCTTTGTAGCATTCCGGAACACTGTACTGCTGTGAAGTAGGACAAAAATATAATGAGTTGTCAGTTAATTCCATTTTAAAGCTTCCGGGGTAAGACGTGACATAAAGGGTTAAATTGATTTCAAAATGCTGTGAGCGAGGGAAGCAACCGAGCCAAAAATAGCCTTTTAAATAGATAAATGGTTAAACTGATTATGATATGATATAATTATGTTTCAAACATCATGACAGAAATCGTCATAACAAATTGATTTATGTATTAAAAAGTTATTTTTGGATCGCTCGCTTCCTTCGATCACTCACTAAATTTGAAATTATTTTGCCCTTATGTCGTGTCATGCCCCGAAAACTTATGTCTTATTACGCCACTGACCTTCGCCCAAACTAAAAGAGTAATGAAATAAAAGCTATAAAAGAAATCCCTCACCAGAGAACAAAGCAGCCCCCAACCATGAATACAGATCGACACCAATGTGCTTGCCAGTATATATGCTAGAACGGTGGTTTACTTTGAATTCTATCAAGATAATTATGAAATATGGCGCTTCAAATATTTTGTTGACGTAGATGGCGCTCTTTGATATTGATGAACGAAAAGCAAATCAGAAATCAGAGAGCCGACGTCAATTTTGATGTTTGCGGTGAGGTTGTCCGTAAAAAGAACCACAGAGCTGAAACCGTGTTCTGATTTTGTATTTGATATAAAATTAAAAAAAAATTGAATGAGAAATGAGAAAAAGCCCACTAAGTATATCCGATTTCAATTTTCTGTAGGTGATCTACAAAGTACCTTGATTGTTTTGCCTGCCTCTTTTTCTTCTGTTGTTTTTGAGTTTCGTCGCTAGCTTAATCACTATGTTCAGATTGTGGTGCAGGTGAATCTAAGTTTCAGTTCAGTTCAGTTTGGTTTATTTTCATTTCAAATCAAATCAATATAACCGTAAAAGAAATCATTACAAAGATATAAATGAATATACAAGTATATACAGTATGACAATATGACATAGATAAATAAATATTTACAATAGACACTTAACAATATAACCAAAATAATAATGATATTTACAATGAACTAGATAATCATAATAGTAACTGTAGACTATTCATGATAGTGCATTTTGCATATAGTTTATTTTATTAATCTTTACTATTTAAATAAAAGTTGAGGAAATGGAGCGATCCACTAAAAAGCAGGGCTTGTTGAGTGTGGATTCCTCAAAGAATAAGTAAAAAGACAGGTTTGTAGGTATAAGTATAAATGCAAGAACGAGAAAAAAAATCCTTAAATGCTATTGTGATGGATGGAGTACGGAAATGATGGATGGAAGTGAAAAGAAATGTAACCGAGAAGAAAGACCGGTGCACCTGTGTGGATGAAAGAGAAATAAGAAAAAAAAATTAGGGTGATGGCAGATGAAAGGGAAGGACAAAGAGGAAAGAAGGGAGAAAGAAAGAGAGAGGTTGGGTCCTGAGCGCTCAATTTGGACCTAAGATTCGAGAATGTGTTTTTTTAGCTTGATTTTAAAACAGTTCAGACTAACGGAGTTAATGATGTCGTGACTGAGTGTATTCCAGTATTTAGGACCGTAAAAGGACATTGTTTTTTGTGCGAGTTGAGTGCGGGTACGGGGAAGGTGAAAACGGAGGGATTGTCTTGTTGGGTAATTGTGAATTGCGTAAACATTTTGATTAATATGTTTGGCAGTTAATTTGAATTCAATTTGTTCATGAATTACCCTGTTTGAAAAAGAAATATATCTGGAAGTTTTAAAATATTCGACTTGTTAAATAAATTGTTAGTATTAGAACGAGGAGGAGCATTGTGTATAATTCTTATAATGTTCTTTTGTAAGATGAAAATTTTGTTTGTAAGATATTTGTTGGCGTTACCCCATGTCATTATTCCATAATTCAGATACGGAAGTATTAGCGAGGAATATAATGTAAAAAGTGTTGATTTTGGAAAAATGTGTCTTATTTTATCAATTACACCAATATTCCTGGATATAGTTTTGGATATATTTTGAATATGAATGTTCCATTTCAATTTATCGTCAATCATTAGACCTAAGAATTTGGTTGAAGATACCCTATTTAGAGGAGTGTCGTCCAAAAGGATGTCTCCAGGTAGATTTTGCAAAGTATTACTAAATAACATAAAATTTGTCTTCAGGATGTTAAGGGATAATTTGTTAACTTTAACCCATTCAACAACATGTCTCAGTTCACGATTTATAATAGATAATAGGGTTACACTTCGTACTTCCGAAGGTTCGTAATTTCGAAACACGTAAATTGCCTATACCTCGATGTTCTTTTATCCGAAAACGAAAAAGGGTTCGTTAATCAAATCATTTGTGGCGTTATTCCGAAAACGAAATAAGGTTCGTTAATCCGTAAACGAAATAAGATTCGTTATTCCGAAGGTTCGTTAATCCGAAAACGAAATAAGGTTCTTTATTCCAGAGGTTCGTTCATCCGAAAAATGAAATCCGGGAAAAGCAGAGGAAGGGCAAGTGTGGTGGTGGGGGGGGGGGGGGGGGGGGAAGAAACATCGTTGCTGTTCAATTGTTATGAGGATGGGAAGGCAAGGGCAGAATGAATTTTCGTTTTGAGGGTCAATTACTGTTAAATGTCATTATTGCGAGATGTTGCGAGCGTGAATAACAAGCTCAAACTTTCTGCTATCATTAAACCATTTAGGTCCATGAATTAACTAAAGAGTTAACACGAGCGCAAAGCGCGAGCTCAAATATACAGACCAAAAAAGGAACCTGTTAAGGACTGCATTTAGTGACCTCTTTAGGATACTTAATTATTTTACCAATCGAATAATGCGAGTGCGAAGCGCGAGCCCAAAAAAAATGGTAATATTCCAGCCTGAAAATTAATCTAAAATGTATACTTTAAAAAGAGTAGGCCTATTTATTTTGAAAAAATAGCAAATAGCATAGTGCCCCCTCCCCTCGGCGGATCCAACTTTCGCCAATTTAATTTTTTAAATATAAGCTCTGACCTGATCTAAAAGGGACATGTTAAGGGATTTTTGCAGTTAGCCATGAAGACGATACATGTTTCAACCAGGGACGGCGAAACGTATTTTCCTTTGGGGGGGGGGGGGCAAAGCCAAAAAAGGTGCACTTATATGCCAAAACGGGCATTTTGGTGCAAATGGATAGTTTCACCATGAGATTATCATCTGTGTAAAGTTGTATGTTTTGTCGTAATTAAGTTTTTGATTGATAAGATATATATTCAGGGTTTTTTTTTCGCGAGCAAGCGGTTTGGAAAAAAAAATCAAATGTGAAGTTGTAAAAATCGCTTTTTGGTCAATTATGGACCTAATTACTGTTCAAAGGGCATCCTTGTGAGATATTGCGAGCGAATCACGAGCTCAAACTTTGGAAATTTCATGTAGGCCTAATAAGACATAATAATAATGATAATAATAATAATGATAATAATAATATTGGTATTATCTACCAAGGGAAGCCACTTCAGTTCTGAAAACTATTCTCCCAGCGGACCTTGCTATTACCCCGGCTTTAGCTGGGCTGCCTAGGCGCCCAAAGGAAGGCATTTAATTAATTTCTTCCTACCGGGTACCCATTCACCTCACCCGGGTTGAGTGCAGCAGTGTGGATAAATTTCTTGTAAAGGGAAATTATGCCATGACTGGGATTCGAACCTATGACCCTCTGTTTCATAGTCAGAAGACTAATCCACTGGTCCACAACGCCCCACATTTTTTGTAATGAAAAAAGGATTGACATTGTTAACACTAGGCGTAACGACCAATAAAATTTTATCAACATTTATATTCTTTATCACTATTTTTATTATGATCATCGTTTGGGATTATCATGATCATCATTAGTATTATTTTTATTTTTATTACCAGCAGAAGCTCTTATTAAAAATGACATCCCCTCCAATATAAATCCTATTATCTGGAGGTTACTCGCACGCTACCCTGCATCTTTAAACCATTTGCTTGGGCAGCAATTGCTCAGATAAAATTGAAATTAAGCGTATGCTTGATCCGGGCGCCTATTCTTAATGCAATACATGCTTGGCCACAAAACACACATGTATCATCGTTTGTCATTTTATTATTGCATGATATCATGTTTTCTTGTAAGGACAACACCGTTCTTTTTACCAAAATGAATCAATTTCACTTTCGGAAATACGAACCTTATTTAATTTTCGGATTAACGAACTTTATTTCGTTTTCAGACTTACGAACCTTTGGATTAACGAACCTTATTTCGTTTTCGGACTAAATAACCTTCGGATTAACGAACCTCATTTCGTTTTCGGATTAACGAACCTTCGGTATTAATACGAACCTCATTTTGTTTTCGGACTAACGAACCTTCGGAATTACGAACCTCATTTCGTTTTCGGATTAACGATCCTTCGGAATAATGAACCTTCGGAATATCCGAACCTTCGGAATAACGAAGCTTCGGAATTACGAATGTATGCGGATAATAGTGTATTTTGGTTCGCATGATAATAAAATAAGGTCGAATCGTCTGCAAATAAAATGAAAGATTTATAAAAGTCATTTATAAAAGTCATTTATGTATATAATAAATAACAAGGGACCCAGTATACTACCCTGTGGAACTCCACAATTTATTGGTCGCAATGCAGAACTATGATTATCTATTTGTACAAATTGTTTTCTATTCGATAAATAATTCCTGAACCATTCCAAGGCTTTCCCTCTAACACCATAGTGTGACAATTTTACTAATAGGACATCATGGTTAATTGTATCAAAAGCCTTGGAAAAGTCCAGGAATATTGCAATTGTATCTAAATGTTGATCAACGGCATGTGATAATGCATCGATGCATTTCAATAATGTATCAATGCATTTCAATACCGCTTGAGTAATTGTAATGTGATTTGCTCGAAAGTAAAACTGTGATTCGCAAAAAAATATTGTGTTTGTTTAAAAAGTCTGTCACTCTAATAAATACGATCCTTTCCAAAACTTTGGATAATGATGGTAACAGTGATATTGGTTTGTATTTTTTTGCTTCAGATGTGTCTCCTTTTTTAAATATTGGGATTACTTTCGCAATTTTAATGTTATTTGGTACAATGCCACTAGTGAGTGATAGGTTAAAAATGTCGGCTAGCGGAGTCGCTATTGTTAAGATTATGGATTTTAGGAGACAGTTATCAATCTCGTCGTGTCCTGAACTTTTCTTTCCTTCTAACCTATTCACTATACCGATAATTTCCTCACGGTCAGTAGGGACAAAAAACAAAGAAGATGGGTTATTATTCCCCAGATAATTATCAAATTTACTGCCAGTTGTCGGAATATTTTCTGCAAGTATTTCTCCAATTTGAGAGAAGTAAGAGTTACAAGTCTCAGCTATTGCTTAAGGTTCTTCAATAAGATCGTTAGTCTCTGATTTGATTTTGATATTTTTTTGCGTTCTGTTAATGTTCTGTTAATTATTTTCCATGTGTTTCTCATGTTATTTTCATTAAGCTCAAATTGCATAGCATAATAATGTTTGTTCGCTTGTCGTAGTAAATTGATCAAAATATTTTTATATCGAGTGTATTTTTCACGAGTCTTATTATTTGGATTTAGTTTTGTATTTATAAAACAGATTATTTTTCCGGTTTATCGTTCTTAAGATAGATTTAGTTACCCATGGAGATCTAGGGTATTTTTTTTTTTACTCACTCGTTCTCTTAATGGTATACAAATATCAAATTTATCCTTTAAAATATCAATGAAATTATCGTAAGCCTCATTCACATATTCAGAATTATAAATTTGTTGCCAGTCTTTGCCAGTTTTTATTTTAGAATTACGACTTTCATCTCGTGTGTTTAATAAAGTACATGTATATATAGTTTTCGCTCACGCTCCCCGCTCGCATTGCCTTTTCGATGACGGTCATATCTTGCTTAATATAGGCTGATATGGAGCTTAAAATATCAAGTTTTGAAGTCAATATACAAAACATATTTCATCTCGGATATCGAGCTCTCATTATTTTTAAATTTACAAATTTATTTTTTCAAGTGCTCTGTGAAATGTCCGATTTATGGTCTGAATATCAATATTTTCAGCTCACGCTGCTCGGTCGCATTATTTGATTTGCATAGGCCTACTTCTGTATAAATTTTTACAAACCGTCCTTAAAATCTGTATAAAATCTGTCAATTTGTATAAAAAATATATGTATTATTTATTATGTCATATTGTTAATACAATCTAGTAATTTTGGTACTGAATTTCCTTCTTAATGTTTAAGTGCTTTCACCCAAGAATAATACTTACAAAAACACCTTGTAATTTTACCATTTTTTTTGTGCCTAAATGGTAAAATTACAAGGTGTTCGTGTGTGTATTATCTTTGCATAAAGTTTTTAGCTTACTGTATTAAGTTATAAAGTCACATCTTAATCTGGAATGTGCACCAATTGTTTCATAATTCTTAGCTTCTTGTTTGTTGAATTGTTTTAAAATAACAGGTTTATAGTTATAGATCCTACTTGACAGTGTTAGTGTTATCGACTTTCATTATTTCTACCTATGAAGGTGTCGTTTTTAAGTTTTATTTTTTTGCCTGATTTCTTTCCTGAAATTAAACCCAAAATAAATATTTTAAAAAATTAGATCAGTTGGAATCAGAGATATTCAGCATTTGTGATTATTATGACTAATCGCGTTCAATTGTTTTATGAAAACTTATATATAATTTTCATGCTTTTACTATTTTTTGAACATTTTTTTCACCAATCACCCAGACTATTAGCATGAGGGCCAGTTAACACATTTTATGATGTATGTATGCATAGCCAAATGGGAGGTTTCGGGTGCAAGCCCCCCCCCCCCCCCATTTTTCATGATGCAGAAGGCGCCGCTAAACAAAAAAGGGAAAAAGAGGAAAGTGAGAGAACAGGAGAAAGAGCAATATAAAAGAGAAAGAAAAGGTTATTAACGTAAGATAACAGTCAGTCCGCAAGCCCTGAAAAAGTAGCTTCTTTTATCCAAGTGATATTCATGACTAGAGGGTTTTTGCATAGTTAATGAGCTTGGTGCGAACCAAAACACCTCTTTTTATTCGGCCATTGCTGCTCTAAATATTGACCCAATTTCATGTTTTTTGGTATCTTTGTAAAGAAGAAGAATCATTCTTTCAGGTCATGTGTTTGAATTTTTAAAAGAATGTTGTAATCAAGGAAAAACTTTTGATCTAAAACATGAAACAAAATGTTTTTTTTTCATGCAACAAAAGTTGTTGTTTTCACACCTAATTTCTGTTTGGGCACAAATGATTTTTAAATCATGATAAAGCTAAAGATCTAAGCTTTAATATGATATAATTTTTATAAGAATATGTATTTTAGATGGGTCAGCAGCCAGCTTTTCATAGGCCAAGTACATTTTGCAGCTCAAAAACAAGAATACTGCGCTCTGATTGGTCATAGAGACCACACACCCACGCAAATTCCAATGTTCCCCACACTGGGCCTCTGCAAGGTCACACTCACCATGTGGTAATCTCTTCAAATTACCCGCGCCTGTTTGTTTTGAAAACAGTATTCAGCCAATCAGAACTCTGGATTTTATGTTACTCAGAAAATTCACAAATCTCGTCTTGCATCTTGATGGAAAAAGCTGGCTGCTGACCCATCTAAGAGATGCCACATATCAAGAGTGACATTGTAAGAAAGTATAGAGTTTGAGCTTTCTGATGATATAAATAATGTTGGTGCCTAAAACACAAAATGTTGCACAATTGGCAAGTGAAAACAGAGGAAGAAAATTATGTTTGATGCATCTTTTCAGGTAAAAAATTCACTTATTTATCAAAATATTTCATTCAAAAGAAATAACCAGTATAAAAGAGCAACATTTACCCTTGCCCATGGTACAAAAATAATCAATATTACTCAAGGAGAAAGTGGTTAAATTCTTTGAGAAAGAAAGTCTCACAATTCACGAGATTTTGCAGGGACATGAATTCAGCCACGAGAGGACTTGGATAATTCTTGCTCATTTGCTCATTAACACAGGGGCTTGCGGACAGACTGATAAAGTAGAAAATATTTCGAAAGCCTGTGCCACCGACCAAAACTTACAATGGGTCCCGCTTAATTCTAACATTGATGCTGGAGAGAAGGGGGGATTATCTGGGGGTAATTGTCCTCGGGGGTAATTGGCATCGGGAGTAATTGTCCGGGGGGTAATTGTCCGGGGGGTAGTTGCCCGGGGGGTAATTGATCGGGGGTATTTATCCGGGGGTAATTGTCCGGGGGGTAATTGTCCAGGGGGAAATTGTTCGGGGGATAATTGTCCTGGGGTAATTGTCTGGGGGGGGGGGTAATTGTCCGAGGGGTTATTGTCCGGGGGGTAATTGTCCTCGGGGAGTAACTGTCCTTAGGGGGTTATTGTCCGGGGGGTAGTTGTTCGGGGGGTAATTGTTCTCGGGTGGTAATTGTCCGGGGGTAGTTGTCCGGAGGGTAATTGTCCGGGGGTAATTGTCCTAGAACCATTAATGTCGTATATTCATACATTCACTGTTTACTCGACAATTCATTATGCTTCTATTTGTTTTCAAATGACATTGAGCAAATTTCCTGAAGAAAAAAAATATGACATTGATGGATTTCCGTAAAACTTGAGATTGATCGGATCAATCGCAATTCTTTGTAAAACATGGCCCTGGTCTGACAAAGATTGGGGGGGGGGTCGTCGTTTACACACAATGGTTCACCACTGCTAAAAAATTTTATATCCGAACATTCAGGAGTATGCCTTTCTCATTCGTCTTTTGCCATTATTAGTCCAGGATAGAAGAGGCATAACCTTGTTTTTTCATATATACAATATATTTAGATGGTTTCTTGTTTATTCGAGGGTGCTGATTACGAATCTGAATGATGCCACTTGTGTAACCTTGAGCATTTTTCGCAAATTGGCAAAATCCAAAATGGCCGCCAAAATATGCAAATTACCCATGAAAATCATAACATTGCAAGCAAATTGGCTATAAAATGTATTTATTTGTGTTGCAGGAGTGAAATACTCTCTGAAAAAAACATTTTTTGACAAAATATTTTTTTCTTGATATTCAAAATGGCCGCCACAGACCTCTGTATACCCTATTATGTACAATATGAATAGGGAAAATTAATATTTCACAAAATGGTCGATAAACTGCAAGTAATTGTGATCTATGGACGAAGTATTGCACTGTTTGTCTGATTTTCCTTCCCGTTTCCTTTTGAGGCCTTTATCAATTTCAAGCTCTAAGCTTAAGATGAAGGTCTCCCACATTTCAAAATGTGTTATGTTGATATATGTATATATATTTTTTTTTTGTGCTATTTTTTTTTACAATAAAAAAAAAGAAATTTATCAGGTATACATATATTTCAATTAGATTGTATATATGCATATGTTATTAAATATATCATTTGCTTATTTTGTTATGCTTAGAAAAAAATTATTACACTTGTATATGCTTTTGTTATTGGAATGTGGAAATAAATAAATCAAATCAAGTAATATATGATAATCATCAATGCTTACATAATATATCCTTTATTATGTTATGTATGGGAAAATTGTTGTATTTAATATTCAAAATAGCTGCCACTGGCCCAAATAGTATTATTTTCTATGGCAAAGGGGCCAACAAAAATGCATATTATTAAGAGAAACGAGTGGAATACTGACTAAAAACACAATTGCTAACGAGATGCACTGTATATTATTTAATATGCCATGTATGTGATAAATGCTGTATATTGATATTCAAAATGACCGCCGAAGGCCCAACAGTATTATGTACAATGAAAAGAGGACCAACGAAATCACAAGAGTGAGCATTGAAATGCATTTATTTGTGATGAATAAATGGGATACTGTCTAAAAAACACAATTTTTACGAAAAAAATCATACAGGTTTAAAGTTTGTGTTTAATACTGTATTTTGACTTTCAAAATGGCCGCCATAGACATTGATTGTATTATGTACAATGCGAACTAGGAAATAAATTTTCACACGAGTGAGCACCATAAATGCACGTAATTGTGATCTATGAGTAAAATATTGTCTGAAAGTATAATTTCTAACAAGATATATCAGTTCTATGCCAGGTAGGTAATAAATATTGTATTTTGAAAGTCAAAATGGCCGCTACAGGCCCCAACAGTATCATGTACAATGTGAATGGGGACAATTTATTTTAACAGATTTTGGCTTTGCTTGACTAAATGTTGTTGTATGAGGAAAATATTGTCTGAAAACATGATTACTAACGAAATATATCATATCTAAAAATTTAGGTGATAAACGTTATATTTCAAAATTCAAAATGACCGCCATATGCCGTTTTGTGAAATTTATCTGTCTTCATTCAAATTGTACAGTAATGGCAAATGGCGGCCATTTTCCATTTCAGAATGCAGCATATATCACCTTAAATGCACCAGATATGACATACCTCGTTAGGATACATGGTTTTAGACAATATTTCACTCTTACATCACAATTATATGCAATACTTATAGTCAAGCAAAGCCTAATTCTGTCAAAATTTTATGTCCTAAATTACATTGTACATAATACTTTTAGGACCTATGGCAGCCATTTTGAATGTCAAAGTACAACATTTATTACCTCCATTACCAATATTTAGAAATCATGTTTAAGACAATATTTTTACTCATGCATCACAGTTACTTGCATTTTATGATTCTCACTCTTGTAAGAAGTAGATTCCTTACACGCATGTAACATAAATTAGTTAGGGCTTGTATCAGCTATTTTGAATGTCAAAATACAGTATTTATCACTTACATGGCAGAAGAAATGCTTTCTTTGATAAAAATCATGTTTTCAAATAATGTTTTATCATACAACAGGACTTTATGGATTTCATAGTCAAGTAAATCCAAATTCTTACAAAATTACATGTCCCCATTTACATTGTAGATAATACTGTTAGGGCCTATAGGGGCCATTTTGAATTCCACAATTATACAGCATTAATCTCATACATGACAAAAGAAATGATATGTTTCGCTAGAATACATGTTTTCAGACATTATTT
The DNA here is from genome assembly GCF_037042905.1 of Lytechinus pictus. Taxonomy (NCBI): domain Eukaryota; kingdom Metazoa; phylum Echinodermata; class Echinoidea; order Temnopleuroida; family Toxopneustidae; genus Lytechinus; species Lytechinus pictus. The sequence goes on along the minus strand of NC_087252.1, from coordinate 16,837,453 downwards.
TACTCGGTGATCACAATTACATGCATTTTATAGTTATTACTGTTGTGAAAATTAATTTCTCCAATCGCATTGTACATAATGTATAATGGGCTTATGGCGGCCATTTTGAATGTCAAAATACAGCATTTATCACATAAATTGCATTTTTATTTCGTTAAAAATTATGTTTTAGCCAGTATTCCACTCGCTTATCTTAATACTAGTAATATGCATTTTAGTACTTATTCTTGTGATTATCTTTTGTCCCCATGAACATTGTATATAATATGGTCAGGGCATTTGGTGTTTTTTTTTAATATTAAAATGCTTCATTTATTACATACATGACATAACAAATGATACATTTCGTTAGCAATCATGTTTTCGATCAACTATTTCACTAAAAATTACAATTACTTGCATTTAGTGCTAACTTTTGTGAAATTTTGTTTTCCCCATTCATATTGTACATAATATAGAATACATGGGTCTATGGCGGCCATTTTGAATATTTAGAAAATATTTTTTTTGTCAAAAGTCGTTTTTTTTTCAGAGAGTATTTCACTCCTGCAACACACATGCATACATTTTATAACCAATGTGCGGGTAATTTTATGATTTTCATGGGTAATTTGCATATTTTGGCGGCCATATTGGATTTTACCAATTTGCGGAAAATGCTCAAAGTTACACGAGTGGCATCATTCGGATTCGTAATCAGCACCCTCGAATTGACAAGAAACCATCAAAAAATATTGTATATAATGAAAAAACAAGGTTTGGTCAGTTTTCTATGGGGCCTATCCTGAACTATATTTAGGCCATTTACAAATAATTCAATTTTTCTCATTATTTATTTTCTTCCCTCCAGATTTTTGGGAAACACGTTTGACCAAGTAGAGTACGGAAGTTGATGAAATAGAATGGATTCGCAGTTTTTTCTAGAAAAGGACATCTTTGACATGAGCTTTGATAAGCGAATGGTAGAATTCGAAGATATCTACCTAGCCAAGTTTGGACACTTCGCTCACCCCGAGAGAGAAGCGGCCCGGAAGCAAGCGGTCGAATATCTCAACAAAAATAAAGAGGCACTTGAAGCAATTAAACTAGAAATTATGAAGACCTTTGAAAAAGGTCTGAAGCAGATGGGAAGTCAAGCTGCCGCTGAGTTCATTAAGAAGCAAGCACATGCCATTGTGGCTCGGCAAATTGTGAACGCCACTGTAGGGGGTGGCGTAGGTCAGTTTGGTCGTCGTATGGCGGTCGTGGTTGCCGATGAGTCTATTCGCTTGGCTGCTGCTCGGTTCGGCGCTAGAGGAGCGGAAGCAGGGGTTCAGGCAGCAATTGAAGGAGCTGCACCACAGTTTCTTGCTAATGCTGGCAAGATTGCAATGTTGGTACCTGGTCTCTCCGCTGCGGTGGGGCAAGCTGTCGCCGAGAATGTAACTGGGGAATTGGGAATTGAGAACCACCATGCCAAGAACACAATTGCAGTAGGCGGAGCAGCGGCCGGGGGAGCTGCTGCCGGGGCCTTGGTAGGGGGTCCACCAGGTGCAGCAATGGGCGCCGTTGTAGGTGTAGCTGGATGGGGAGTAGGCAAGGTGATTGACGCTACGATTGCAACCAGGCTGGGCATGGAAGGGCCCGATGACAATTGGGCCTATCTGAAAATTGGTCAAATAGACCGGGAGGTTTGCTTTAGTACATATAACAAAAGGGATACATTGTACTTTAAATCTTATTGGAATGAATATAGGAGAAACGACCATAAGGAGTTTAAGATGTCAGCAGGCCAAGGCCAATGTAATGAGTTTCAGTTGATAGTGTATAAAGGCTACACATCCATAGCACATTTCCAGAAGGTGTACTTTAGAGATATGATTTTTGTAGCGAAGAACAAGAAGGGCAAACTGGCTGTGGCACACGGGAAGGGTGAGTTATGGGAAGGGGAGGCAAGTAATGTTATCATTAAGACTGATGATTAGGTTTGGTCGCCACCATTTAAAGGTGCACGATATCCGACGCTGTTGAACAGTTTGTTCTCGCCGATATCTTCATTACGAAGATCATCGACGTAATTTGCATGGCGCCGTCCACACGGCGTACGTTTGTCCAGCCGCGCCTCCTTGAATCCTAAGATCGTGCATCTTTAAAGATTCGAGCAAACATAGCGAAAGAAAATCGGTTTTATCGGGGACTTTGTTAAAATCTTAACAATTGTAACTTCAAACTTTCACGTAAATGTAAAACTTAAGATCAAATATTTTTCATAACATAATGTCTGTTTGATATTGTTTTTCATTCATTCTGAAAATTCTTTCCTAATCTTAAAATGTATTCAAAATCTTTAAATTGGTAGAGTGGTAGACAATCGAACATTAATACAAGTGTAAAACCGTTTTAAACCAAAAATCTATTTGGCGGCTCAGCATAAAGGTGTCTTTCTCATTCTAGATACCAAAACCAACCATTATTACCAAAAGGTTGCGGGTTTTTCGTCTTCGTCACATTATTTTCATTTCTAACTAAAAATAAGAAGTGTATAGAATAAGGCTGAATAAAATAAACACAGTTTAATTCGTGTTTAGTTTATGTCGTGGCCATATATTATTTTATTTGGTCATTCGTTTCAACCATGGTCTGCAAGATTATCTTTATAACGAAGATACAAGTAACTGAATATATCGCCTCCTTATCAATCAGTTAAAATACAGAGACCTGCAGTTTAGTAGAATAGTCCTCCCCCACCCAAACCCCTCCCTCCCCCCCCCTCTCTCTCTCTCTGTAAAGTGAAAATGAAACTATCGCAGGGCCATAGTCGGGAAAAGAGGATGCCTTTGAGTAAAACCAGTTCGATCCATTACTCTTTTGAAGCAGTAAAATATATTTACATTAATTAGGTTTCACAAGACATTCTACATGGGAACGACATCTCTAAACATTCTAAAGTCTATTATTAGCCCGTCATTGTTACTAAAGCATATCTCTACAATGCAATCCCAATGATCTTCGTTATACCATGGAGCTACGGTTATACCGTAGGTTGTTAAAACATTTTGATAGAATTCATTTGTTACACTTTTTACATGTACATATAATCACATTAGTATTTAGGTATTAATTACTGATGGTGTACTTATTTTTATGTATAGTAATTTGTTTTTTTTTTCCATTCTATATCATGATATTGTACTTATATAATGTATATCTCTATGTAGTTTTCGTGTGTATTAGAGCCATGAACGACGTGTCAAACATATATGGCGCGTTATAGTTAGGAACAACCAAATATCACAAGCATTATTTTTTTTATTGATTGAGGTGTATAAACATTTTTTTCAAAGTTGATAGGAAATTTGAAAAAAAGCTCGTCAAAGAAAATTGTCAGTTACATGTATCTGTTTTTGGAAGTTGATCTAAATAAAATGAATATGAGTCGTGAATTTTCATCCGATTTCTTATTTCATTTCCATAATCACCGGGCTGCATCAAGCAAAAGATACTTTAGAAGAGAGAAAAAAAAAGATATAGGCGATTCCGGCAAACAATCTAGTCCTATTCCGGTGAGCACAGTATCACTTTTGCAAAATATCAAACACATATTTTTCGTACACTATTTTATAAACTTTTGTTGTAATTCTAAATATACACGGTGCTAGTTTATTATCCAAGAATGAAACGAAGTCTACAGCTATTAAATGGCACTTTGTCTGACGGTAGAAGCGCTCATGGCATATCGTCATTTAGATTATATTGAGCTGAATTTATGGTGTGTATGGATGGGTGGGTGTGTGTGTGTTCATTAAGAACGGTAATATTCATGGTTAACGAAGAAAGTTTAATTCTGAAAAATATATACTTGTATTTTTTTTGGGTTCCTTCTTCACGGAGACGGGGTTTAGTTTCTAAAACTATTATAATTGATCAGATTGATTAGTATATTTAGCATGTAACCTTATATATGAATATTTTTCATAAGAAATGTTAATGTTTTGCCAATTTTTCTGGTCATAAAATAAATAAACCATTAAAAAAAGCACTGAGTTTTAACGATTGCCTGAAAAAAAAACATGTTTTTGTTCTTTTTTATCAAATACTAGAACGACTAAAACATGATGAAAGACGAAAATAAATACAGAGAGGGAGAGAGGGAGAACTAGGCAAAGATGGAGGTAGAGGGAAAGAAAGAGAAAAATAAATAGAGAGAGATCACGAGAGAGAAAGAATAAAGGAGAGAAAGAGGGGGAGAGAGACAGGTAAAGCGAGGATAGGTATGAAAGACGCGCAAAGTGAGTGTCATACACCGCTGTGCACATGTATAGATGGATTTAAAGATTTAAAAAATAGTAGAAATATATTCAAAAGCTCGTTTCTTCACATTCTTAGCTGGCTAAAGGCTCTCCATCACCTTGAATTAACCTCAAGACCAAATATTAGACTTACATGTATATTTATAAGGCCTACCCCCGCGCTCCCAGGAAGCTGAAGCACCCCAATATTTTTGTAGGGGTGTGCATTCCCTTGAAATTACGGCCCTTTTACACGGAAAAAATCGTAATTAGAATGACAATTCCATTGAAGAATAAGGCTAATGGCGAACTTTTAGCAAGTGTGAAACCAAACTAGAATCACGAACGCTAATCACAATCACGAATTCAAATTCTACTCCGGGGGTGAATTCCAGTTAAGTTTCACTCAAATTACGGTACGAATTTTACGTGTGAAAGGCTTGACCACCAAAACATCTTTTGGGGGCGGAGCTTACGTGACCTTTCAAGCATGCCGTAGATAATACAATTGCCATGTACGCATTGTAGTTTGTATTTGCGATGCAGTGCTTTGATTGACAAGTCACAAACGACACATACCGCCTCAAGTTCGTTCGGAATTCAAATTTAAATCACAGTTTTCGAGTGAGCGTGTGAAAGGTCCGATGAAAGACGAATTGCAATCATTATTACAATGATGATTCAAGATTCACGTGTGAAAAGGCCCTTATACATGTTATAGGCTGGTATACAATAATGTCCACATTCAATCCACATCACCTTGGGCCTTTTCATACTTGAATCTTGAATCACCATTGTAATAATGACCAAAATCGGATGTAAAATAAGAAAGTTATGATATTTTAAATATTCGCATATTTTTCACAAAACGGTGATATGCACAACTCAGTGAGATGCAAATGAGTCAATCGATGATGTCCCTCACTCACTATTTCTTTTGTTTTTTATGTTTGAATTATAAAATACTTCATTTTGTTTACAGATTTGACAATTAGGACCAACTTGAATGAACCATACAGTACTAAACACTAATAATTATAATTCTACATGTTCAGAGAGGAATTGATCGTGGTTTTACTTGACAATGAGGATAAAATTAGAACATTTCATATTTTATATGATAATATACAGAAGAAATGGTTAGTGAATGACGACATCAGTCTCCTCATTTAAATACCGACCAGGATGTCCATATAACTGTTTTGTGAAATTAAACGAAACTTTGAACCGGCATAACTTTTTTGTTCTACTTCCAATTTTGATGAAACTTTCAGTGTTATGCATGTTGGATTTTTCTCTTTTTCTTCAAATTAACTGTTTGCTGGGGTGAAATTGTCCTTTAACTGGAATTTACCTCCTGATTAGAATTTGAATTCGTGATTGTGATTAGCGTTCGTGATTCTAATTATGTTCTAGTTTGGTTTCACACGTGCTAAATATTCGCTATATTAGCCTTTTTTTTCAATGGAATCATTCAAATTAAGAAAAAAAAAATATCGTGTGATTTTTTTTGCAAAGCTTTTGTTGCAGAAAAATCATCTTCATTTTGAATTAAACCCCTGAGGGGGCCGGGGGCTTGCCAAATCATTTTTAAACAAACCAGCACACCCTTGTTAAAAATCGTTCAAATGATCATGTTCTGGGGAGTGCATAATTATATTGATTTTATTAAAGAGCAAGACTGTGGCTTTCTTTAGCAAAACAAACATAAACAAGATATGGATACAAGTTTAAAGCTACTCAACATGTGTTCTCAAAAAAGACAACAAACCAAACTTAATCAATTTGTTGCACTTTCTCAGACCTTTATTTATCCATGACACATGAAATTCATAATCTCTTTGTCTCACTCTCTTTTCATCTGTTTCTCTAGTGTCATATCTATGGATTTTTCTTTTCTCTTTCCCGCTCTCTCTCTCTCTCTCTCTCTCTATCTATCTATATACCTATTTACCTTTAGCATGTTTAGTGATGTTTAGTGACCAGCACAGTTTGGGAGATAAGTATTCAAATAGGACCGACCCAGCGTTGGTTAAGGGTTGGTTGAAAATTGACAAACCATTCCAAGAGTTGTTTTCTCGATATAAGCTTGAAATATTTAGTAATAAAAAAATATCACAAACACAATAGATATTTATTTTAACGAAATCCGAGAAAAAACAACATATCAACAGTTTATGTCACCATATCAGATTTGTGTATCATTTTGGTCTAGGTAAAAGGTTCCACTAAATATGTGCTTTATTTTGCTCCTAAACGTTCAACACTTCGTATTGATTAAGTAATCCATAGTTATAGTCTATAATTGTATTGCTAATGATAATTTGGTGTTAAAGGTGACTTACATGTACATCATAAAAACAGGGTGATTTTAATGAAAAAAAGAAAAATTAGATAAAATGTTAACAGAGATTCGATGGAAGTCCAACAACAACAAATATAGGCAGTTATAAGACTGTAAAGGCTTAATAATTTGTGATGTATTATGCCACATACGTCGTGTAATTTCGATACCATAAATTCAAAATGTTTTATACTTCATGATGAAGACAAACTAAGGTTTTATTTTTAGAAACTAATGTATATGATAAATTATACGCATAAATAAAACGACTTTCCCTTTTACAGAAAAAGATACACTTCACCTGACACACGAGAAGTTGTTTTTGTTTTCAAATATTTTTTTTTAATTCATAACTCCGTTCTCTTCTTACAGACTCTGCCAAAACTTAATGGCTGCATTTCAATTGTTGATCTGCTTTATCAAAATCAACTTAACGCAAACGTGAACTTCTCCCTTTATCTTCCAATTAATCATTAAAATATATTATTCATGTCAGTCATTGCGTCATTACATACGAATAAGATACTTACAAAACATACACCTAATATAATTTATGTAAGGAAAATAAAGCCCCAAAATATGGTGCATAGACAAAACATATGATAATCAACATTTATTTAGAGTACTGAAATACAAAAACGTAATCTACATACTATAGTAAGATGATAAATAGATACATGTAATAAACGTAAAGGTTAATGACAGTTGAATGTATTGATAAAGTTTAATTATAAAATGGTTATTTATATATGTGCTATACACAAAAGTACCATAGCGCTTACAATCGCCAGAATATAGATATAACTTTTAAGTACGAATGTAGTTATATGTATAATTGCGTACATTAACTTTAATCATCTATTACTATTCTCAGCTGTATCAGCATGCATCAGGTAAGGCCTGGTGGCCTCTTGCTTGCTGCTCCGTTGACCAACAATTTAAGGGGCAAGCCCGGTCAGCGCATCATGCACGGAGTCTCAGGTATAGCACTTGAGACCACCAGGCCCCAGAAAGGTTAGCCAGTCAAACCAAACAGTGATAGCAAAAATTATCAAAACAATTTATAAATTAATTTTAAGTAACAATAAATGCTCTATCTTCGATATAAAAAATTCACGTGATGGTTCTGATAGACGACGAATGTTAGGTTTATCTATTCACTTTTACCTAACAATTGTTTACAAAATTTATACGCGTCGGTAGGTCGTTAATAGTAGATATCTACCAAATGATCCCGTACTATCAAAGTTGCCGAATTAGAAGCTGTTAGGGGGTAAATTTAATTCAAAATAAATTGCCTCTGATCGAATAAGGGAAACAGTATCAAGAGTGGCGGCACCGGGATTTATTAGATGGGAAATATAAAATATAAAATATAAAATTGGATAAACATGTAATATGCGTCTAAAACTTACATCGATAGATGTAAATAAGTTTGGCCCTTTGACTTTAAGATCTTAACTTGTAAGAATTGCTTTGATTATTTTATTCGTTCTTAATGATAACATTTCCTGCTTCGCCTTCCCATAACTCACCCTTCCCGTGTGCCACAGCCAGTTTGCTCTGCTTGTTCTTCGCTACAAAAATCATATCTCTATAGTACACCTTCTGGAAATGTGCTATGGATGTGTTGCCTTTATACACTGTCAACTGAAAGTCATCACGCTGGCCTTGGCCGGCAGACATCTTAAACTCATTCTGGTCGTTTCTTCTATATTCATTCCAATAAGATTTAAAGTACATTGTATCCCTTTTGTTATATGTACTGAAGCAAACCTCCCGGTCTATTTGACCAATTTTGAGATAGGCCCAATTATCAGAGGGCCCCCCTACGATGCCCAACCCGCTTGAAATTGAAGCGTCAATCACCTTGCCTATTCCCCATCCAGCTACACCTACAACGGCGCCCACTGCTGCACCTGGTGGACCCCCTATCACGGCCCCGGCAGCAGCTCCCCCGGCCACTGCTCCGCCTACTGCAATTGAGTTCTTGGCATGGTGGTTCTCAATTCCCATTTGCCCAGTTACATGCTCGGCGACAGCTTGCCCCACCGCAGCGGAGAGACCAGGGGCCTATTTCATAAAGAGTTGCTATCATAGCAAGTTGCTATCATAGCAACTCTGGTAGAATAGCAGCTTTTACTTGCTATGCTAGCAACTTTGCATTTCATAAAAGCACATTCGCTGGAAAGTCAGCTTGACTTTCCAGCGAATTATTTGAATAGTCATGTACGAGGCTGATTAGGGGGAAATCCCCTTTCTCTCCAGTTTTTTTGTTTTCAATTCAAGTCATAAGTTTAGGTAGAAAGTACTGGCGGATCCGGGGGGGGGGGGGCACAGCCGGCCTGTGCCCCCCCCCCCCCCCACCTTTGAGAAGCAAAATTAGAAGAAACAAAATTGAAGGAGAATATATATTTTTTTGCTTGTAAATTTTTTTGGGAGCGAAATTGTTATTTAGCAGCTGCAAACAGGGTCTGCAGCATAAGACTAGCCGTTGATACAGAGTGATGGCTCTATGGTAATGCCTGGCTTGCAATTCTAGAAGAGAGTAAGAAGAAAATACTAATTTTTCCTGGGATGGCATAGCATTATTCTCCATTGTGTAAGTTTTCAGATAATTTATATATTTTAGCCCTATGCCATGGAAAAAATTATTTTGAAAAAAGTGAAAAGGCATCATTATTGCCGGTCGAAATTTCACCTTCAACAAAGTTTCTACCGTACAAGTTTAATCCCAGTCCCACACTTGACTATTTGTGTCGGTAATGCAAGGTTGTATCAACAACAGGGCAGGCACAGGCCACTGCTGGTGCAGTGCTGTTAAAAATCACCCTGAAGCAAGTAAATTTGTAGGCTCTAATTATGCATGAAACATCGAAACTGAACTTAAAAGATTATTTTTGTTCAAAATGGAAATTATTTTTAAGTTATCGGTTTCAACAGTGAATAACCATTCAGTAAATGGATTCAACAATGCCATGGCCACAACTTTTTTTTTTGAGAAAGTCAGAAACAGAAAAAAAAAGCAATCATTTTTTTATCGCATACATTCGTAATTCCGAAGCTTCATTATTCCGAAGGATCGTTGGTCCGAAAACGAAGTGAGGTTCGTAATTCCGAAGGTTCGTTAATCCGAAAACGAAATGAGGTTCGTAATTCCGAAGGTTCGTTAGTCCGAAAACGAAATGATTAACGAACGTTATTTCGTTTTCGGACTAACAAACTTTATTTCGTTTTCGGATTGACGAACCTTCGGAACAACGAACCTTATTTCGTTCTTGGATTAACGAACCTTCGGAACATCAAACCTTATTTCGTTTTCGGATTGTCGAACCTTCGAAATAACGCCACAAATGTTCGGATTAACGAACCCTTTTACGTTTTCAGATTAACGAACGTCGAGGTATAGGCAATTTACGTGTTTCGGAATTACGGACCTTCGGAATAAAGAACCTTTGGAATTCCGAAGTGTATCCTTGTTTATGGCCTAGGGCTTTTTTAATTTAGGCCTTGAATTAAACACTTCCACATAATAGATCTACCTTCCTCTATTTTTTCCCACAAGAAAAAAAATCCTCTCCATTTTTTTTTTTTTTAAAGTCTGTCTATAACCTCCCTTTTTTTCCCTTTGCCTGCCCTGGGAAAGACTGAAAAATTTGCTGTTTCGGAGGAATTTTTAACATTTTTTTTTTGGGGGGGGGGGATAGGTAGAACAAAAAAAAGAAACGGCATTTCTACTAGAAAGCATTACCTTAATATATTCTTCATTAGCATTATTATCATAGACATTGCTCTAGATATCCGTTCTCTTGTAAGAGCCCTTTGGGCATGCCTGAGCACAACGTATGCCATTCTTCACAATGAAAAACCTTTTACAGTGTCAACTTGACGCTCCCCCATGACCAGCGTCAAATATTTAACCCTATTTGACGCTCCAGTAACCATACTTGACGCTCCAGTAAAAAGTTGACGCTCCCACTGGAGCGTCAACTTTTTATGAAATGCGCTGCAGCGTCAAATATTAAATTTGACGCTGCAAGTGAAAATTTGACACTGTTTTGGGACTTGACGCTGACGCTGTACCTTTATGAAATGGGCCCCAGGTACCAACATTGCCATCTTGCCAGCGTTAGCAAGAAACTGTGGTGCAGCTCCTTCAACTGCTGCCTGAACCCCTGCTTCCGCTCCTCTCACGTATGTTCATCACCCATAGGCTATGTATCAACCCAGCGGAGTTCGCCATTAAAGGCCTTTGCACAGTTTCAACGTTGGTGTCGTGATACTTTTCAATAAAGAAAATGTGTGTCGTACCAAGCATGACAACATGTATTGTTGCTGGAATTTCCAGGGATTTAAAGTGGATATGGTGTGATCAAACTATGAAAATTTATAATCCATTATATCAATGGTCATATCATGACTTTAGTTAAGAATATCGTGCGCAAATAAAGGCAGATCATCATAATTTCATATCATTGTCTAATACGTAATAGATCGAGTGTGGGAGACGGGGGTAAAAAATTTCAATATTTTATTATCTTTATATTGTATATTTGTGTGGAGTTTGACAACTCTCCAGTTTTTTTTAATGTGTAAGCTAAATAAATAGTCAGTGGATCTTGGGGCTATATTGCAATTGAAATCACGCACGTCAAGTGGCGTAATTCATCTGATCGGGGGGGGGGGGTGTGAGAGCAATAATTATGTTGAGTTAAAAAAAAATGGTCCCCCCCCCCAAGAGCTGTTAGTAGACGGGGATATACAAAACGTGTGTGAAGGGATGGGGGTCAAAGCAATATATTGAGCTGAATATTCAACAATAATATTCAAGGGTAACTCATCCCCCCCCCCTTCAAGAGCTATCAGTAGACAGGGGCGGATCCAGCCTTTGCCAATATGGGGGGGGGGGGGGAGCCGAATTTGTTAAGCCACATTTTCCCGATCGGCCACTCGAAGTTGAGTTTTGTTTGTATCTTTGAAGGGGTAGTCTTTTATTATAATAGTCTAAGCTTTATTCTTATAAATCAACATAAATATATAATAATCTCATAAGCCTTATTTGATTAGTGCGAGTGCAAAGTATTTTGTCCTAAAATCTAAATATTCTGGGCAATGTTTGTGATCCTAAGACAGATGTGTATCCACCGCAACTACATAATAATTACTGCGGGCGCGAAGCGGGAACAGAAAATTTTAATATATGTTTTGATCTGATCAAAAACAGCTGCTTGCAGTTAGCCATGAAGACCTTACATTTTTCAACAATCAAATAATGCGAGCGAAAAGCGTGGGCTGAAAATTTTGACATTTCTAGACGAAGTATGGAAATTCTAAGCACTTTTTGTAATCGTGATAATAATAAGTAAATGACTAAACAATTGATCCGAGCGCGAAGCTCGTGCGGAAAAAAATCGAGATTTACACCCAAAAATGGGACACTCTGATCATTTTGTGTAAATCATGAAAATGATAATTGGAAATCTTATAATGCGATTACAAAGCGCGAGCAGAAAATGTTTGATATTTGGATGATTTAAATAGTGAACAAGCTGCGTATCTGAATAAACATGCGCGACCTAGAATCTGGGCATTCTAAATACCGTTTACATCATGAAAATCAATAAAGCGAGCGCAAAAAGCGCGAGCTTAAAGTATTTGATATTCCGATCTGAAAAAGGGACAATTTAATCTCTGTATTTCAAGCACTTTGTTGGACAATTGTGAGGTGGATTTGGATCACAGTTTTAAAAAAGCCGATATGTTTTAATATTATTCCTTTGAGTTTTGACCTAGGACCGGGACATCCTAAGAACATTATGTCATCAAATGAAAATGATGACTGTCTTCCCATTTCTCTTCCTAAGCACGAAATAGAACTTGTCGATATTCCATTCTGAAAACAAGGACATAGTGATTACTAAATTAATATATTATTTATTAGTCTAATAAGCCTAATGAGAGCGCGAAATCTGTTAATATTATGGCTTGAAAAATGGACATTTAAAGCACTTTTGTAATTATGATGCACGATTTAATATATTTTCAACAATCAATGCGAGCACAAATCGTAAGCCGAATTTTTTTATAATCTGTCATGAAATGGGGATTTTAAGTAGTTTGTTATAAAATCAATATTGAGATATACATAACTCACCCGGTGTATTGGAAAAGAGAGGGAAAGGAGCACCCCCTTCTCCCGATCCGCTTCAGACAACATTATACCTTCAACTTTCTTCTTCGTTCTCTTTTTTATATATTTCTTGTACATACCATCTCAAGATCTTATTTATTTTTAATAGTAATTCATATTCATATTTATAGTGTAAACATATTTTACCTTTCATAATTACAATTCTATACGTGTTGAGGACCCCACTGAAAATAAGCTTTCAAACTATCCTGTTAAAGATTACTGACTTTTATTTTAATTTAATTTCATTTCATTTATATATTCATTTATTTATTTATTCTTACTCATTATTATTTTTGGGGAGGGGTCCTTTCACACCCATAATCATCAGACAATAATCGTTCCGAATCCTCCTTGATTTAGGTTATGTAAATGAAATACTAAAATATTAAATTAAGAGGAAAGGAATTAAGACAAAGTAATTTTACAGCTACAACTATGATTCATTTGCGAAAAAGGGTATTTCTTTTTTACTTTAAGACCGCTCGGGGGACATTCATAATGTAGTTTTTAGTCAAAATATATATTGTGTCAGGAACTCGTTGGCTGCAGTAAATAAATATTGTTTTTAAAAATGGATAACCATGAGAAACAAAATAATCATATCCATCTTTAGTCGAAGTGCCAGGAATGAGCTCTTTGGCAAGCTCTTTGGTGTAAAAACCGCTTGCGAACCAATTCTGCACATTGAAAAATAAACGCTGACTAATCAAAAGAAAATTATAAACTGATTGATTGAAATTGCCGTTGCATACGATGACATGTTCAAATACAATTGGAATCACGCAGTATTTTGTTTGTTTAACAAAGAAAACTCAGACCATGACACCCGTCATGATTTTGTATCCAATATGATTCTATAACATATATTTACATCAGGACAATTTATATAATATAGACACACATAATAGAAATTGTAATAGATATGCGCTATGATAAACAGTCAATGTGAGTATATGCAATCTTGACCTAAATTTGCCTTTTGGTAATTCAGGAAAGAAATAATAATTCTAGAAAATGAAATCATTTATGTGTTAGGTATATTCCGAACATTTTCCAAAATCGTTAAATCATTAATTTCACAGATTAAGTGTCAAAATTAAGTATTAAAGTGCGAAGTGGTCATTACAAGGGGAAAAGGTACGTGGAAAATACCACCTTACACCAGTATGGGACTAGATATCCGTCCCCGCAGACACGGCGATCAGCCCGTGTGCGCACGCTAAAATTTATCATTCTGCGGCTCGCGTGCTAGGAATGAACTTGATTTTTCTCTCAATTACGAAACTCATCGTGGAAAAGGTTATCCAACATGCAATGATATACTCGTAAAAGTTGTCGTCATGTATCATTTACACACAGATAATAGAATATAACCCTTCTTTTGGAGAACTATTAGTAAGTTGTTCGAATCTAACGATTTTCTTTTAAAAATATAACAACAATTTACCTGATTTCAAATGCCTGCCATTTCTTTAAAAAAACTAGAATCAATAAGCCACCACCGTTATCAGTTGTGAAAAATTCTAGGAAACGTACTAAGATGCTTTTGCAAATAATTAATATGAAAAAAAGGATTTTGCAATGCTATATCGAATTTCTGTTATATTTTCATCAATTTTGGGATTGCATCGAAATGACTGATAATTCAAAGTCTTACCCACACTTGCTTGTAAATTCGGTATATGTTGGTACACTGATAGTCAATGTAAATGATAAACATTCATAGCCTCACTAAAATTCAACAAATCCATTGTTTTTAGAATTTTAATGTCGCAGACATTTTGGAGAGTGAGCAAAGTGATGCTAACAAACGTCGCTAACAATATTGCTAGGCGAAAAGGCCTTTCAATGGCGCGCTCCACTGAGTTGAGGCCGTGAACATACGTGCTCTAGCGCCGAACTGAGCAGCAGCCAAGCGAATAGACTCATCACCAGCCACGACCGCCATACGACGACCAAACTGGTCTGCGCCACCCCGAACAGTGGCGTTTAGAACTTGCCGGGCCACAATGCTTTGTGCTTCCCGCATTCATTTTGTTGACATTTATTTCCATTGCTTATATTAGGACTATTGTGCTTTTGTTTTTGTTATATTACCTTTTTATGTTATGTGAATAACTTTAAAAATTTATTGTTTTTGGAGGGGTTATTCATTCATTCATTTTTGTGTGTGTGTAGCCGTGACCATGATCAGTAGTTTTCATTGACCGATTGGATGCAAGAATTTCAGTTATTACCCAAATCTAATGACTATATCTTCCACAAAATACTGCTAAGAAATCAATATATTGTTCTAGTACCATTACCCCCCCCCCCCCGCGGACAAGCGTGTAAAAATCAAATAATGAAACCATTTTATTCAAAAGCTACAACAATAACTATCTTCTTAAAAGGGGCCATTTAAAGTACACAATTTACCACAAAAAAACAGTAAATTACGAACCATCGCCTAACCAAAATAATTTCTTTTAAACAGAGTAGTGATTCTTGGTAATGCGCATCATTAATGTCGAACTCACAAGCGAATGAAAACCGCAATCTGGCTAGTATACAGTGCGTATCAAAACAAGTTTACACTCTGAAAAACCCTAGGAATTAAGAAATATACAACATGTGGGTAATATTTTCGCATATATTCTTGGGTTTGGGTCTCATCTATCCAATGAAAGTAAAAGTGTTGACAGAATATTACACTTGAGCGAGCACTGTCTATTTTTGCAAAGCTCGCAGAAATCTGTTTGCGCTGAAATGCTCGTTTTCACGCGGTGTCAAGGGGAAGGGGCGAAATCAAAATTACCCTGCAAAACATTTCTTATACATTCCACTTGCACTTTTAGTCAATTGAAATACAAATGATACATTTAAACATTTTGTAAAACAATTTTGCCACCCAAATTAATATTTCAACAGTTAGTAAGCACAACATTTACCCTTTTTGTGCCAGCTGAATCTGAGGACATAAGTAAATCTGAACAAAAGTTTATATCAGACATCTCCAGCATTTTTTAACTAAGTTTTAATCATTTAAAGTGGGTTTACATTTCATTTATTTCTTGTTTCTCCACACTATTCCCAAGCTTGACGATGATTAACAAAATGAAAATCACGACTAAGCCATTTCATGGAAATCACAGCTCAGTGTAAAGCAAGTATCGTCATGATAGCCTCGGTGTGTGGGGGAGTGGGGTGGGGCGCAATGCACTAATCGAAGTGTTTTGGGCAAGGAAACTAGTTAAAAGGGTAAAATATATCTTCAAATCAATTTTATTAGCTAAATTCAATGTGTTCTTCATAATTAAGGTCTACTTTTATTCGCATAACTATTTCAAAGTTCTGCGCAAATCATTTTTCACTAACTTTTCAAAAGTAAGTGGTGCTCACTCAAGCGGAAATATTTTTCGACAGTTATCTCGTCATTTGCTTAAATGGATCTGTACCAATGTTAAAATGTGGAATAATCTTCAGGATACTACGAATGTATAATTTTACAGGATTTTTTCTAAGTGTTAACTTTTTTTTGATACGCACTGTAGAAGAATCCAATAGTAGCAGTAGCAGTAGTAGTCAGGCGCGGATCCACAATTTTGTGGGGAGGGGGGCCCAAATTTGACCTGATTTTTGGCGCCCATGTGTACTTTTCGAAAAATGGCGCCCCCTCCCTCCCGGCCAGGCTAACTTAAATGTAGCTTAAATGCCTTGAATGTATTTTGAATTATCTTATTACATAATCACATAAAAAAAGACAATTAAAGACCACTTTTTTAATGTGTTCTTGAACAAAAAAATCCATGAATATATAATGCAATATCAATGGGAGCGCAAAGCGCGAGCGATTTTGGGGGGTCTCAATTTGGTTTAACTTCTCACCAGAGTAGGCCCTACTAGAATATTGTGTGAACGGGAGCTGTAGTTTCTTTACTAGTTGTTTAGAATAGCCCTTATTAATATCAATGATAACCTCTTGGGAATAATGCAATCTCGAAGCAATCGACTCAATCTCCTCATCAGTAGCGAAGCTGTGATTTATTCAGCAGGGTTGCACGGGGGGGGGGGGGCTTGTTGAACTTTGGTAGAGGGCACCAAGATAAAACAATAAAATAAAATGGGGGTAGAAGTTAAAGAAATTCCGAAATTTTATTCTTAAAAACACATTGAGGTATCTCACAAGGCCTAAATAAATAATGATAACGCGAAGCGCGATATATTTGACATAAAATTTGGAAAATAATATTATATTTCACCATAATCCCTTTCCTTTTCTCTCTTTTTGTTCTTGGTCGTGATTTTTTTTTTTGGGGGGGGGGGGGGACAAAACGCCCATGTCCTAACAGTCATTTCCTAGCTTTACTTTATAAACAACATTAATGTGCAATAATCTCATAAGCCCTATGCGAGGAAAAAATAAATAAATTTCATGTATTTTGACCTGAAAATTGAACATTCTGGGCAATGTTTGTGAACCTGAACAAGATGCGTATGTAACTAGATAATTACTACGAGCGCGAAGCGCGAGCAGAAATTTTTAATGTGCGTTCTGACCTGGTCGAAAAGGGACCTGTTAAGGAAGTTTTGCAGTTAGCCATTAAGACAATACATATTTCAACGATTAAATAATGCGAGCGCGAAGCGCGAGCTGAACATTTTTGATATTCCAACCTAAAAAATTAGATTTCAAACCCCCAACGGGACACTCGATTCATGTTTTGTCACTCATGAAAAATGATGGGTAGTTTTTGGTATCTTCCTACATTAATAATGCGAGCGCAAAGCGCGAGCAGAAAATTTTGATATTCTGATCTAAAACTGGATAATTTTAGCACGTTTTCAATAAGATCAAGATGCGTATCTCGATAAACATGCATGCACGTGTTTTGGAGTTAGACAAAATCTGGGCATTCTGAATACATTTCATTTTTCATCATGAAAATCAATAATGCGAGCGCGGATCGCGAGCTGGAAATAATATTTGAAATTCCGATATGAAATTGGTCAATTTAAGCAATATTTAAAGCACTGTGTATATAGGGGAATTGTGAAGTGGATGTGGAAAGTACTTAATAAATGATTCGAGCGCGAAGCGCGAGCTGATATTTTATTATTTTTTAAAACTAGGATCGAGACATTTTAGGCCTAAGGACATTTTGTCATATAAAAATGGTGCCTATCTTTTATTCCTCTTCCTAGAACGTGTCGATATTTTTTTTTGAAAAAGGACAATTTAGTTATGAATTCATAAAAATTGTATTTCATATTTGAAGAGTTTAGTTGCAAAAGGGGTTAGGTCCACTTTGGACCATTCCGAGAAAAACCATGTTTTTTATTCTCACTTATTGCAATAGTCTTATGAGAAACTAAATTGTCATGATGTACTACCCTATCATGTGAACATAAAATTGGGTATAAAAGAAATCTACCTGTCTTCAATTTTTTCTATATATCTTTAAAAAAATTATCATTGTGGACCTAACCCCTTTTGCAACTAAACTGAAATGAATCCAATCTCTTTTCATAAGGTTCATAAGGTTCATAAGGTAGTATTTATTGTCCAGATAAATAAATAAGTGGAAATTTGCATTTTTACATGGTATTGAACATACATAACATAGCATAGAAAATGAACATATTTACAGAAAATCAAACAATCACATATAGTCAATTATGATATACACGTGCAAATGCTACCCACTGGGTAGCATTTTAAAAAAATACTGTTATTGACATTAAAATTAAGATTGAAATGGAAATCTGAACTGAAAGTTAGATATCGGATATTGAATTGAAATTGCATTAGAATTGTAATAAATCAGTACTATAAATCTTCACAGCATTGTCCACTTGTAATTGTTATTGTTATCAGTATTTACATATCATTTTTATTTTCAATATTGTTTTTTTAAAGAATTAACATCAACTACCCGACAAGGTAAATTTACATTATTAGGCATATCATTATTCTTATACAATCCCTTCCTCATTCAGCATTCGGATTGAGCTTGGCACGAATGAGTTTAAGAACCTATTTGTTCGACAACGTGCCGACCGTAGTCTATTATCAGATCTCATCCTTTCGTAGTTTACATTCAATGGGTGATCATTATTGTATAGTATCTCTTTTGCCTTTTCAAGTATTCTGTTTCGACATACATCAGTGAGGTTAAGGTCGGGTCCTGTTATTTTTTCTGCTTGTCTGACCATTCTACTTAGTATATTCAGATCTTTTTTGCGACAGCTTGTGAACCAAACCACACAATCAAATATGAGGATGCTTTCAATAAGTGATCTATAGAATAAAACCATTATGGTGCGGTCAACATGGAATGACTTCAATTTTCTTATGAAATACATCCGTTGTATTGCCTTCTTGTAAATTGAATTGCATTGATCTCCCCATTTTAATCCATCGTCAATAATGGTACCTAAGTATTTGAACTTATGAACTATTTCAATTTCCTCTTCATTGATTAAAATTGTGATTTTTCTTTGCCACTTTCATTCACGTTTTCATTTGAATTTCAAATTTTCTTTCGTATCATCAGAGTGACTAAAAATTTAGAGGTTTAGAGACAGAAAACAATAAAATTTATGAAAAATGGACCTAACCCATTTTGACAAATGAGGTCTTCAGAAGAGTTTTGTTGCAAAAGGGGTTAGGTCCACTCCAAGAAAATATTTTTTTAATTCTCCCATATTGCAATATTTTTATGCGAAACTGAATTTTCATGATACCCTTCCATGAGAACATTAAAATTGGGTATAAAAGAAATCTACCTGTCTTCATATATTTTATGATATACTTTTCCAAAAAAAATCTGTTTGGACCTAACCCCTTTTGCAACTAAACTGAAATGGACCTAAACCCTTTTGAAAAAAAAGTGGCTTTTCTTTGCCATTTTAGTTCACTTTTTAATAGGAATTTCAACTTTTCTTTGGTATCATCTCATAGAGCTACTAAAAATCTATACATTGAGACATAAAAATCAAATTTGATGAAAAATGGACCTAACCCCTTTTGCAAGTGAGCTCTTCATTTATTAATCTAATAAGCCTAATGAGTGCGTGAAATCTGTTGACAGTGCATGAGGCCTGAAAAACTGGATATTTTATATTTTTTGTAATCATGAACAGCATTCATGGGTTGATACATTTATAGCAAATAATGCGAGCGCAAATCGCGATCCGAAATTTTTAAATGGGGGGAATTCAAGTAGTTTGTTACAGAACATATAGGTACAGTGACGTACCGTGGGTCACGGCATTGGGGGGGGGGGGCGCACCACCACAAATTTGGTGTCACTTAGGGAGCGCGCTCAGTTGCCAGGTATGCTGACCTAATAGATAAATTTTAAGGACATGCAATGCCATTAAACGGATAAGTATGTCACTGATTAAATAATGCGATCGCGAAGCGCGAGCTGAACATTTTTGATATTCAGACCAAAAAGAGACATTATAAGCAAATTGTTTGTAATCGTGATACGTACCTGTCTCGCTAAACAAACAATGCGAGCGCGAAGCGCGAGCTGAAATTTTTGTATATATTGACCCCAAACAGGGACATTTTAAGGACTTTATTTTAGGTATCCATTAAGAGTATAAATATCTCAGCATAGTCATCTAATGATAGTGCCATCCTTTGCTGATTTTGTTAGAATTACATCTAAACATATGAAGCACTTTTTGTTGTCATAGTAATCATGATTATCATACGCATCTCACTAATCAAATACTGCGAGCGCGAAGCGCGAGCTGAAAATTTATGAAATTCAGACCTGAAGAGGGGCATTCTAAGGCTTGTTTGTAGGAATTCACTAAGTCCTTACGTATTTCACTAACCAAATGATGCGAGCGCGAAGCGCGAGCTAAAAATTTTTGATATTCAGATCAGAAAAATTGACATTTTAAGAACTGATTTTAGGAATTCATGAAGAGCAGACATCTCACCCATCGGCTCGGTGTAAAAATGGCAGAGGTAAAAATGGCAGAGGTAAAAATGGCAGAGGCAAAAATGGCATAAGTGAAAATGGCAGAGGTAAAAAAAATGGCAGAGGTAAAAATGGTAGAGGTAAAAATGGCAGATGTAAAAATGGCAGAGGTAATAATGGCAGAGGTAAAATGGCAGGGGTTATAATGGGAGAGGTAAAAATGACAGCTCTAGGTAAAATATGGCCAGTCTTAAACCCCCATGCAATGAATTGTCGAAAAGCCCCCGCATGTACATACATTAAATAAGAAGTGCATGTCACGGTTAGGCATTTCATCATCATTATGTCTTCATCGGCCTAACAATGCTATTTACGAATTCGTTGGAGGTGTACCGTGAACGCTTTTTAAAAAGAAATCAAACGACATATTTTTTTTTCATTCAATTTATCAGGAGCAAAATGAAACTGCACTATTCTCATTCATCATTTCATAACATTCCTTTTTGTCTGGCTGGTTTCTTTATATCTATTTTGTTTTGTTACCTTGGTATTTTTTTCTTATGCCTATTATTGCCATTGTTGTAAGTTGTTATATTTCTTCTATGCCCCCAGGAGGGGCCGTCAAAGAAATAAAATCATTGTCATTGTCATTGTCATTGCCAGGTTTACCGATGCAAAAAGGAGGAAGAGTAGACATAAGAGAGGTGGAGAGACAGAGTGGGTTACGGGGGCGGGGAACAACATAGAGAACATAGCGGGGAAAGCTTAGACGTTGAAATTGTCACGAATGATTGTGGTTAAATATTATGTCCTTATTTGTAATGTCGTCTGTACTATTCTTTTTAAATATTTGAATGACAATAAGCATGCGTTCCCAGGCTTGGCACTGAATATGTAACTGATTATGAAAATCAATAATAATCCTGTTTTTAATGGTAAACCAATTTGGGGTCGATCGAGGGGGACCGTCTGGTTCAGATTCTTTGCATAAAAGAAGACCCTGAACCTTAACCACTGCATCCAATATGATATAAACGCCTTGATGGTCATAACCCTTGGAAGCGGAAGTACTGTTGGGTATTTTGTACACCATAAGCAGCACCCTCTTGGTAATTAGCTTGGTATGCTAAAATGTAGAGATTTGATACAAATCTGTTATTTTTCAAACAGAAAAAAAACATTGTTTATTATCTAATTGTTATTATTTTTGTTGTAATTCGTTTTCTGACCTAAAAGAACTTCATTTGGTTGAAATAATTTTTGTGTAATTTTCCCCCTTAACCAAATCCCCTTTCATTTTGGATTGAAAACTTTTTTTCTCGGCTTTTTAACAAACCGGTACCCCATTTTTCAATAACTTTTCAAAAGTAAGTGGTGCTCACTCAAGCGGAAATATTTTTCGACAGTTATATCGTCATTTGTTTAAATGGATCTGTACCAATGTTAAAATGTGGAAAAATCTTCAGGATTTTACATGCGGGGGCATTTTGACAATTCATTGCATGGGGGTTTAAGACTGGCTATATTTTACCTAGAGCTGTCATTTTTACCTCTCCCATTATAACCCCTGCCATTTTACCTCTGCCATTATTACCTCTGCCATTTTTACCTTTGCCATTTTTACCTCTGCCATTTTTGCCTCTGCCATTTTTACCTCTGCCATTATTACCTCTGCTATTTTTACTTCTGACATTTTTACCTCTGCCATTTTCACCTCTGCCATTTTTACCTCTGCCATTTTTACCTCTGCCATTTTTACCTCTGCCATTTTTACCTCTGCCATTTTTACCTCTGCCATTATTACCTCTGCCATTTTTACCTCTGCCATTTTCACCTCTGCCATTTTTACCTCTGCCATTATTACCTCTGCCATTATTACCTCTGCCATTTTTACCTGGCACCCACCAATCAACTAATGCGAACGTAAGCATGGACAGGAAATGTTTTATATTAAGTCCCTAAAATTGGGCAATCACTTTAAGTAGTCATGAAAAAGAAGCAAATGTCACTACATAAAACAATAATAACTCGAAATGTGAGGAAATATATTTGGTGTATATTGATTTGAAAACGGGAGGTTTTAGTACTACAGGATTATACATCTCGTTAAACAGTCCACGCGAGCACCAGGAACAATGAAGACATAGGCCCTGAGCAAACTGTTTCATAAAGTCATGAAAAAAATGCTTCTTATGTAAAATAATTATGATATAATATAACATTATAATAAACAATAATTTTTTTTTTGGGGGGACGTGCCCCCCATGCCCCCTGGTAGTTACGCCACTGTATAGGTATACAGAAATCACCAATAAAAATGCGAGCGCACAGCGCTAGCTCATAGGCCTTCATTTTGACAATCGAGACACCTGAAAAGGAATATTTTGAGAATCTTATAGGAAATACACAAAGATAATAGGTAGGCCAACAACATTTTAAAGTTTCGCTTAATTTCACAAACCAGTAATATTCACATCCTTGTCGGTATGCAAATGAGGAGACTGATGACATCACTCACTCACTACTTCTTTTTGTATTTTAGTATATGAAATATGAAATATTCCATTTTTCTCTGTTGTCGTGTGAAACAACGATTAATTCCTCCCTGAACATGAGCAATTAGCATTGTTTAATACTAAATGGTTCAATCAAGTTGGTTCATATTGTAAAATCTGTAAAAAATTTAATATTGTAAAACTCTAATAATAAAAAACAAAGGAATTCGTGAGTGAGGGACATTATCGACTGTCTCATTTGCATGTCACTGAGTTGTGCATATCACTGTTTTGTGAAAAATAAGCAAAATTTTAAAATGTCATAATTTTCTTATTTTACATCCAATTTTGATGAAATTTTCAGCATAATGCTTGTTTGATTGTTCTCTATTCATTCAAATCAACATTTTTTTTGGGGGGGGTGGACTTGTCCTTTAAGAAATGAATGCGAGCGCGAAGCTTTTTCAGTTGTTAGATTAGAATATAAAGTATTTTCAGCTTGTGCTTCTCGTTCGCATAAAAAAAAACCTGTGAGGTCGGGATGCGTATATAACTAAACAGTGATGCGAGCGCGTAGCGCGAGCTCAATTTTTTATATACTGACTTAAGAAGGACTCTTTTAAGGTATAATTCCTATTCTAAAAGTTTTTCCTTTTTCTCTTCGTCTTTTTTTTCTTTTTCTTTCCTTTTTTTTTGCGCCACCATGGGGGGGGGGGGCAAAAACTTTGCCCCCTGGATCGGCCTATGTATATTGACTTGAAAAACACTAACATTTTAAGGACTTATGTACGTGTGATCGATGGAAAGGATACACACCTCACTAATCAAATATTGCGAGCGCGTAGCGCCAGCTGAATTTGATATTTACCCCTTTTCTGACCCTGAACAGGTTACCTATCTTGCCAAACAAACTTCAAACTCGAGCACATTGATTTTTGTCTATTATCGTAAAAACAGGATATTTTAAATCAGCCGCATTAATTTAACCTTTTTGGGCAGGAAATAAATTTCACTATAAACAGGCAATACGAGCAATGTTGCGCCCCTGGTCGAACATGAATTTGCATGGAGCCCCCTAAGTTCAAGGTCAATTTGGCGCCTTATGGTCAAACATCAAATTAGCGCTCCCCTAGTTCGAACATCAATTTGGCGCCCCGCTAGTTTGAACATCAATTCGGCGCTCCCCTAGTTCGAACATCAATTTGGCGCCCGGCCCAGTTCAAACATCAATTTGGCGCCCCCATCTAGTTCGAAAATTAATTCGCCCCCTCCCCCTTGTTCAAACATCAATTCGGCGCCCCATAGTTCGAACGTTATTTTGGCGCCGCCTAGTTCGAACATCAATTTGGCGCCCCCCTCGTTCGAACATCAATTTGGCGCCCCAAGTTCGAATAGCAATTCGGCGCCCCCTAGTTCGAACATCAATTTGGCGACCCTAGTTCGAATATTCAATAGGCGCCCCCCTACGTCGAACATCTATTTGGCCTCCCTAGGTCGAACATCAATTTGGCGCCCCCAGTTGGAACATCAAATTGGCGCCCCTAGTTCGAATATCAATTCGGCGCCCCCTAGTTCAAACATCAATGTGGTGACCCTAGCTCGAACATCGATTCGGCGCCCCCCCTAGTTCGAGTATCAATTCGGCGCCCCTACATGTAGGTCGATCATCAATTCGCCCCCCCCCCGTTCGAACATCAATTCGACCCCCAGTTCGAACATCATTTTGGCATCCCTTCGAACTGAATTTGGTTTCCCTAGTTCGAAAATCATTTCGCCCCCTAGCTCGAGTATCAATTTGGCGCCCCCCTAGTTCGAACATCAATTCGGCGCCCCCTAGTTTGAGTATCAGTTTGGCGCCCCCCTAGCTCGAACATCGATTCGCCCCCTCCCCCCTAGTTCGAGTATCAATCTGGCGCCCCCAGTTCGAACATCATTTTAACATCCCTTCGAACATCATTTTGGCGCCCTCCTAGATCGAATATCAATTCGGCGCCCCTACATGTAGGTCCAACATCAATTTGGCGCCCCATAGTTCGAGTATCAATTTGGCGCACCCTAGTTCCAACATCAATTCTGAGCCCCCCTAGTTCGAGTATCAATTTGGCGTCCCCCTAGTTCGAACATCGATTCGGCCCCCTCCCCCCCCTAGTTCGAGTATTAATTTGGCGCCCCCAGTTCGAACATCATTTTAACATCCCTTCGAACATCATTTCGGCGCCCTCCTAGTTCGAATATCAATTCGGCGCCCCTACATGTAGGTCCAACATCAATTTGGCGCCCCTAGTTCGAATATCATTTCGCCCCCCCCCCCCTTGCTCGAGTATCAATTTGGCGCCCCCTAGTTCCAACATCAATTCTGAGCCCCCCTAGTTCGAGTATCAATTTGGCGTCCCCCTAGTTCGAACATCGATTCGGCCCCCTACCCCCCCCCCCCCCTAGTTCGAGTATCAATCTGGCGCCCCCAGTTCGAACATCATTTTGACATTCATTCGAACATCATTTCGGTGCCCTTTTGGTTCGAACATCATTTTCTTTCCTCCTCTTCCTCTTTTTTTCTTCTCGTCCTTCCCCTCTTCCTCTCCCCTTTTCTTCTTTTCTTTCTCTCTTTTTTTTCTCTTCTTTCCTCCCTCTTCCTCTCTCCTTTTTCTCCTTTTCTTTCCCCTCTTCCTCTTTTTTCTTCCCCCTCTCCCCCTCCCTTTTCTTCTCTTCCTTTCCCCTTTTCTTCCCCCTTCTCTCTCTTTTTTCTCTTCTTTCTTCCCTTTTCCTCTCTCTCCTTTTTCTCCTTTTCCTTTCCCTTCTTCCTCTCTCTTCCCCCTCTTCTTTCCCCGCTTCCTCTTTTTTCTTCCCCCTCCCTTTTTCTTCTCTTCCTTCCCCCTCTTCCTCTTTTTTCTCTTTCTTTCCCCTCTTCTTCTCCTTTTTTTCTTCTTTTCTTTCCCCTCTTCTTTTTTCTTCTTTTCTTTCCCCTCTCTTTTTTCTTCTCTTCTTTCCTCCCTCTTCCTCTCTCTCCTTTTCTTTTCCCCTCTTCCTCTTTTTTCTTCCCCCTCTCCTTCCCCCTCCCTTTTCTTCTCTTCTTCTTTTTTCTCCTTTTCCCCTCTTTTTCCTCTCTCTCTTTTTCTTCTCTTCCTTTCCCCTCTTCCCCTCTCTCTCTTTTTTTCTCCTTTTCCTTTCCCTCTCTTTTTCCTTCTCTTTCTTTCCCCTTTCCCTCTCCCTTTTCCTTCCCTTCCTTCCCCCTCTTCCCTTTTCTTCTTTTCTTTCCCCCCCTTTTCCTCTCTCTTTTTTCTTCCCTTCTTCCCCCTCTTCCTTTCTTCTTTTCTTTCCCCTCTTTTTTCTCTTTCTTTCCCTCTCTTCTTTTTTTTTGCCGAAGGGGGGGGGGGGGGCCAAGGCCCCCTCGGCCCCCCCCATGGATCCGCGCCTGGTAGTAGTTGTCGTAGTAGTAGTAGTAGTAGTAGTAGTAGTAGTAGAAGTGGCAATAGTAGTAGTAGTAGTAGTAGTCGTAGAAGTCGTAATCGTAGTAGTAGTAGTAGTAGTAGTAGTAGTAGTCGGATTAGTAGTAGTAATAGAAGTAGCAGTAGTAGTAGTAGTAGTAGTAGTAGTAGTAGTATTAGACGTAGCAGTCGAAGTAGGAGTAGTAGTAGAAGTAGTAGTAGTAGTAGTATAATAATAGTAGCAGCAGTAGTAGCAGTAGCAGTAGTCGTCGGAGTAGTAGTAGTCGTCGGAGTAGTAGTAGTAGTACGGTGGCTCAGTGGTAGAGCGTCCGCCTCATGAACGGGAGGTCGTGGGTTCGATCCTCGGCCGAGTCATACCAAAGAATTATAAAAATGGACCTTCTGCCTTCTTGCTAGGCGCTCAACATTTTGATTGGAGAAGGGTAATAATAACATTATTATGTTATGCAGGGCCCGCTGGTAGAGCAGTTTCCTAACTGAAGTGGCTACCCTAGGTAAATAAAACGTTATTATTATTATTATTATTATTAGAAGTAGTAGTAGTAGTAGTATTCGTCGGAGTAGTAGTAGTAGTAGTCGTCGTCGTCGTCGTAGTAGTAGTAGCAGCAATAGAAATAGTAGTAGTAGTAGTAGTAGTAGTAGTAGTAGCAGTAATAATAGTAGTAGTACTAGTAGTCGTCGTCGTCAGAGTAGAAGTAGTAGCAGTAGTAGTAATAGTAGTAGTAGTAATAGTAGTAGCAGTAGTAGTAATAGTAGTAGTAGTAGTAGTATCAGTAGTAGTAGTGGTAGTAGTAGCAGCAGCAGTAGTAGTAGTAGTAGTAGTAGTACTACTACTACTACTACTACTACTACTACTACTACTACTACTGTAGTAGTAGTAGTAGGAGTAGTAGTAGTAATAATAGTAGTAGTAGTAGTAGTAGTAGTAGTAGTAGTAGTAGTAGTTATAGTAGTTGTAGTAGTAGTAGTAGTAGTAGTAGTAGTAGAAGTAGTAGTAGAAGTAGTAATAGTCGTAGCAGTATTAGTAGTGGTAGAAGTAGTATTAGTATAGCAACAGTAATAGTAGCAGCAGTAGTAGTAGCAGTAGTAGTAGTAGTAGTAGTAATAGAAGTAGTAGTAGCAGCATTAGTGGTAGTAGCGGTGTAGTATTAGTAGTAGTAATAGTAGCAGTAGTAGTAGCAGTAGTAGTAGTATAGTAGTAGTAATAGTAGGTTACACTTCGTAATTCCGAAGGTTCGTAATTCCGAAGGTTCTTTATTCTGAAGGTTCGTAATTCCAAAACACGTAAGTTGCAAATACCTCGATGTTCGTTAATCCGAAAACGAAAAAGGTGTAGTGTCAAACTACTATTTTTTAGGATACTCTAGATCCGGGATCTAAATGCGGATTGATTAAATTGCATATTCGAGTAAATTGTCATTGGAATCGAACCGTAACGTGTTATAATTTCTGCTTAAATATAATAATGGAAATTATTGACCAGTATTAATGAAATTGTAGAGTCCTTATTCGCAACTGTTATATTTGATCAGTTCCACAGAATTGTTAATTATTATGTTTTTTATTTGAAAGTGGAACTTTTTTGTTAGATGATTGCACGAATACCAGTGTTAGTAATTTCTAGTGATACGGCGGGCAGCACCCACTGTATACGTCCATTGACAAACTTGAAATAGCAGCCGACAGGACCGTTTTCCAGTAGGCGCTATACGTGTTGGCGTTGGCATAGCCATGTCTTAGACGGCTTAGATATGGTACGTAGCAATTAATTATAACTCGCATTATACTTTCATTGTAGCGAAAATTAGGTAATCTATTAAAATATATTGTAGATAAAATTTTGTGCAATTTTCCTCATGATTATGTATGTTGTGAAAGTTGATTGAAAAATATATGTGGGCCATCCTGGGAAAATGGGTATTGTAGGTGAAATTTTGGATTTTGGTTTTTTTATGTTTTCTGGTACCTGGACACATGTACAATGTGTATACAAAATATTAGAGTCTAATTCATATTCAAATTAGAGATATGGCTTATTGAATCAGGGGTACCCCCCCCCCCCCTGCCTGGCTGTATGGGTCGTCATGGTAGTCGGGCTTATTATTCATCTTTTCATGATAGGGAAATGTTGGTTCTTTTGTAACGCCCAACATACCTGGCATAGGCGAGGTGATCTTTTGTAGTGCAGACATAATTTCATATATACACAGCTAGGCGAATACAATAAAACAAATTACTCTACATATTCAACCACACCCACACTAGAACCCACACCCACACACTCACATTACATGCAAAAAAAACCCTTATGGAGACTATTTGTCATACAATATATAGTTCGTCATAGCGCGTAGTTTTAACATGGGAGGAGGTTCCCAGATCCAATGACCAGGGGCAGATGGGGTTGGATTATTCATCTGATTTTTTGTTGTGGGGGGGGGGGGCAGCTTATCATTTTTTTTGGGGGGGTGCCCACCCCCACAGTCGCCGCATAAAATTTTTTTGAAAATGGGAGGGGCTGTCCATGCAAAAAAAAATCACAATCAAATGGTAATTTTGTACATGTTTATACATGTGTTCTGGGGAAAAAAAAGTGGGGCCAAAGCCCCTGCCCACCTCCATCCTAGATTTGTCCCTGCCCATAACCCCCCCCCCCCAAAAAAAAAAAAAGACACCACCTTGCTGTTTGTCCATACTTCACTTTCTCGCAAAGTAAAATCTAAAAAAAATCATACTTATAAGCTTTGAAAAATAAACACAAACAAAATTCAATTTTGCAAAACCAATTTTTTTTCGGTGGCAATAAACAATAGTGAAAAGCTGATGCGAGCTACATTTCATAAAGATTTAATATGACAACAACTCTTGATGAAATATCAACTTTCATTGAACGAGCGAATCAGGAAGCAGAAGGTTCACTGTTTTCATGGTAGTTTTCATTCGAGCAAGGGATCATATCAACATTTCATGAAATGGGCCACATTTGGTTTCTTTTTAGGGATGGGGTAGTCATGAAAATATATTTCACAAATTGCTGCCAAATTGTCGGGATCACTGAAGGATTTTTTTTATGGTCACTTCGTTTGAAAAGAAGAATAAAACTGTGCATAAAAACTTGGCTCCACATATCAAAACGGCAGGTATTATTACTAACAAATAATCACAAATACATAATCTTCTTTTCTCTGCTACACTCTGTACACGTGTGTAATTATATGCGTTGTAATCATCTTATGCTTAAATAAAAAAATAATATCAGAGTTTAATTCTTGATATGGAAGA
The DNA here is from genome assembly GCF_037042905.1 of Lytechinus pictus. Lineage (NCBI taxonomy): Eukaryota > Metazoa > Echinodermata > Echinoidea > Temnopleuroida > Toxopneustidae > Lytechinus > Lytechinus pictus. Next base: position 16,807,503 of record NC_087252.1, on the reverse strand, counting down.
GACTATATACATTTATTCTCTTCTATGCAGCAGTATTAGCAAAACTCAGGAATGTGCATCGCTCTCCACTGTCCAAATTTGCACTAAAAAGGATATAAAACACGACAATCCCTCCTTAGTGTGTGCCTTTAACATTATCGCAAACTTCTTAATACAGCAGCAAACTTACCACATTTCAACTGTTTACAATGACATCCTTCTAATGGGTCAGCAAACGGTACAGATTAAGTTTAAAGGAGAATGAAACCCTAACCAGCTGAATCCATATCAAAGAGAAAAATAAAAGAAACATATTGTTGAAAGTTTGAGGAAGATTGAATGAATAATAAGAAAGTTATGAGCATTTGAATGTCGAGATCACTAATGCCATGTAGATCCTCCCATTGGCAATGCGACCAAGATCTGTGATGTCACACACGTACAACTCCCTCATTACTTTAGTACTTATTTCACTTATATTCTCACTTTTATAAAGTCTATCACAAGGTGAGGTGTTCTCTTTATGAGAGGACAAGTACAGAGGTTTTACAACATTATATCATTGATGAATCGTTTGTCATATGATTAGAATGAGCAAAAAGAGATGTTTTGGGGTATATTTTCAGTGTCCAAAAGGGGAGAGTTGTTCATCTGTGACATCATAGATCTTGGTCGCATTGCCAATGGGAGGATCTCCATAGCATTAGTGATCTCGACATTGAAATGCTCATAACTCTTCTATTGCTAGTCCTATTTTACTCAAACTTTTGTTGATCTTATTCTTTGATTTTTCTGCTTTCACAAAAGCTAACTTGCTCCAAGAGTTTCATTCTCCTTTAAGTTTTTTTTATCGAAAAACTTCATAGAGTTTGTTCATTCAGAGTAAAACATGTATTCATTGTTCAATTTCCTCTCCTACCGGGGAGGCCGAGGTGCCTTGTCCTCATCTAAGATCTTTCCATGTATCATATTCCCTCTATTTGGAAAATCCAGTTGATAGCTTATCTGGGAGTATCTCAGAGAGTATGTCAGCAGGGTTCACCAAGGGGATAATTTTCTTCCTCTGCATTGTTTGCTTTTTTCATGTTCCAGTCTGAAAAATGCCACGTTCCGATGACTCGAATCTGCATGTTTGATGAATACATATATAACAACAATCACATTACACTCTCATTTCTTCATGATTCATGGACATTTATCAACATGATATTTAACATACATTAACTTTTCACTCTTTGACTTTGTTTAAATGTTACTTGTATTTCTAATAAAGGTGGAAGTACTCCCTGATGTCATATTTTTCTACCAAAAATAATAAGATTAAACTATTGTTGGGTAAAAAAAATCCCTCCAAAATTCATGAGATGTCATATTTAAATGTTTAATTTTTATATATCACTTGCAAAAAGCTTTCTCTGCATGAGCCTTTATCCAAATTCTATATTTTTTCATTTTTTATGGTTTTTATCAATTTATATTTTTTATATTTTCCATAATTCTAGATTTCATGTATCTTAAAACAATATCTTATAAAACGGCAATTGAACAAATTCGTGGAGAAATCGGTTACAACTGACATGATAAAGTCAAAACTGGCACACTATTTCCATAAAGAATATGGATAAAGCATGGAAAGCTACCTGAAGCTGTGGTAATGGTGAATCCCATATCAGAGTCTTAAAGTACTTCTTGAAGGGCTGCTGTCAGCTGTATGTTGGTTCTGAGATGTCTTGTCCTCACTGCACCAATACAGTTGCTCTGTAGATCCCGTGCCTTTAACATGTTTAACACAACGAAAGAAAACAAGGCCAATTAGTTAACAAATTTTCAGAGTTAAAGTTTATTTTAAAAAAAACACTACTTAAGAAAAAAAAAACTTAAAAAAAAACAATTAAAACTATAATAATTTTTTTTTTCTTCAAAAATATGTCTTTTCATTAAAAAAAAATTGAATGACTTTGTGTAGAAAGTTGGCGAACCTCATGTAATGTAGCTCGACCAGATTGTAGAAAAAAATAAGAAATACCCCCCCACCCGCCCCCAAAAATATATTGTTATTTTTTTTATAAATTGTGACAATCTGTTTTCTAGTTATAATTTCGATATCATTTGCAAAGCTTTGGTGAACCTCATACCAAATGTACCCCACCCCCTCCGAAAAAAAAATAAAATCAGAAGTCCGACAAATAAGAATTTGTTAGGAGAGGGGATCTGAAAAATGTCCATAATTAACCCATTTAAAAGGGTACTCCGAGCTGAAAATAATTTCATCAAATGTAAGCAAATGCTGCAAATTTCATCAAAATCTGATAACAACTAGATCTAAATTCGTTATTCGTGCATTTTAAAAACAGTTATATGCACGTCTTAATAAATATTCGTTAGATGGGCTGATGATGTCACATCCCCACTTTAACTTTTCTTATATCAAAACATGAAATCATACTTATTTTCTTTGGTCATACCGTAATGGTACTAGTATTCAACCTGTTTGGAGAGTTTCTTCAAATATACAGAAATATGGAATTTACCTGAATTTCAGACCTGTCTTATTTCAAAGAGCAAATGCTGGTTATTCTTTTCCCGTTTTTTTTTTCTTCAACCCGTCAACTGCGTGCGCGGGCGATCGAATTTTACGGCGACGGTTTTTGGTACTAGTATTCAATCCGTCGGTACTAGTATTCAACCTAGTGATGAAAGATGGTCCTGTCTCTCAATCTGCCCTTGTCCCATCCGACTATGGACTAGACAATTTGAGATGAGACCAAACAGGGAATTAATCAAAGCCAGAGACTTACATAGATCTAGATCTAATTTAGCAATCTAGACCTTTTTAAGATTTGCTATCAATCCTCACTAGGTTGAATACTAGTACCATTCAGTGCAAAAGGCCATCGCCGCATAATTCGATCCTCTGCGCACACAGTCGACAGATTGATAAAGAAAATACTGACAACAGATTACCCTGGAAATAACAAAGGTATGAAATTAAGATAAATTCCCTATTTCTAGATATTTTGGGGAATATGTCAAAATCTTTGAATTATGCCGGGTTGAATACTAGTACCCATACGGTACGTGTGAATGATATGTCACCTTTTTGCATTAAATAATACGGTATCTAGTCTTGGAGGGGGGGGGGATAGTACAAACATAATTTCATGTCACAAGGTGAGACATCTTTGCATCAGTTTGTCAAGTAAATTCATAAAAACATGCATAGAACTGTTTTACCGAAATAATCCATATCTTTAAATTATCATAGCTCTTTTACTCCTTGTCCAATTTTGATTTTTTATAAACAATTTTTACAAACTTGTTGCATGTGATAGATTTATCTTAAATGGTTAACGAAGGCCTAAGTCTAAGGCCTAATGTCTAAGTAGGTGCAGATCTAGATCTAGTTGATAGCCTAGGCAGACATAAGTTAGATCTTAAAAAGACCGTCAAAGTCCCGGACAAATACCGCGAATCGCTGCAGCAGTCGCATGTAATTTGACGTTTAAAGTCGTTCCTAAAAAAGCTCTCTCTCGATCGATCCACATAAACACGCAACACAAAATTCACATTCACGTGTTTAGTTGCCATGTTCCTCGCATCGCAATTATCAATGAATTTAACAAAACAACTCAATCTGCAACATAATTTAACTTACCTTCATGGATTTCAGCCAAGGGAATTAAATCCAATCAACATATATCCGAACCCGCCACCAAATATATCGAGCCGATATCCACAGTTCTGAAAAATAAGAATGCGCCTGACATTGTTTTTTTATTTCGCGCGGGTTGTTTGTTTTGTTTTTCCTCGCGACGCGCGCCAGACAAAAGTTTGATGACACGCGTATTTAAATGACGTCCTAGCGCATTTATTGTCTCTCACCAATAGTCTGGTTTTCGCGCGACGCCACACATATGATTTCTCATTTGATATTGATATGAAATATTGCAGAAACATTATTTAATATATTTCATATTTCCATGATGATATAACATTTATCACTGGTTATGTTTTATAAAAACCTTTGGTCATGTATTTAGCACAGTGCATATATGTCATTAACAATATTGCTTGTGCAAAGCAGTTATTGACATAGCGCCAGCTAGTGTTCTCTCTAGGACAGTGTTTTCCATTGCACCAATCACTGTATATAAACATGGAAGAACTGACAGATATGAGGTGACACAATCATCCAAGTTCCAGTGAATCCTGGAAACCTGGTTATTAATTTTGATACAATAAGGAGGCAAAGAGGTTAGTGTCTCATAGGAAGTCTTTATTTTATGAAATGATAAATGTTAAAAATGAAAATAAGTCGAATTATTTTAGGTTCTAAATCCATGCAGCTTCTGTGCATGTAGATTACATAACAATTATACATTCACATGTGTGTTATAAGATTGTGTAAGCAAGAAATAAGGTCAATTAAGTCTATAGCTTATACATTGGATCCTCACATTTGAAGATGACATAGTGATGAATAGGAGATTCATGTATGTTCACTGAATTTGATATTAGTTTATCGAAAATAAGATAATTCAGGATTTGTTTTGTGTAATTAATGACCAGAAAGGTTACACTGTATATGTAGGTCAGCTGAAAGTCAAGATATGGTAGCTTCATATTTAAAACATAAAGATACACCTGAAGTTATTGATAGTATAGTGGCAACTCTAATTGTTGTGTAAATCAACGTGTCAATTTACATATATTTTATTTATCAGATTATAAGCACATTTCACAATAATTGTTTAGTTTGTTGCTTGAAGAAAGAGTGAATTATCAGATGATCACACATAAGTCTATACAATGTATTTATGATGTTTTTATGTATGTTTCATTGATACAGTTTTCACGGGGCTTTTGGAGCTATATCAAAGTTTGAAGATTATTAATCGAAATGAGATGAATCAAGAATAAAGTCTCGAAGCTCTCGTAGAGGCCTTTGTCTGTGTTTCATTCGCGTACCTTGAATGCTGTCACAATGTACAACGTTGGTACAGATTGGATTTTGGGCGTGGCGTTGAATTTTGCCGCGGTATTGATCATGTGACTTTAATTCTTGACGAAAAGTTAATCATAGATGAATGTTCACCTTGTGCGAGAAAAGCATGATTTATTTGATTATGTTTAATTTATTCTTATCATGTTGAGGTTTTCAGGAATTTAATCTGCATGTTGAGGTTTTCAGGAATCTAATCTGATCAACTGATATTTTGATGCTTCTAGACATTTGAAGCGGGTTACTTTTGTTTCGATATTCAACCGAACACATTTGAGAGTTGATAATCTGTAATCGTAGCTAAAATAATTTTGGGGCTATGTTTATTGAGTTTGTTCTTTTCAAAATCGTATATTAGAGGATTTATGTATTTATGTATTTTTGTCCAAATAGGGCATGCTGACGTGGATTTGTAAACGACGCCATGTTTAGAGTGTGGCTTATATAATGGAGATGTCTAAGTTTATATACACCACCTAGGGTAAGTTAATATTAATATAGCTACATGTTGGTTAATTATATCACATGTATACCTTTGTTCCTTTTTTATGTGAATTTATATATTGGCGATGTCTATCTACAGGATTTACTTTAACAGTTTTACGTGCCGTGTAGGTGTTATTCCAGACGGATATGGATTTATTATATAGAGTTTCTATTTTTGATTCTGCGATATAAACGATATATTGATAATGTTATTATTAAAACATTATTTTTGAATATATACGACAATATGAAGCACATATACATATCATCTTTTTACTACTACGTGTATTCTAAATTTGATTCTTTGCGGATATAAGTAGTTATTTACCATTCAATCAAGTGCATAGACAATTAACCTAACTTCACAATTATAATTAACGAAATATCAGGTGATAAATGATGTGACTGTCGCATTGTATTATTTATATTTGTGCTCTGTAATACTGATTATTGCTTATGATACTACTGTATGTTTATTCAATGCAGGGATCTGTTGTATACTAATAAATAAATACATTCCACGCTAGTCACCGTCTCCCGACTCCGATTTGTTGGCTCGAAAGGGGTGTCGGATCTGCGACACACCAAAAAGGGTTCGTTAATCCGAACATTTGTGGCGTTATTCTCTCGCGAAAAATAAAGCACAAATATAATATTTCCATAATTAGAAGTAACTTCGAAATAGCTTTTCGCTACTAAATTACTAAAAAACACAATGACTTCACGCAGATGATAATCTCATGGTGAAAATATCACCAAAGTGCCCATTTTGACGTACGAGTGTCATTTTTGGCATTTCCCCCCAACGAAAATTCGTTCGGCCGCCCTTGCCTTCCCATCCTCATAACAATTTAAATACAACGGTGTTCCCCCACCACCACACTTGCCCTTCCTCTGCTTTCCCGGTTTTCAATTTTTGGATTAGCGAACCTTCGGAATAACGAATCTTATTTCGTTTTCGGATTAACGAACCTTCGGAAGAACGAACCTTATTTTGTTTTCGGATTAACGAACCTTCGGAACAACGAACCTTATTTTGTTTTCGGATTAACGAACCTTCGGAACAACGAACCTTATTTCGTTTTCGGACTTACGAACCTTCGGAATTACGAACCTTATTTCGTTTTCGGACTAACGAACCTTCGGAATTACGAACCTCATTTCGTTTTCGGACTAACGAACCTTCGGAATTACGAACCTCATTTCATTTTCGGACTAACGAACCTTCGGAATTACGAACCTCATTTCGTTTTCGGACTAACGAACCTTCGGAATTACGAACCTTATTTCGTTTTCGGATTAACGAACCTTTGGAATTACGAACCAAACCTTCGGAATAACGAAGCTTCGGAATTACGAATGTATGCGGTAGTAGTAGTAGTCCTAATTATAAACAAGATGTGAAGTTCCAGTGTAAATTATTGACAAAAATTTGCAAATAATGTTAACACAATGAATACGGTTCATTTCAATTTAGATTTTTTTTCTTTTTCGTTTTATATCACGGATCTCTAGCAAATATCCGTATTTGTTCTTTCATTACATGAATATAAATAAATATCACGTTTAGGCTAAAAAAAAAAAACTAAATCTGTAATCGAAACAAAATTATTCAAGGTTGGAGGTATTTTTTCTCACAATTGTACATAAAAGTTGTTTACAAAACCCCTAATATATGTTAAGGCGCTCTACCAGCATAGCGTTCTACATGCATTGTTGGAATTGCGTTTTTTAAAATAAGAGTTCTGTTCTGTTGCTTGATTGTTTGATATATTGATTTATTGATGGATGGATGGATTGTTTGATTGATGGATGGATGGATGCGTTTATTGTTTGATTGAATGATAGATAGATCGATCGATGATTGATTGATTGATTGATTTTTTGATTGATTAATTGATTGATTAATTGATTGGATTGATTGATTGATTGATTAATTGATTGAATTGCTTGATTGATTTATATATTTTATTCAAGGATAATGCTATATATGTAATACAATGAAAGCCGAGAGAATCGTTTCCAGTGGCTCCTATTCATATAAATACATTTTTGTAACAACAAAATGTATTAAGTACGACAAGTACAAGAACATGGTCAGTGGCGTATCGTGGGCCACGGCATTCGGGGGCACCAGCAAAATTTTTGTGTCACTTAGCTGGCGCAAATAATACATTTTGCAAATAATGTTAACCCAATGAATACGGTTCATTTCACTTTAAATTTATTTTCCCCCTTCTTTTTATAACGCTGATCTCAAGCAAAATACCGTATTGGTTCTTTCATACCATGAATATAAAGAAATAACACGTTTACACTTAAAAAGAAACTAAATCTGAAATCGATACAAAATTATTTAAGGTTGGAGGTACTTTTTCTTCCAATTCTACACAGAAGTTGTTTACAAAACCCCTAATACAGTGCGTCCCAGAAAAAACGAAACCGAGATTAAGCGATGATTTAACATAACTTAATCACAAATACAATAGACAAATGACCTACCAATGTAAAGCTTAGAATCTCCTCTTTCATCTGATATTACTTAGAGTATTCCTCATTCCCGCATGAGTGAGCAAACGAATTTGAACAAAGGATACAAAAAACTCATTTGGCGGGGGGATATCTGAATTTCAAAAAGAAACTCACATGCCTAAAAAGTTCAATATTTGCTCTTTAATTTGATACGTTAATCACAAAAATGGTCAAGAAGTAAAAAAGTTATGTTCCCTCGAAACAATGCTTGTATTTCCATAATTTCATTAAATAAACGTGTTTCACCGGTTTCCCACAGAAGCTATCGCATGGTTAACATAAGACTTAATGCATGGCTGATCGTCAACAAAACGGAGTGTCAAGTGAGTTTGAACGCTTGCCTGTAGAACCTCTTCATTTTATGAAATTATTGAAATTTAAGCCTTATTTCAAATAACCAGAACTTAGTTATTTCTCGACCATTTTCTGTAATTGAGGTATCAAATTAAAGAGCACATATTGAACATTTTAACAATGTGGTTTTCTTTTTGAAACCCAGATACAGCCCGCCAAATGACTTTTTGGTATCCCCTCTTCAAATTGTTTTTGCTCACTCATGTGTACATGAGAAAAATTCTAAGTAATTTCACATGAAAGAATAGATTCTAAGCTTTACAATGGTAGGTCATTTGTCCATTATATTTGTGATTAAGTTATGATAAATCATCGCTTAATCTCGGTTTCTTTTTTCCTGGGACGCACTATATGTTAGGGTGCTCTACCAGCATAGCGTTCTACATGCACTGTTGGAATTGCGGTGTTTAAAATAAGAATTTTGTTCTGTTGCTTTATTGTTTGATTGATTGAGTGAGTGATTGGGTGATTGATTGATTGATTGATCGATCGATCGATCGATCGATCAATCGATCGATCGACGATTGATTGATTGATTGATTGAATGAATGATTGATTGATTGATTGATTGATTGATTTTTTAAATTGATTTAATTGATTGGATTGATTGCTTAAAAGCCAGGTAAACTGTCCTAGAGACTTTTTAAGGTTCGGTGTAAAAATGGCAGTGGTAATAATGGCAGCGGTAATAATGGCAAAGGTAAAAATGGCAGGGGTAATGATGGCAGAGGTACAAATGGCAGAAATAAGAGAATAGACGTTGACGACCATAGGCCAGTCGTCAACCTCCATGTAATAAATTGTCGAAAAGCCCCCGCAAGTAGTGCATGTCACGATTAGGCATTTCATCATATAATTATATCTTCATCGGCCTAACAATGCTATTTACGAATTTGATGGAGATGTACCTTCAAGACATTTTTTTAAAGAATTGAATGGACAGATATTTCTTCACTTAATTTATCAGAAGCAAAATGAAACTGCACTATTCTCATTCATCTTTAAATAACATTTCATTTTTTCTGGCTGGTTCTTTTGATCTAAATCTTTGCCAAGTTTACCGATAAAAAAGAGGAGGAGTATACATGAGAGAGGTGGACGTACAGAGATGGTTTGGGGGCGGGAAAAACATAGAGAATATAGAGGAGAAAGCTTAAACGTTGAAATTGTCACGATCGATTGTGATTAAATATTTAGTCCTTTTTTGTATGCCGTCTGTACTAGTCTTTTTAAACATTTGAATAACAATAAGCATGCATTCCCAGGTTATACCCTCAATTTGTAACTTATGAAAATCAATAATATTCTTGTTTTGCGTGGTAAAACAGTTAGGGATTGATCGAGGGTCTGGTTCAGACTCTTTGAATAAATGAAGACCCTAAACTTTACCACTGCATCCAATATGATATTGAATATATAAATGCCTTGATGATCTAACCTTTGGAATCGGGAGTGCAGTTTTGTATTTTATACACCATAAGCAGCACCCACCTGAAAATTAGGTTGGTATAATGCTAAATTGTAGAGATTGGACACAAATCTCTGTTATTTTTAGACAGAAGAAAAAAACTGTATTTATTATCTAATTGCTACTATTTTTGTTGTATTTCTCTGCCCTAAATGAACATCATTAAGTAGGAATAAATCGCTTTTTGGGTCACTTTTCCCCTTCTGAACAAAACGCCCTTTTATTTTGGAGTGAAAACCTTTTTCTTTGCTTTTGAACAAACCAACACCCCATTTATCTTTCATGTTTGCCTCTGCCATCTTTAACTTTGATAATGATAATAAAACATAGATTTGTCTACATACACTCAATCTTGATTAGAAGCTCAAGGCGCTTCAGAGCAGAACAATAACAAAAGATATATAATACATGTCTAAATAATCAGTCAATGTCTATCAAAAAGCACTCTTTAATAAACAGGTATGTTTTCAGGTTGCCCTTGGAGGTGGTCACTGAAGTCTGGGTTTTCAAACTCTGTGGAAGATAATTCCACAAGTTAGGCCCTGCTGAGCAAAGGCCCGTTCCCCGCATGATTTATTAGCAACTGGACTTTGTAAGAGATTAGATGATGAGGATCGTAAGGTTCTTGAGGGTTGGTAATTATTCATTAAAGACTTATTGAAACTGGGGGAAGTTCCATTAGACTGTATGACAAACCATGAGAAGGATTTTAAAGACTCCAAGTTCCTTCAGCGGCAACCAGTGAAGAGTTTTTGCATCCTCTGCAATTTCCCAAGTTAAGAATCTGAAATGTTGTAAAGGAGGCTATTACCAAAATCGAATCGTGAAGAATGAGTGAATGTACCAGTTTCTCTGTTGTTGAGCAAGCGAGATATTTCTTATGAAGCCGATACTGCGCAATTGATAACCTTATGGAATCAGTGTTGATTTGGTTAAGTTGAAATTTTGATTCAAAAACTAAGAACTCACATTTACTATGCTTCAAAAGTAACGAGTTTGACTTCAACCAATTGTCAATCATTATGCATCTCTCAATATTACGCAGGGCTTGTGTGGCACTCGTTTGGGGTAAAAAAGATACTGGTCTCATTCATATCCAACCCAATTTTCTTTTTGTATTACCAGTACACAGGAACAAAATGTTATATATAGTGAACAACTTAAAACTAAAAAGAGCTGTGATCACGATGGTATTGAGGATATTTTAATAATAATAATAAATAATAAAAATAATTAGTTCTTATTGAGCGCTTAATAAAGAATGTTTAGGAATACATTGGTGATCCATTAGTATACAAATTTAAATTTTCTTGAAGTAATGGCGTCCTGCTTGACAATATGACAGTATAAAAATATCTAAGATAATACCAGTGCACAGAAAAAGGCCAAATGATTAATGTATGTAACTGTAGACCAATATCTTTAATGCCTACTTTATCTAAAGTTATGAAAAGCGTGATCTATACAATATTATTATCTTTAATCAACGAATAAAGTATAATTTAAGACTTTTTATTTGGATTTCGCCAAACTATAGTAAATCGCATACTACTCTCTTATTCATGGAGAAAATCACAAAAGCTATTTATAACTTTGAACAAACGATTTGTGTTTTTATGGGCCTCGCCAAGGCCTTCGACACTACATTTATAAGCCGTAGCATACTTCTACCGTAGATGAACTTGAAAATTACGAAGTTCGTGGGTGGCCTTGGAGTGGTTGGCAGACTACCTCCCAAATCGAAAATAATAAAGCATACATGAACAAAATTCTTCTCTACAAAATGTTAATTAGAGTGTTCTCCAAGGTAGCCTACTGGGTCCACTTTTATTTTTAATCCATATGTATGACATCCATAACTCCTCAAATATTTTCTTGTATCCTTTTTCTAGACGAATTTAAATGTATTTTATTCTCATCCTAGTCCCGCTATTTTGATCAATGTATTGAACACTGAACTGCCGTTGGGCAAAAAAAATTGTCGATTAATGTACACAATGAAGTGCATGTTGTGAAGCTATCTTTAGAACAATTACCATTAAATGTCAAAAGTGGACAATAAAGATTTTGACGTTGTTGCTACAACAAAATACTTAGGTCTTACAATAGACAGCAAATCACCCTGAAAAGCATATTAATTCGATATGTCGTACAATATCACGCAATATTATTATCATCATTCCATTAAAATTTGTTTTCTTTCAAATTCCTCCCTAAAAATGCCAACAACTCAACATTAATTTTACCCTATCTAAATTACGGGACACTTGCCTGGGGAAATACGCACTCATCGTATCTAGCTAGAAAGAATGCATTGCGTGTTATATTTAACGGTATCAGGACAACTACCCCCTGGACAATCACCCCCCGGACAACTACCCCCCGGACAATTACCCCCCCCGAGGACAATTACCCCCCGGACAATTACCTCCCGGACAACTACCCCCTGAGGACAACTACCCCCCGAGGACAATTACCCCCGGACAATTACCCCCCGGACAACTACCCCCCGGACAACTACCCCCGGACAATTACCCCCCGGACAACAACCCCCCGGACAACTACCCCCCGGACAACTACCCCCCGGACAATAACCCCCCGGACAACTACCCCCGGACAAATACCCCCCGGACAACTACCCCCGGACAACTACCCCCCGGACAACTACCCCCGGACAACTACCCCCTAGACAAAGGGAGTGCACAGAGTCATATACGTCGGCCGTACGTTTGACGTAAGAAGTACTCAAGGCATTCTCGAGTATCTTGGAATCAAACGTACGCCGTAAAGCTGTAAAATTGAGCTCCATCCATAGGCGGATCCAGGGGGGCGAGAGGCCCGCCCCCCCCCCCCCTATCGGCAGAGCAAAAAATGAAAAAAAGGGGGAAAGAAAGAAAAAAAGTAAAAGAAGGGGAAAGAAAAGAGGAAAAATAAGAGTTGAAATAAGAGGGAGACGGGTAAAAACAAAAGGTCAGGGGATGACTTGGAAAATGATAAAAAAATATATTTCATGTCACTATATAATTTTTTTCGCTCGCGCTTCGGGCTCGCATATATTGTTCGATGAGATACACATCTTGCTAAATAGGCTGATATGTAGCTTAAAATGTCAAGTTTTGAAGTCGATATAACAAAGCATATTTCAGCTCGGACATTATTCATAACTTTGTTTGATTTACAAACTGATTTTTAAGTGCTCTGTTTAATGTCCGTTTTATGGTGTGAATATAACTTGCAGCTTGCGCTATGCGCTCGCATTTTTTGATTTGCCAAATTATATAACAAACTAATTAAACCCCCCCTTTTATGACAGTTTACCAAAAATTTCGTCTCACGTTTTGCGCTCGCATTTTTGTTAAAAATATATCAACTCGCAAATCCTATTTATGATTACATAAGTACTTAAAATATCTGAGTTTTCAGGCCTCAGTGTCAACACATTTAACTCACTTAAGCCCGTGAATACATAACGACATCACACAGATGATAATCTTTTTAACGAACCTTTTTTGCTTTTCGGATTAACGATGAAGTGTAACCTATAAATGTTTTCCCCTTCCCCTACCCACCCAAGGCACAAAAGATTATCCTTTGCGCCTACGGGCATGATTTTGGGGTGGACATATTGTAAGGGCCAACCAACTGACATCGAAGGCGTCAACACGACAGCTCCCGGCGCTGCTGCCCTTTAAGTTCGCTGGGGCAACCTTGCATGAATTCACAAATTCGTCGTCAAATGAGCCAGTTCGTAGCTCCGTTCTGCGCATGATCAGAACATCCTGCGCATGTTCAGGTAATTGGTTTAAAGTGCCATGGCGGTTTTAATATTTAATGAGATTAATCACCAACTTTGATGTCTTAATTATTCATATATTATTTTGAATTGTGTTTTTTATTATATCCACAAAAAACAAGAATACATCCACTAGCGACTGGTATTTCACTGTTGGCCAAGTACATTGTTATAACATTTTGTTAGCTGTCACAAGCAATTTTTTATTTATTTCACTCAATCCAAATTCTAAAATTTGTTTTTTTAACATAGAAAATGTTAACAGGAAAACTTGATTAATTGTGTAATCTTGACAGTTGTGGTTAATGATATATTACTCATTTTTGCCTTGTGACGGCAGTATTATCGATTGAGTTGTGTAATAAAAGCTTATGTATTAATTACTTTAAATAGGAAGGGCTATAATGTATTCAGCTCTTGCAGGTTCTTTTGTTGTAGGTTCCAGGTTCTAGTAACAGGTGGAATAAACAATTAGCGTTCCGATACCCGCCCGAGGTGTATTGATTGTACAGTGCCCCTAATTGCTGTGCACAGAGAGTAGGATCACTTTCATTTTGTTACTCTTTGAGAGAGATTGTGTTCTGAAGAGCAAGGAAGATATGACCCTCAGTTTTAATTACTTTTGGAGTTTTCCTACCCACAATGGTGGTGAGTCTATTTTTTATTTCATCAGTATATTTCAGCTTAAAAAAGAAAAATATTAGATTCATCAATCTAAGAGGTAATTTTGGTCTGAATTTCTAATCCAGATTTTGTTGTAATAATTATATCAATCAGAAGCCTGTTTTCGGTAACTTTGATAGGCATAATTTTACGCTGTGAGTTTTTAACAATTTCCGGCTTCAAATAATGATCACTATTATATTGCAGTGATGGATTGGTTGTATTTCAGTATTTTTCAGGAGTGAATTCATGTACATTTTTTAGGATTGATACATTTATGCTGATGAATTAATACTATCTAGATATTATGTTGATGCTTATTAAATAATAATAAAGACCTGTATTGATCAAATGATTTATAAAAGTAATCATGGACAGCCATTTTATTCTGGGGCTACATCCTCAAAAGCCTTCAGTTTTCGTCAGCCCTGAACCAAGATGTCATATCCTGAGTATTCAACCCAAGTTCTGCTTAGTTTCTTCTCGACGTCATGCGACACGTCGAAAGCGCCTAGACTAAGATGACGCCATTCTTCGAAAGACTTCGTGGATCTCCGATAACCCTCGACACACGTCATTCTACGTCATCGGTCGTCAAGGTCATCGGATAACCGCTATTCCAGTCAACGTGTCATTTTTTCATCGACATCATATGGACTGCATCCATGATTAATTAGGGAAGTCCTTTAATTTAATAAACCCTTAATATTGTCCGGACAAATTATTATTACTCCCATCCATTACTGATAATTTTTTTTTTATTCCAAAACTGAAATTCTAAATTGATAAAATCATACTTATTTTTTTTTATATCTTTTAAAAGTCAATATCATTTATATGTGAACTTATGTTATATTCATTGTTGAAATTTCCATGGAAATGAATCGCATTTGGAGCGAAATGATATAGTTTTAATAAACAACATTAAACCGGAATGATTATTGTGCAGTGCAATTACTTATGTGTAATTTGACTACATCATAGCTCTCTTCACATTAAAAAAGGATGCTTTGGGTATGTGAGGTTGTTTATGTGATTTGGGGTGATTGGTGACCAAATCTTTAGGTAAGCAAAAACCCAGGTATGATCCTGAAACTAGTGCATTCAAAGTAGAAATGCAACAAATACCTTCTAGAGTGCTCATTTGTGTACTATTTTAGTCACCCGTATCGGCCGCACAGAAACGCTGCTAGCGTAACATTGCGCTAACACTGCGCTAACAAAAGGCCCTGTTACAACCGATAATTGCGAGTTTTCGCAAAGCGGGGGGGGGGGGGGCGGTGGGACAGGTCCCCCCTAAATTTGAGGTGGTGGGACGGCCCCCCTCTATTTTTTGTTGATAATTTTTGGTTTCCTGCATTCCCCCCCCCCCTAAATTCAGGTGGACCCCCCTAAAATGTTTCTGGTCACCCCCTAATATTTTGGTTGATAACCTTTTTTTTTTTTTTTTTTTTTTTTGCTTGTCAAATTTTTGAACCTGTGTCCATCACAAAATTTCTGGTGGACCCCCCTAATTTTTTGGCTTCCGCCGCTAATGCTTCTGGACCGCGACATTAGGGTCAAGTAACACAAAAGTTAACGGATTAATCATAGACTCGATTTTTAAGATTGATTGTACATTATAGTCAATAGAATCAAACGTGGAAAACTACTCTACAATCATTGCTAAGCTTTGTGTTACTGGCCCTATAGATCTGCTTTTCGATCGTGCGCAAAATTCTTTCGCGCGACACCCGCACCATGCTGCGAGATTAAATCCCGCTTCCATGCATGTACGACTGGTCATCAGCGTATGACCCCCCACCCCTGAGCCGGTGGTGAGCCTCTACATATGACAGCTGGCTGGAGATATTCGAAATGCTGGGCCTACAATACATTATGACATGGATAAAAAAGTGGTTTTTCAAAGAAATCGAGTACTTATTGAGTGAGGAAAAACTTACTGAATTAAAGCTTAGATATAGATCATAATAGTCTATCGAATCGATATTGCATCTAATGTGGATTATAAGTGGATCAATGGCAATTTATTTCATGGGTCAGATCACCTCTCCAGCCGAAACCATTTCGCATGCGTTAATATGTACACAGCATATGCAATATGCATATCCGTGTCTGAACACCATCCGAATTTGCGGGGTTTTTTCCTTTTTCCTGCTCCTCCTACACAAACGATGTACATCTAGCACACAATGTAATGGGCATTATGTTTTACGTTCCCCCGAAATGGGTGATTAGATTCAAATTTTCAGGGGGACCATTTTCATTGACGAGTGGATACCAGGCGCGACCATGGGGTTTCGAAAAGCACCCTAAACACGGGAAGCAAGTCTTTTCCAGATTATGAAAATGCATCCCTTAACAAGTATTTGGCCTGTGAAACCCTACAGTTATCGGAAATGTATCCCTTTTTTCAGTATTTTAAACATCGTTTTTGACACACGTATAACGTTACATATAGGACTATACGTAACGTACTTACCCACTCTTTCCCTTTTGACGCGTGGTCGCGCCTGGTATCCACTCGTCAATGGAAGTGGGCCCCCAGGGCGGCCCCTCGAGCTCTGGGAGGAACCAAATGTGGCTCTGGAAAGTCGTCCTTAATCCTATTTGTCGCTGTTGCGATATTATTTTGCACACGAACCGCAGATTGATGTTTCCGTTGCATATGCGAAAGCTAAACAAAATCCTCATGTAACGTAATTTAAATTGCAGGACAGTCATTTACAGCGGGACCAAAAGTCTCTTCCAAAAGCAACTATCGTCGTAAATAAGCGTTCGCGTTCTCCAGCGAAAGGTCGGGAATGTCGCCGCGATGGCTAATGTCAAAGTACTGCATTATCCCGGGGGAGAGGGGTCACTTACATTGACGAGTGGATACCATGCGCGACCCCAAAAACACCTAAAAAGGATGTCTTATTCAAGATAGGGCACGTTACGTACGTAACGTAATAAAGACTGGGACAAGTCAGCCATTGTTAAGCACGCACAACAAGAAGATAACTGTATTGACTGGGCTAACAGCAAACTCATTACCAACATCAAGCATTGGCATACAAGACGAGTCAGGGAAGCCATTGAGATACAGCGACACGACACAGTACCCCAGGACACTGGAATTCACCTTAACAACATCTGGCACCCAATCCTTCACCAAGGCACCAATCTTTCTTCATCCACCCATGCTTCACTACCGCCGACAACCTGCCCGCCGCTCCGCCGACAACCAAGCCTGCCGCTCCGCTGACGACCAAGCCCACCACACCACTCACAACCCAAGCCGCCGCATCTCCCACACCTGATATCGCCGCACCGCCGACACAATGATGCCGCTATAATATCCGCCCACGCCTACCAAACATGCACCAAGGAACTTCACAGACAACCCGACCCGCCACCAATCCACCCGACGTCCGCATTCTCACCATAAGTACCCCGCGCTCGCTTAGCATCCTTCACATCACGTCTTTCGGATGGTGACGTTAAAGGTCGGTCCCAGACGTAAATAATCATATTTGATTGATACACGTCTGACAAAACTCAAATACACACACCCACACATCCTTCACTTCTGAAGACGGACAGTCAACCTGCCCGAAACGTCGAGTAACCTCTCTTCATTTCAACCTGCTACTACTCAAGCCATATTCAGCTCATCTCATCTGGTTTACAGTCCTTTTCAGGACTTCACTCAATTTCAAGAAAAGAATAGGGCCTACTTCTAATTTTCTCTGTTCATTCTATCTCGTCTTTCCATTTCAATCTTTCTGCCTGTATTTCCTTCCCTTCTTCATATTACACATGGTGAACCATAAACCTTCTCCACGTCAAGGATTATATCTTGGCACTTATCAACATTCCCCGCTTTATACCGATTCTTAAAGCGGTACTCCAGGCTGAAGAAAATACGGTTTGAACAGTAAAGTGAGACAAACAAAACACTGACAAATTTTTATCATCTTAAAATTTTGCATTAGGCCCTATTTCGGTAAAATTTATATTCATGTCTTCAGGAATATGCAATGAAGGTCTGTTGTATCATACAAAATTAGGTTTATTTAAATTTACATACTGGATGTGAACATTCCAGTGTCAAGTATAGAAAAAAAAAGCATATGATGTTAACACAATGGATATGATTCATTTCAATTTCAATTTATTTTTTTCTCCTTTTTATAACACGGATCTTAAGCAAAATAGCAAATTGGTTCTTACATACCATGAATACAAAAGAAAGAACATGTTTAGACTTAAAACGAAACTAAATCTCAAATCAAAAGAAAATTATTCAAGGTTGAAGGCGTCGTTCCACAATTTGCCACTCTCCACTAAAGTGTTAAATGTGTACCAAGTATGATGCAAAAGATAATGTAGTATGCCGAGCTGTTTATTTTAAAATGTTTGTTGAAATGCTCCACAGGGAATGGAGAAAGTGCATAATAAAGTGCGCGGGAAAGACATGATCCGTTGACCGGGGTAACAATATATCTGTAAAAGGGCTACATAAAACAGAATTGTATTGTAAAAACCGAATGTAACCATAAAACGTCGTTCGTAATATATTCTGCTTAACATATTCAATACAAACATATCTTTTGTTTTTCTAAACTTGCAACAAATAACATACATGGGTTTTAGTCTGAAAATGACCATCAGACATTTTCAAAACGCAGTATTTACATGGGGTATCAAAAACGTGAAAATAAAATATTTTGAAACTGACATATGATGCGTTTAAAGCGACTTATGAATAAAAATAAATAGAACTGTATAAATTAAGTCTGTAGTTTTTTATGGGGTCAAGGGCGTTACCCCATGTAGAATTTGCCCTCTGAAAGAAACTAAGAGTAGTACTACTAGTAATAGTAGAAGAAGTAGAGGTCGTAGTAGTAGTAGTAGTAGAAGTGATAATGGTATAGTAGTAGTAGTGGTAGTAGTAGTAGTAGTAGTAGTAGAAGTAGCAGTAGTAGTAGTAGTAGTAGAAGCAGTAGTGGTACTCTGTAAAAATGAAGTGCTAATTTAGCATTTACAGTGCTTGTATAGTGACTGCACTACGAGTGCTTATTTTTTTGTTCAAATTTAAACAAAAAAAAATAGCACTCGTAATGAAGTCACTCTACAAGCCCTGTAAGTGCTGAATTAGCACTTCATTTTTTACAGAGTAGTAGCGGTTTAATAAAAAGAAGTGGTTGTAGAAGTAGTAGTACAGGTATTCATTAATAACAAAATGTGAACATTCCAGTGTCAGATACTGAAAGAAAAAAATGCAAATGATGTTAACGCAGTGGATATGATTCATTTCATGTTCCATTTATTCTTTTTCTCCTTTTTATTACACGGATCTAAAGCAAAACACGTTATTGGTTCTTACATACCATGAATGCAAAAGAAATAACATGTTTAGACTTAAAAAGAAACTAAATCTGAAATCGAAACAAAATTATTCAAGGTTGAAGGCGTCGTTCCACAATTTTCCACTCTCCACTAAAGTGTTAAATGTGTACCAGGTATGGTGCAAAAGATGTTGTAGTATGCCTAGCTATTTGTTATAAATTGTTTGTTGAAATGTTCCCCAGGGAATGGAGAAAGTGCATAATAAAGTGCGCCGGAAAGACAGGATCCGTTGACCAGGATAACAATATACCTGTATAAGGGCTACATAAAATAGAGTTGTATTGGAAAGAAAACGAATGTTACCATAAAACGTCGTTCGTTAATATTCTGCCTAATGTATTCAATACATACATACCAGTTGTTTTTCTAAAATTGCAACAATTAACATACATGGGTTGTAGTCTAAAAATGACCATCAGCCATTTTCAAAATGCAGTATTTACTTGGAGTATCAAAAAACGTGAAAATATAGTATTTTGAAACTGACATTTGATGCCCTAATGCGACTTATAATAAAAAAACAAATAGATCTGTATTAATGAAGTCTGCAGGTTTTTTAATGGGGTCAAGGGCGTTACCCCATGTAGAATTTGCCCTCTGGAAGAATCTAAGAGTAGTAGTACTAGTACTAGTAAAAGTAGTAGTAGAAGTAGTATTAGTGGTAGTATAGTAATAGTATTAGTGGTAGTATAGTAAAAGTAGTAGTAGTAGTAGTAGATGTAGTAGTAGTAGTAGTAGTAGTAGTAGTAGTAGTTGTAGTAGTAGTGGTGGAAGTAGTAGTAATATTAGTAGTAGTAGTAATAGTAGTAGTATTAGTAGTTGTAGTAGTAGTGGTGGTAAAAGTAGTAATAGTAGTAGTAGTAGTATTAGTGGTATTATAGTAATAGTAATAGTAGTAGTAGATGTAGTAGTAGTAGTGTTAGTATTAGTAGTAGTAGTAGTTGTGGTAGTAGTGGTGGTAATAGTAGTAATAGTAGTAGTAGTAGTAGTAGTAGTTGTTGTAGAAGTAGTAGTACTATTATTCATTATTATAAATAAAAAGCTGTGAACATTTCAGTGTCAAGTATTGAAAAAAATGTAATTGATGTTAACACAAAGACAATGGATATGGTTCATTTCACTTTCGATTTATTTTATTTGTTGTCCTTTTTATAACACGGATCTCAAGCAAAATACCAAATTGGTTCTTACATACCATGAATACAAAAGAAAGAACATGTTTAGACTTAAAACGAAACTAAATCTCAAATCAAAAGAAAATTATTCAAGGTTGAAGGCGTCGTTCCACAATTTGCGACTCTCCACTAAAGTGTCAAACGTGTACCATATATGATGCAAAAGATACTGTAGTATCACATTTTGTTGTCAGCGGAAGCGTCGGGTCAGCCGGGTTTTCTCTACTCTACAAATTTACTTGGATTTTGCCACTTTTTAACTTTCTTCATTGTATTTTACCTTATATGTGTGTTGCCTAACTGTACATAGTCAACCAGAAGTGATTCATTTTACTACTATCATTCATCAACGTGTGATTTTAATCAACGATTTGCAGTGGTAATGTAGCAACTATTACTACGGTCCCATTAACTGACTTTCGTGTTATTTTTGTACATTTGATTGCCACTGAACTCCACTCATGAGTCATGTACTTTATATATGGAGCTAGTCAGAGCTACGATTCTTTTTTTCTTGTTCATCGAAGTGACTGATTGCCTACTCTTGCCATTGTAGTTGAGCTTATTCGTCTATTATCTCCTGGTATCATTGTTCATCATTCTATGCATTCTTCTATTCTTCATCCTTTCATGCCTTTGTGAGAAAAGGTGAATGAACTGAGTCTGAGTGATCACTTCAACTACATTGAGTCTAGACTATATACATTATCAGTCAATGCTTCAACTTCAAGTATGACCACTAGGAGTATGGCCATGGAGAAATCAACGGCAACTATGGTGTCTGCGGTGATTAAAGACATTCTCACTGATCCTAGGTTTGAAAGTGTTGTGGCTGGTCATATAGAGAAACGTCTGTTAGATATCAAGGAAGAACTACAAACCCAAGAAGCACGTATTCTTGACCTAGAATCAACATCGAAATCCAAGAGCGCTGAAATTGAATCCCTTCGATCCCAATTGGAAACCCGAACGAACGCTTTAAATGCCTTGAACAATCGTCTGGAAGGTCTGGAGCAGTATTCTAGGAGAAATTCCCTTCGCTTCTTCGGCATTAAAGAATCACCTGGTGAGAACACAGATGACATCATTATAAAGCTTGCCACGGATAACCTGAAGATGAATCTGCGCAAAGAGGACATCGATCGCAGCCATCGCATAGGTCCACCCAAGGAGTCCACCTCTGAAAACACCAAACCACGGGCTATCATCGTTAAGTTCGCTTCGTACAGGAAACGTCGCGAGGTCATCGGAAACCGGCGTAAACTAGCAGGTAAACGAATGTCCATCTTAGAAGACCTGACTGCAAAGAATGCTGTTCTTCTCAATGCCGCTCGCCTTAGTCCTAAAGTGAAATCTGCATGGTCCATCGACGGTCGAATATTTGCATTACCAAATACTGCTGGTAGCGTGAAGAAACTCTTAACTTGTAAGGAAGATATAAACAAGCTCTGATCACATGTATTGATCTGCCATGTATACTTCTGGTTGACTCTTACCATTTATCCTCCTCACTATGAAACTGGACTCTTATCTCGAACTTTTTGAACTTTATAGCTACTTTTTTCCCACTTTGGCGGGACCAATGTTATTTGTAATACTGTATAGAATGTTTTCATATTTTGCATGTTTCTTGTTTCTCTTTCCTTATTATTCTCAACTACTCTGTTTTGTCTCAACTATTCCTCCTGTATCCTTTTCCTGTTATTTCTATTACTTTATTATATTGCTTACACAACTTGATGTCAGGTGATGATTTCTACAGTTGTAATACCAATGCTCCTTTGCAATTTTCATATATGTATGATTCTGTATTCCCTTTTCAGGGTATAGGTGACGATGAATTCAGTGCAATATTTCAAGATACAGTGACATGTACAGATTTTGATAGACATATGTTTAATGAACTCTCACAAAATAACGATGAATTCCATTTTAGCAGATTTCTTAACTGTAAATATTTTGTTGACGACGATTTTACCTCTCAGTTCAACGACGTTCATAATCATTTTAGTATTCTTCATTTCAATTCTCGTAGTCTAAACAAAAACTTCAATGCTATCTCTACTTTCATATCCACTTTGTGTATCGATTTCTCAATATACGGTTTCTCTGAAACATGGATCTGTAAAAATACCCCTTTGTTATTTAACATTCCAGGTTATTATTTTGTCCACTCTAGCCGTCAACATGGCAAAGGTGGTGGTGTTGCTTTATTAGTTTCTGATACTTATAATTTTAATATCCGTAATGATTTTTTACAACCTTCAAATAATTATGAATCACTTTTTATTGAAATTGACATGTTTAGAGAAAAGAACATTATAATAGGTGTAATATACAGGAAACCTCAATCAAATATAAATGAATTTTCAACCATCTTTGAAAATTGTTTAAACAAGCTTGATTCTGAAAACAAACAGGTTTATTTAATGGGTGACTTCAACATAGATATTTTGAAGTATACTAATGCTACTATAAGTAATTTTCTCAGTATAATACATTCTCACTTCTTTATTCCTTTAATTGACAAACCTTCTAGGGTTACTGCTGGATCTATGTCACTCATTGATAATATATTTACCAATAATTTTGATTTAAATGTTTCCTCTGGTCTATTCTACAATGATATATCTGATCACTTCCCTATTTTTCAAATAACACAGAAACAATTTCCTGTCCATGGTATTCCTGAGCTTAGTCTACGTCTTATCAATGATGATACTATTAATGCATTTAAACATGAGCTCCTAGATTATGACTGGACTAAATTATTTGATATTACTGATACAACGCTTGCTTTTGACAAATTTCTTGATACTTTTACTCTTTTATACAATAAAGTTTTTGTAACAAAATCATATAAATCCACCCGTAAAAAAATCAAAAAGCCATGGATTTCTCCTGATCTTTATAAAAAAATCAAAGATAAGAATAGAATTTATAAATCATATATATTAAACCCTTCTGAAAGCAACAGGCAAAAATATGTTAAAGCAAGAAACCATATAAATAGGTTATTAAGGTATGCTCGTAAAGACTATTACAAAACTAAATTTTTTGCAATGAAGGGAAATATGAAACAAACTTGGCGGCTCATCAATGATATATTACATAAAACAAAAAATAAATTACCAAATTATATCAATGCTGATGGAAGGCGAATCACAGATTTTAAAGAGATAGCTGATTTTTTTAATACTTATTTCGTCAACATTGGTTTATCTTTAAACAATTCAATATCTCAGACTTCAAACAGCTCTGATAATTTTACCAAATTCTTGCCCATGCAAAATTCAAATTCTCTTTACTTCAAACCTATTACTGAGAGCGATATCACTGATGTTGTTAAAAAGCTAAACTGTACAAATAGTTGTGGCATTGATAATTTTAATCCTCGAGTTATAAAGAATGTTATATATTGTATAGTCAAACCATTATGATTTAATCTTTAATTTCTCTATTTTGACTGGTATTGTACCTTTCAAATTAAAGATTGCAAAAGTTATACCTGTTCATAAGAAAAGTGATGTTCATGATGTTTTTAATTATCGACCAATTTCCATACTTCCTTATTTTTCAAAAATTCTGGAAAGGCTTATTTACAATCGACTTTATGATTTTTTATGTACAAATTCAATTTTAAATGAATGTCAATATGGTTTCCTAAAGAATGTTTCAACCGAAATGGCTGTAATTGATTTACACGATTATTTAATTAATGTTTTCAATAAAAAACTTTACTCTATTGGAGTATTCTTAGACTTAAGCAAAGCTTTCGACACCATTGACTTTTCAGTACTTATATCAAAACTTTATAATTATGGAATAAGAGGGTTACCTCTTCAGTGGTTTCAGAATTATTTATACAATAGAATTCAATACGTTTCTTTTAACAATATTTTGTCCAACCCATTAGAGATTTCATGCGGCGTGCCCCAGGGGTCAATCCTCGGGCCCCTCCTTTTTCTGATATATATCAATGACCTGCCTTTTTGTTCTGATAAATTGAAATTCATTTTATTTGCTGATGACTCCAATATTTTATTTACTTCAAATGATATTACTTCTCTATATGACACATTAAACATTGAATTATTGAAAGTTTCGAACTGGTTTAAATGTAATAAATTGGTAATTAATGCTGATAAGTCTAACTTCATATACTTTTGTTCCCAATATCGACGTTTATCAGCAGATATCCTCGATTCATTTAAATTGGAAATGTCAGGAAACTATATCAAACGTGTTACCTCAACCAAATTCTTGGGTATTACTATTGACGAAAATTTATCTTGGAAAACTCATATAGCCCAAATTAACAAAACAATATCTAGAAATGTTGGTGTCATCAGCAAACTTCGCCATGTCTTGCCTCAATCCGTTTTGCTAATGTTATACAATACTCTTATTTTACCGTATCTCAGTTACTGTAATATTGTTTGGGCAAATACTCATCCAACCAAACTCAAATGTTTATACCTCCTGCAAAAGAGGGTTGTCAGAATAATTACACTTTCTCATTATCAAGCCCATTCTAGCCCACTATTTAAACAACTCAATATATTAGATGTATACCAGTTAAATGACTATATGTGTGCAATTCTCATATTTAAACATGTAAACACTCAACTTCCTAAATACATATCGGATATGTTTGTAAAGAACAGTTTAATTCATACTTATAATACTAGAAACAGGAATCAATACCACAGATGGAATGTGAATACAGAATTTACTTTTTATTCATGTAGGCATCATGCTCCTACAATCTGGAATTCACTCCCTACATTTATAACCTCTATTTCATTTTATAACAGATTTAAGCACAATGTAAAGCTATATTTGATCAAACGTGACTCTCGTTGAAGTTTAAATGATTTTTGTCTTCTTTCCTTTCAACCCCCCCCCCCCTCTGCTTTTCATTCTCTCCTACCCTTTTCATGTATGTTTGTTCTGGGTTAGTCTTGGTGCAAGACGCAATTCATTTTTATTTACTGAATATTTACTGAATTTGTTCTCCGCTCTTATTAATTGATCAAATCTTATGCAAGTAAGGGAGCTGTCTTGACAAGACCTTTACGGTCTTTTACAGCTATACCTAATTTCAATACTTTTTCTATTCAATACGCATGTACATACCATTCATATACTTTATTTTATCTTGAATTGCATTTTTTATCCAATGTGTTGTTATAAAATGTTTTTAATATTGGAATTGAATAAAGTTGAACTTGAACTTGAACTTGAACTTGTATGCCTAGCTGTTTATCTTAAAATGTTTGTTGAAATGCTCCACAGGGAATGGAGAAAGTGCATAATAAAGTGTGCGGGAAAGACAGGATCCGTTGACCAGGGTAACAATATATCTGTAAAAGGGCTACATAAAACAGAATTGTATTGTAAAAACCGAATGTTACCATAAAACGTCGTTCGTAAATATTTTGCTTAACATATTCAATACAAACATATCTTTTGTTTTTCTAAACTTGCAACAAATAACATACATGGGTTTTAGTCTGAAAATGACCATCAGACATTTTAAAACGCAGTATTTACATGGGGTATCAAAAACGTGAAAATAAGATATTTTGAAACTGACATATGATGCGTTAAAAGCGACATATAATTAAAAAAACAAATAGAACTGTATTAATGAAGTCTGTAGTTTTTTGTATTGGGTCAAAGGCGTTACCCCATGTAGGATTTGCCCTCTGAAACAAACTAAGAGTTGTAGTACTAGTACTAGTAGAAGAAGTAGAGGTAGTAGTAGTAGTTGTAGTAGTAGTAGTAGAAGTCGTATCAGTAATAGTAGTATAGTAAGAGTAGTAGTAGTAGTAGTAGTAGTAGTAGTAGTAGTAGAAGTGATAATGGTATAGAAGTAGTAGTGGTAGAAGTAGCAGTAGTAGTAGTAGTAATAGTAGTAGTAGTAGTAGTAGTAGTAGTAGTAGTAGAAGTAGAAGTAGTAGTAGAAACAGAAGTGGTACACTGTAAAAAATGAAGTGGTAATTTAGCACTTACAGTGCTTGTATAGTGACTGCACTACGAGTGCCTGTTTTACAATTCAAATTTAAACCAAAAAAATAAGCACTCGTAATGCAGTCAATCTACAAGCACTGTAAGTGCTAAATTACCACTTCATTTTTTACAGAGTAGTAGCGGTTTAATAAAAGTAGTAGTTGTAGAAGTAGTAGTACAAGTATTCATTAATAACAAAATGTGAACATTCCAGTGTCAGATATTGAAAGAAAAAATGCAAATTATGTTAACGCAGTGGATATGATTAATTTCATTTTTTTATTTATTTTTTTTCTCTTTTTTAAAACACGGATCTAAAGCAAAATACCGTATTGGTTCTTACATACCATGAATGCAAAAGAAATAACACGTTTAGACTTAAAAAGAAACTAAATCTGAAATCGAAACAAAATTATTCAAGGTTGAAGGCGTCGTTCCACAATTTTTCACTCTCCACTAAAGTGTTAAATGTGTACCAGGTATGGTGCAAAAGATGCTGTAGTATTCCTAGCTATTTGTTATAAAATGTTTGTTGAAATGTTCCCCAGGGAATGGAGAAAGTGCATAATAAAATGCGCCGGAGAGACAGGATCCGTTGACCAGGATAAAAATATATATGTAAAAGGGCTACGTAAAATAGAGTTGTATTGGAAAGAAAACGAATGTTACCATAAAACGTCGTTCGTAAATATTCTGCCTAATGTATTCAATACAAGCATACATTTTGTTTTTCTAAAATTGCAACAATTAACATACATGGGTTGTATTTTAAGAATGACCATCAGCCACTTTCAAAATGCAGTATTTACATGGAGTATCAAAAACATGAAAACATAATATTTTGAAACTGACATTTGATGCCCCAATGCGACTTATAATTAAAAAACAAATAGATCTGTATTAATGAAGTCTGCAGGTTTTTTAATGGGGTCAAGGGCGTTACCCCATGTAGAATTTGCCAGCTGGAAGAATCTAAGAGTAGTAGTACTAGTACTAGTAAAAGTAGTAGTAGTAGTAGTAGTAGAAGTAATATTAGTGGTATTATAGTAATATTAGTAGTAGTAGTAGTAGTAGTAGATGTAGTAGTAGTAGTAGTAGTAGTAGTTGTTATTGTAGTAGTGGTGGTAGTAATAGTAATAGTAGTATTAGTTAGTCTGTAGGCACAGACCCTGATTGGAACTTTGATCAATAAGTTTGCCTCCACGCAAAGACTACCACATACAAAACTTGAGAGCCTTCAGTACACAAGGCATGAGTAGGCTGCACATTCAGACCATTAACTAGAGTGAAGGGTTTGCCCAGCAGACTAAGTAGTAGTAGCAGTAGTAGTAGTAGTAGGAGTAGTAGTAGTAGAGGTAGTATTAGCAGCAGTAGTGGTAGTAGCGGTGTATTAGTAGTAGTAGTAGTTGTTGTAGAAGTAGTATTACTAGTAATTATTATTATAAATAAAAAGCTGTGAACATTTCAGTGTCAGGTATTGAAAAAAATGCAATTGATGTTAACACAAAGACAATGGATATGGTTCATTTCACTTTCAATTTATTTTATTTTTTGTCCTTTTTATAACACGGATCTGAAGCAAAATACCAAATTGGTTCTTACATACCATGAATACAAAAGAAATAACATGTTTAGATTTAAAACGAAACTAAATCTCAAATAAAAAGAAAATTATTCAAGGTTAAAGGCGTCGTTCCAGAAATTGCCAATCTCCACTAAAGTGTCAAACGTGTACCAGGTATGATGCAAAAGATACTGTAGTATGCCTAGCTATTTATCTTAAAATGTTTGTTGAAATGCTCCCCAGGGAATGAAGAAAATGCATAGAAAAGTGCGCCGGAAAGACAGGATCCGTTGACCAAGATAACAATATATCTGTAAAAGGGCTACATAAAACAGAATTGTATTGTAAAAACCGAATGTTACCATAAAACGTCGTTCGTAAATATTCTGCTTAACATATTCAATACAAAATCTTTTTTTTTCTTCTAAACTTGCAACAAATAACATACACTGTATATGGGTTGTAGTCTTAAAAAATGACCATCAGACATTTTAAAACGCAGTATTTACATGGGGTATCAAAAACGTGAAAATAAAATATTTTGAAACTGACATTTGATGCGCTAAAAACGACTTATAATTAAAAACAAATAGAACTGTATTAATGAAGTCTGTAGTTTTTTTATAGGGTCAAGGGCGTTACCCTATGTAGAATTTGCCCTCTGGAAGAATTTAAGAGTTGAAGTACTAGTACTAGTACAAATAGTAATAGTAGTAGTAGTGGTAGTAGTAGTAGTAAAAGTAGTATTAATGGTAGTATAGTAATAGTAGTAGTAGTAGTAGTAGAGGTAGAAGTAGTAGAAGTAGTAGTAGTAGAAGTGATAATGGTATAGTAGTAGTAGTAGTAGTAATAATAGTAGTAGTAGCAGTAGTAGTTGTTGTATAAGTAGTAGTACTAGTATTCATTATTATAAATAAAAGCTGTGAACATTCCAGTGTCAAGTATTTAAAAAAAATGCAAATGATGTTAACACGATGACAATGGATATGGTTCATTTCCAAAAGAAAGAACATGTTTAGACTTAAAACGAAACTAAATCTCAAATCAAAAGAAAATTATTCAAGGTTGAAGGCGTCGTTCCACAATTTGCGACTCTCCACTAAAGTGTCAAACGTGTACCATATATGATGCAAAAGATACTGTAGTATGCCTAGCTGTTTATCTTAAAATGTTTGTTGAAATGCTCCACAGGGAATGGAGAAAGTGCATAATAAAGTGTGCGGGAAAGACAGGATCCGTTGACCAGGGTAACAATATATCTGTAAAAGGGCTACATAAAACAGAATTGTATTGTAAAAACCGAATGTTACCATAAAACGTCGTTCGTAAATATTTTGCTTAACATATTCAATACAAACATATCTTTTGTTTTTCTAAACTTGCAACAAATAACATACATGGGTTTTAGTCTGAAAATGACCATCAGACATTTTAAAACGCAGTATTTACATGGGGTATCAAAAACGTGAAAATAA
Source organism: Lytechinus pictus (assembly GCF_037042905.1). Lineage (NCBI taxonomy): Eukaryota > Metazoa > Echinodermata > Echinoidea > Temnopleuroida > Toxopneustidae > Lytechinus > Lytechinus pictus. Next base: position 16,777,603 of record NC_087252.1, on the reverse strand, counting down.
GATATTTTGAAACTGACATATGATGCGTTAAAAGCGACATATAATTAAAAAAACAAATAGAACTGTATTAATGAAGTCTGTAGTTTTTTGTATTGGGTCAAAGGCGTTACCCCATGTAGGATTTGCCCTCTGAAACAAACTAAGAGTTGTAGTACTAGTACTAGTAGAAGAAGTAGAGGTAGTAGTAGTAGTAGTAGTAGTAGTAGTAGTAGTAGAAGTCGTATCAGTAATAGTAGTATAGTAAGAGTAGTAGTAGTAGTAGTAGTAGTAGTAGTAGTAGAAGTGATAATGGTATAGAAGTAGTAGTGGTAGAAGTAGCAGTAGTAGTAGTAGTAATAGTAGTAGTAGTAGTAGTAGTAGTAGTAGTAGTAGTAGAAGTAGAAGTAGTAGTAGAAACAGAAGTGGTACACTGTAAAAAATGAAGTGGTAATTTAGCACTTACAGTGCTTGTATAGTGACTGCACTACGAGTGCCTGTTTTACAATTCAAATTTAAACCAAAAAAATAAGCACTCGTAATGCAGTCAATCTACAAGCACTGTAAGTGCTAAATTACCACTTCATTTTTTACAGAGTAGTAGCGGTTTAATAAAAGTAGTAGTTGTAGAAGTAGTAGTACAAGTATTCATTAATAACAAAATGTGAACATTCCAGTGTCAGATATTGAAAGAAAAAATGCAAATTATGTTAACGCAGTGGATATGATTAATTTCATTTATTTATTTATTTTTTTTCTCTTTTTTAAAACACGGATCTAAAGCAAAATACCGTATTGGTTCTTACATACCATGAATGCAAAAGAAATAACACGTTTAGACTTAAAAAGAAACTAAATCTGAAATCGAAACAAAATTATTCAAGGTTGAAGGCGTCGTTCCACAATTTTTCACTCTCCACTAAAGTGTTAAATGTGTACCAGGTATGGTGCAAAAGATGCTGTAGTATTCCTAGCTATTTGTTATAAAATGTTTGTTGAAATGTTCCCCAGGGAATGGAGAAAGTGCATAATAAAATGCGCCGGAGAGACAGGATCCGTTGACCAGGATAAAAATATATATGTAAAAGGGCTACGTAAAATAGAGTTGTATTGGAAAGAAAACGAATGTTACCATAAAACGTCGTTCGTAAATATTCTGCCTAATGTATTCAATACAAGCATACATTTTGTTTTTCTAAAATTGCAACAATTAACATACATGGGTTGTATTTTAAGAATGACCATCAGCCACTTTCAAAATGCAGTATTTACATGGAGTATCAAAAACATGAAAACATAATATTTTGAAACTGACATTTGATGCCCCAATGCGACTTATAATTAAAAACAAATAGATCTGTATTAATGAAGTCTGCAGGTTTTTTAATGGGGTCAAGGGCGTTACCCCATGTAGAATTTGCCAGCTGGAAGAATCTAAGAGTAGTAGTACTAGTACTAGTAAAAGTAGTAGTAGTAGTAGTAGTAGAAGTAATATTAGTGGTATTATAGTAATATTAGTAGTAGTAGTAGTAGTAGTAGATGTAGTAGTAGTAGTAGTAGTAGTAGTTGTTATTGTAGTAGTGGTGGTAGTAATAGTAATAGTAGTATTAGTTAGTCTGTAGGCACAGACCCTGATTGGAACTTTGATCAATAAGTTTGCCTCCACGCAAAGACTACCACATACAAAACTTGAGAGCCTTCAGTACACAAGGCATGAGTAGGCTGCACATTCAGACCATTAACTAGAGTGAAGGGTTTGCCCAGCAGACTAAGTAGTAGTAGCAGTAGTAGTAGTAGTAGTAGTAGTAGTAGTAGAGGTAGTATTAGCAGCAGTAGTGGTAGTAGCGGTGTATTAGTAGTAGTAGTAGTTGTTGTAGAAGTAGTATTACTAGTAATTATTATTATAAATAAAAAGCTGTGAACATTTCAGTGTCAGGTATTGAAAAAAATGCAATTGATGTTAACACAAAGACAATGGATATGGTTCATTTCACTTTCAATTTATTTTATTTTTTGTCCTTTTTATAACACGGATCTGAAGCAAAATACCAAATTGGTTCTTACATACCATGAATACAAAAGAAATAACATGTTTAGATTTAAAACGAAACTAAATCTCAAATAAAAAGAAAATTATTCAAGGTTAAAGGCGTCGTTCCAGAAATTGCCAATCTCCACTAAAGTGTCAAACGTGTACCAGGTATGATGCAAAAGATACTGTAGTATGCCTAGCTATTTATCTTAAAATGTTTGTTGAAATGCTCCCCAGGGAATGAAGAAAATGCATAGAAAAGTGCGCCGGAAAGACAGGATCCGTTGACCAAGATAACAATATATCTGTAAAAGGGCTACATAAAACAGAATTGTATTGTAAAAACCGAATGTTACCATAAAACGTCGTTCGTAAATATTCTGCTTAACATATTCAATACAAAATCTTTTTTTTTCTTCTAAACTTGCAACAAATAACATACACTGTATATGGGTTGTAGTCTTAAAAAATGACCATCAGACATTTTAAAACGCAGTATTTACATGGGGTATCAAAAACGTGAAAATAAAATATTTTGAAACTGACATTTGATGCGCTAAAAACGACTTATAATTAAAAACAAATAGAACTGTATTAATGAAGTCTGTAGTTTTTTTATAGGGTCAAGGGCGTTACCCTATGTAGAATTTGCCCTCTGGAAGAATTTAAGAGTTGAAGTACTAGTACTAGTACAAATAGTAATAGTAGTAGTAGTGGTAGTAGTAGTAGTAAAAGTAGTATTAATGGTAGTATAGTAATAGTAGTAGTAGTAGTAGTAGAGGTAGAAGTAGTAGAAGTAGTAGTAGTAGAAGTGATAATGGTATAGTAGTAGTAGTAGTAGTAATAATAGTAGTAGTAGCAGTAGTAGTTGTTGTATAAGTAGTAGTACTAGTATTCATTATTATAAATAAAAGCTGTGAACATTCCAGTGTCAAGTATTTAAAAAAAATGCAAATGATGTTAACACGATGACAATGGATATGGTTCATTTCACTTTCAATTTGTTTTATTTTTTCACATTTATATAACACGGATCTCAAGCAAAATACCAAATTGGTTCTTACATACCATGAATACAAAAGAAAGAACATGTTTAGACTTAAAACGAAACTAAATCTCAAATCAAAAGAAAATTATTCAAGGTTGAAGGCGTCGTTCCACAATTTGCGACTCTCCACTAAAGTGTCAAACGTGTACCATATATGATGCAAAAGATACTGTAGTATGCCTAGCTGTTTATCTTAAAATGTTTGTTGAAATGCTCCACAGGGAATGGAGAAAGTGCATAATAAAGTGTGCGGGAAAGACAGGATCCGTTGACCAGGGTAACAATATATCTGTAAAAGGGCTACATAAAACAGAATTGTATTGTAAAAACCGAATGTTACCATAAAACGTCGTTCGTAAATATTTTGCTTAACATATTCAATACAAACATATCTTTTGTTTTTCTAAACTTGCAACAAATAACATACATGGGTTTTAGTCTGAAAATGACCATCAGACATTTTAAAACGCAGTATTTACATGGGGTATCAAAAACGTGAAAATAAGATATTTTGAAACTGACATATGATGCGTTAAAAGCGACATATAATTAAAAAAACAAATAGAACTGTATTAATGAAGTCTGTAGTTTTTTGTATTGGGTAAAAGGCGTTACCCCATGTAGGATTTGCCCTCTGAAACAAACTAAGAGTTGTAGTACTAGTACTAGTAGAAGAAGTAGAGGTAGTAGTAGTAGTAGTAGTAGTAGTAGTAGTAGAAGTCGTATCAGTAATAGTAGTATAGTAAGAGTAGTAGTAGTAGTAGTAGTAGTAGTAGTAGTAGAAGTGATAATGGTATAGAAGTAGTAGTGGTAGAAGTAGCAGTAGTAGTAGTAGTAATAGTAGTAGTAGTAGTAGTAGTAGTAGTAGTAGTAGTAGAAGTAGAAGTAGTAGTAGAAACAGAAGTGGTACACTGTAAAAAATGAAGTGGTAATTTAGCACTTACAGTGCTTGTATAGTGACTGCACTACGAGTGCCTGTTTTACAATTCAAATTTAAACCAAAAAAATAAGCACTCGTAATGCAGTCAATCTACAAGCACTGTAAGTGCTAAATTACCACTTCATTTTTTACAGAGTAGTAGCGGTTTAATAAAAGTAGTAGTTGTAGAAGTAGTAGTACAAGTATTCATTAATAACAAAATGTGAACATTCCAGTGTCAGATATTGAAAGAAAAAATGCAAATGATGTTAACGCAGTGGATATGATTAATTTCATTTTTTTATTTATTTTTTTTCTCTTTTTTAAAACACGGATCTAAAGCAAAATACCGTATTGGTTCTTACATACCATGAATGCAAAAGAAATAACACGTTTAGACTTAAAAAGAAACTAAATCTGAAATCGAAACAAAATTATTCAAGGTTGAAGGCGTCGTTCCACAATTGTCCACTCTCCACTAAAGTGTTAAATGTGTACCAGGTATGGTGCAAAAGATGCTGTAGTATTCCTAGCTATTTGTTATAAAATGTTTGTTGAAATGTTCCCCAGGGAATGGAGAAAGTGCATAATAAAATGCGCCGGAGAGACAGGATCCGTTGACCAGGATAAAAATATATATGTAAAAGGGCTACGTAAAATAGAGTTGTATTGGAAAGAAAACGAATGTTACCATAAAACGTCGTTCGTAAATATTCTGCCTAATGTATTCAATACAAGCATACATTTTGTTTTTCTAAAATTGCAACAATTAACATACATGGGTTGTATTTTAAGAATGACCATCAGCCACTTTCAAAATGCAGTATTTACATGGAGTATCAAAAACATGAAAACATAATATTTTGAAACTGACATTTGATGCCCCAATGCGACTTATAATTAAAAACAAATAGATCTGTATTAATGAAGTCTGCAGGTTTTTTAATGGGGTCAAGGGCGTTACCCCATGTAGAATTTGCCAGCTGGAAGAATCTAAGAGTAGTAGTACTAGTACTAGTAAAAGTAGTAGTAGTAGTAGTAGTAGAAGTAATATTAGTGGTATTATAGTAATATTAGTAGTAGTAGTAGTAGTAGTAGATGTAGTAGTAGTAGTAGTAGTAGTAGTAGTTGTTATTGTAGTAGTGGTGGTAGTAATAGTAACAGTAGTAGTAGTTAGTCTGTAGGCACAGACCCTGATTGGAACTTTGATCAATAAGTTTGCCTCCACGCAAAGACTACCACATACAAAACTTGAGAGCCTTCAGTAAACAAGGCATGAGTAGGCTGCACATTCAGACCATTAACTAGAGTGAAGGGTTTGCCCAGCAGACTAAGTAGTAGTAGCAGTAGTAGTAGTAGTAGTAGTAGTAGTAGTAGAGGTAGTATTAGCAGCAGTAGTGGTAGTAGCGGTGTATTAATAGTAGTAGTAGTTGTTGTAGAAGTAGTATTACTAGTAATTATTATTATAAATAAAAAGCTGTGAACATTTCAGTGTCAGGTATTGAAAAAAATGCAATTGATGTTAACACAAAGACAATGGATATGGTTCATTTCACTTTCAATTTATTTTATTTTTTGTCCTTTTTATAACACGGATCTGAAGCAAAATACCAAATTGGTTCTTACATACCATGAATACAAAAGAAATAACATGTTTAGATTTAAAACGAAACTAAATCTCAAATAAAAAGAAAATTATTCAAGGTTAAAGGCGTCGTTCCAGAAATTGCCAATCTCCACTAAAGTGTCAAACGTGTACCAGGTATGATGCAAAAGATACTGTAGTATGCCTAGCTATTTATCTTAAAATGTTTGTTGAAATGCTCCCCAGGGAATGAAGAAAATGCATAGAAAAGTGCGCCGGAAAGACAGGATCCGTTGACCAGGATAACAATATATCTGTAAAAGGGCTACATAAAACAGAATTGTATTGTAAAAACCGAATGTTACCATAAAACGTCGTTCGTAAATATTCTGCTTAACATATTCAATACAAAATCTTTTTTTTTCTTCTAAACTTGCAACAAATAACATATATGGGTTGTAGTCTTAAAAAAATGACCATCAGACATTTTAAAACGCAGTATTTACATGGGGTATCAAAAACGTGAAAATAAAATATTTTGAAACTGACATTTGATGCGCTAAAAACGACTTATAATTAAAAACAAATAGAACTGTATTAATGAAGTCTGTAGTTTTTTTATAGGGTCAAGGGCGTTACCCTATGTAGAATTTGCCCTCTGGAAGAATTTAAGAGTTGAAGTACTAGTACTAGTACAAATAGTAATAGTAGTAGTAGTGGTAGTAGTAGTAGTAAAAGTAGTATTAATGGTAGTATAGTAATAGTAGTAGTAGTAGTAGTAGAGGTAGAAGTAGTAGAAGTAGTAGTAGTAGAAGTGATAATGGTATAGTAGTAGTAGTAGTAGTAATAATAGTAGTAGTAGCAGTAGTAGTTGTTGTATAAGTAGTAGTACTAGTATTCATTATTATAAATAAAAGCTGTGAACATTCCAGTGTCAAGTATTTAAAAAAAATGCAAATGATGTTAACACGATGACAATGGATATGGTTCATTTCACTTTCAATTTGTTTTATTTTTTCACATTTATATAACACGGATCTCAATCAAAATACCAAATTGGTTCTTACATACCATGAATACAAAATAAATAACATGTTTAGACTTAAAACGAAACTAAATCTCAAATCAAAAGAAAATTATTCAAGGTTGAAGGCGTCGTTCCACAATTTGCCACACTCCACTAAAGTGTCAAACGTGTACCAGATATGATGCAAAATATACTGTAGTATGACTAGCTGTTTATCTTTAAATGTTTGTTGAAATGCTCCACAGGGAATGGAGAAAGTGCATAATAAAGTGTGCGGGAAAGACAGGATCCGTTGACCGGGGTAACAATATATCTGTAAAAGGGCTACATAAAACTGAATTGTATTGTAAAAACCGAATGTTACCATAAAACGTCCTTCGTAAATATTCTGCTTAACATATTGAATACAAACATATCTTTTGTTATTCTAAACTTGCAACAAATAACATACATGGGTTTTAGTCTGAAAATGACCATCAGACATTTTCAAAACGTCGTATTTTCATGGGGTATCAAAAACGTGGAAATACAATATTTTGAAACTGACATATGATGCGCTAAAAGCGACTTTATTAATGAAGTCTGTAGTTTTTTTTAATGGAGTCAAGGGCGTTACCCCATGTAAAATTTGCCCTCTGAAATAAACCAAAAGTAGTAGTATTAGTACTAGTAGAAGAAGTAGAGGTAGTAGTAGTAGTAGCAGTAGTAGTAGTAGTAGTAGTAGAAAAAGTCGTATCAGTAATAGTAGTATAGTAAGAGTAGTAGTAGTAGTATTAGTAGTAGTAATAGAAGTGATAATGGTATAGTAGTAGTAAAGGTAGTAGTAGTAGTAGTAGTAGTAGTAATAGTAGTAGGAGTAGTAATAGTAGAAGTAGCAGTAGTAGTAGAAGCAGTAGTGGTACACTGTAAAAAATGAAGTGGTAATTTAGCACTTACAGTGCTTCTATAGTGACTGCACTACGAGTGCCTATATTTTAGTTCAAAATTTAAACCAAAACAATTAGCACTCGTACAAGCACTGTAATTGCTAAATTAGCACTTCATTTTTTACAGAGTAGTAGCGGTTTAATAAAAGTAGTAGTTGTAGAAGTAGTAGTACAAATATTCATTAATAACAAAATGTGAACATTCCAGTGTCAGATATTGAAAGAAAAAAATGCAAATGATGTTAACGCAGTGGATATGATTCATTTCATTTTCAATTTATTTTTTTTCTCCTTTTTTAACACGGATCTAAAGCAAAATACCGTATTGGTTCTTACATACCATGAATACAAAAGAAATAACATGTTTAGACTTAAAAAGAAACTAAATCTGAAATCGAAACAAAATTATTCAAGGTTGAAGGCGTCGTTCCACAATTTTCCACTCTCAACTAAAGTGTTAAATGTGTACCAGGTATGGTGCAAAAGATGTTGTAGTATGCCTAACTATTTGTTATAAAATATTTGTTGAAATGTTCCCCAGGGAATGGAGAAAGGGCATAATAAAGTGCGCCGGAAAGACAGGATCCGTTGACCAAGATAACAATATACCTGTATAAGGGCTACATAAAATAGAGTTGTATTGGAAAGAAAACGAATGTTACCATAAAACGTCGTTCGTAAATATTTTGCCTAATGTATTCAATACATACATACCTTTTGTTTTTCTAAAATTGCAACAATTAACCTACATGGGTTGTAGTCTAAAAATGACCATCAGCCATTTTCAAAATGCAGTATTTGCTTGGAGTATCAAAAAACGTGAAAATATAGCATTTTGAAACTGATATTTGATGCCCTAATGCGACTTATAATTAAAAACAAATAGATCTGTATTAATGAAGTCTGCAGTTTTTTTTATGGGGTCAAGGGCGTTACCCCATGTAGAATTTGCCCTCTGGAAGAATCTAAGAGTAGTAGTACTAGTTCTAGTAGAAATAGTAGTAGTAGTAGTAGAAGTTGTATTAGTGGTAGTATAGTAATAGTAGTATTAGTAGTAGTAGTAGATGTAGTAGTAGTAGTAGTAGTAGTAGTAGTTGTAGTAGTAGTGGTGGTCGTATTAGTAATAGTAGTAGTAGTAGTAGTAGTAGTAGTAATAGTTGTTGTTGTAGTAGTAGTGGTGGTAGTAGTAGTAATAGTAGTAGTAGTAGTAGTTGTTGTAGAAGTAGTAGTACTAGTATTCATTATTATAAATAAAAAGCTGTGAACACTCCAGTGTCAAGTATTAAAAAAAATGCTAATGATGTTAACACGATGACAATGGATATGGTTCATTCAATTTTCAATTTATTTTATTTTTTCTACTTTTTATAACACGGATCTCAAGCAAAATACCAAATTGGTTCTTACATACCATGAATACAAAAGAAATAACATGCTTAGACTTAAAACGAAACTAAATCTCAAATCAAAAGAAAATTATTCAAGGTTGAAGGCGTCGTTCCACAATTTGCCACTCTCCACTAAAGGGTCAAACGTGTACCAGGTATGATGCAAAATATACTGTACTATGCCTTGCTATTTGTTTTAAAATGTTTGTTCAAATACTCCCCGAGGAATTGAGAAAGTGCATAATAAAGAGTGCGGGAAAGACAGGATCCGTTGACCAGGGTAATAGTCCGGCAGCCCAGGAGATTTATTCAACCGAAAGCCGGACTTATGGCATGGACACTGAAGTTTACAAAAATCCATTGCTGCCAGGTTTTTCAGTGGTCTTTCCGTCGAAATGACGTTATATGACGTCACTACAAACTGGCCCTATTTCACAATTTTTAGACACACCGTTAAAAAAAACCTGATTTTACAGAAAAAATCAGGATTTTGCAGAAAGCAATATTACAGAATCATTCTGTAAATTCATTAAACAGGAATTTTTCTACAATTTAACAGAACAGGTCTGTTTTAAAAGGGGAAAATGGTGTTTTATTTAAGGAAATTTGTAAGGTTCCATACACTAAATACCAATTTCCTGTAATTTTACATGATATAATGTAAGATTACACAATCTGGTAAGATTACAGGTGTTCTCGAGACTTTGCTGCAGAAACTTCTTCTATTTTAAGGATAAATTGTCTAACAGTGCATTCTACACATAGCATGAAGTCAAGGGAGAATATCTCAGCCAAACCATGCTTGTTTTTTAATGAAACTTTCAAAATGTATTGTCCTAGTAGTGCAAAAGAGACATGCGAAATTTCAGGAACAGACGTTATTGTTTACATATGCAAATTACGTCATGAAATTTGCATATCATTAGTTTGGAAAATTTCTTGCTTCAAAAATTGTCGAAAATCGATGTGTGTTTTTTTTTAATATATATCCTGTCAAGCATATATCGTTCTCTTCCTCTGTATCTCTACTTTTAGGAATATGTGTCAGTAATTGGAAATTACATTATAGACTGTGTTTTTAACCCCCTTTGGAGCGTACATAGAAATCTTGCGTTTTGTATTTTACCTATCTATGGGAAAGTATGCCATTTTGGAGCCCCCATTGAGGAAAAAATGTTTCGGCTATGTAGTAAAGCCACTTTTTATATTTTGAAACTACATGGAGACATAAGAGTAGAGTTCCCTCTATCTGCTACATATAACGACGTGCTGGCATATTAAGGCATACCCCCCTTAAGGGGTTGCCAAAGTCACCCACCCCTTTTCCGTATTTTTCCAATATATGGGAAAATCTGCCAATTTTGGAGCCTCTGAAGCGGGTAGAAGTTGATGTGCCAGCACTTTTTTACATGTGGCTGATAGGAAAAAGCCTATTCTCTCATATCCAAGTGGTTTCCAAAAATAAAAGTGGCCTTTAATACAATATAGCAGAAATGCCCTTTTGCCTGAATGGGGGCTAAAACACTGCACATTTTTCAATAAACAGGGAAAATAGGCAAAAAACGTGGGGAGACTTCGGCAGCACCTGAAGGGGCGAGGCTTCAATTAGCCGGCACATTACGTAGCTGATAGAGAAGATCCTTCTTTTTAATCTCCATGAAGTTTCAAAACAATAAAAGTGGCTTTACTGCAAAGCGGAAGCACATTTTGCCTCAATGGTTCTCCAAAATGGCAAATTTTCCGAGAAAATACCAAAAAGGGATGGGGTGACTTTGGCAGCAACCTGAGGGGGTAGGCTTTGTTATGCCCTAACTTCTTTATAATTATGTAGCTGATAGAAAAGGCCAACTCTTTTGTCTCTAAGTGATTTAAAGGGAAAAATACATACACAAAACACAATTTTGCCACATTGGGGGCTCCAAAAAGGACGATATCTTAATAGTCAAGCCACAGATAAGGGTGGGGTACCTTCTACATGCTCTTGTGGGACTATGTTTTAAGGTGCCCAAACGTAATTGCATGCAAAATGCAGAGCAATGCCTCGATCCTCTCTCTTCTTCAGAGGTTTCGTTATTATAAAAGTTGCTTTGTGTAGAAAACGCCTTTTATCCTCATACAGGTAATATATACCTTTCTATCGCTACGCACGTGACATGCATTTCTGCGTGTAAGGCACATCAGCAAAGGCGATGCAAGATAAAAACAGATGTCAATGCACATGAAGATTACGGACCAAAACTTTTGAATAATTTTTTTATATTTTTCAAGATGTATTAACTGGACTATCCAGAAAACGATTTCACCCGATTTGTACTATCCAAATTATAGTAAAATGCGTATTCATTTAAAATTGTCCCATTGTCAGACTGTGAGCAAAAAAGATGAAAATAATTTATTTTCATCAAACACCCAATAGGGCCGCCAAAATTGTCAATTTTGAACCCCGTGGGACACGATTTGGCAAAGGGAACATCACGATTTTAGACACTTCAGGCAATACAAAAACGTTGATTAAAAATAAATTATCAGATTATAGTCCTGGATAGGCCCCATAGAAAACTGACCAAACCTTGTTTTTTCATTATATACAATATTTGTTGATGGTTTCTTGTCAAATCGAGGGTGGTGATTACGAATCTGTATGATGCCACTCGTGTAACTTTGAGCATTTTCCGCAAATTGGCAAAATCCAATATGGCCGCCAAAATATGCAAATTACCCATGAAAACCATAAAATTACCCGCACATTGGTTATAAAATGTATGCATTTGTGTTGCAGGAGTGAAATACTCTCTGAAAAAAAACGACTTTTGACAAAAAAATATTTTCTAGATATTCAAAATGGCCGCCAAAGACCCATGTATTCGATATTTTGTACAATATGAACGGGGAAAATAAAATTTCACAAAAGTGAGCACTAAATGCAAGTAATTGTGATTTTTAGTGAAATAATTGATCGAAAACATGATTGCTAACGAAATGTATCATTTGTTATAACATGTAAATAAATAAAGCATTTCAATATTAAAAAAACCCACCACAATGCCCTGACCATATTATGTACAATTTTCATGGGGACACAAGAAAATCACAAGAGTGTGTACTAAAAATGCATATTACCAGTATTAAGATAAGCGTGTGGAATACTGGCTAAAAGCATAATTTTTAACGAAATAAAAATGCAATTTATGTGATAAATGCTGTATGTTTACATTAAAAATGGCCGCCATAAGCCCATTATACATTATGTACAATGCGATTGGAGAAATTAATTTTCAAAAGAGTAAGAACTATAAAAAGCATGTAATTGTGATCACCGAGTAAAATAATGTCTGAAAACATGTATTCTAGCGAAACATATCATTTCTTTTGTCATGCATGAGATAAATGCTGTATAATTGTGAAATTCAAAATGGCCCCTGTAGGCCCTAACAGTATTATCTACAATGTAAATGTGGACATGTAATTTTGTAAGAATTTGGATTTACTTGACTATGAAATCCATAAAGTCCTGTTGTATGATAAAACAATATTTGAAAACATGATTTTTATGAAAGAAAGCATTTCTTCTGCCATGTAAGTGATAAATACTGTATTTTGATATTCAAAATAGCTGATACAAGCCCTAACTAAATTATGTTACATACGTATAGGGAATCTACTTTTTACAAGAGTGAAAATCATGAAATGCAAGTAACTGTGATGCATGAGTAAAAATATTGTCTTAAACATGATTTCTAAATAAATACGTCACACATTGGTAATGGAGGTAATAAATGATGTACTTTGACATTCAAAATGGCTGCCATAGGTCCTAAAAGTATTATGTACATTGTAATTTGGGACATAACATTTTGACAGAATTTGGCTTTGCTTGACTATAAGTATTGCATATAATTGTGATGTAAGAGTGAAATATTGTCTAAAACCATGGTTCCTAACGAAGTATGTCATATCTGGTGCATTTAAGATGATATATGCTGCATTCTGACATGGAAAATGGCCGCCATTGGCCATTACTGTACAATTTGAATGAGGACAGATAAATTTCACAAAACGGCATATGGCGGCCATTTAGAATTTATCACCTAAATTTTTAGATGATATGATATATTTCGTTAGTAATCATGTTTTCAGACAATATTTTCCTCATACAACACCATTTAGTCAAGCAAAGCCAAAAAAATTGTGTTTTTTAGACAGTATCCCATTTATTCATCACAAATAAATGCATTTCAGTGCTCACTCTTGTGATTTCGTTGGTCCTCTTTTCCATTGTACATAATACTGCTACGGCCTTCGGCGGCCATTTTGAATATCAAAATACAGCAGTTATCACATACATTGCATATTAAATTATATACAGTGTATCTCGTTAGCAATTGTGTTTTTAGTCAGTATTCCACTCGTTTCTCTTAATAATATGCATTTTAGTTGACCCCTTTGCCATAGAAAAAATACTATTTGGGCCAGTGGCAGCTATTTTGAATATTAAATACAACAATTTTCCCATACATGACATAATAAAGGATATATCATGTTAGCATTGATGATTATCGTATATTACTTGATTTGATTTGATTTATTTATTTCCACATTCCAATAACAAAAGCATATACAAGTGTAAACATTTTTGTCTTAGCATAACATAATAAGCAAATGATATAATTAATAACATATGCATATATACAATCTAATTAAAATATATTTATACCTGAATTTTTTTTTTTATTGTTAAAAAGAATTAGCAGATTTTTTTTTATATATACATACATTTGTATATCAACATAATGCATTTTGAAATGTGGGACACCTGTATCTTAAGCTTAGAGCTTGAAATTGATAAAGGCCTCAAAAGGAAACGGGAAGGAAAATCAGACAAACAGTGCAATACTTCGTCCATAGATCACAATTACTTGCAGTTCATAGATCATTTTGTGAAATATTAATTTTCCCTATTCATATTGTACATAATAGGGTATACAGAGGTCTGTGGCGGCCATTTCGAATATCAAAAAAACAAATATTTTATAAAAAAAATATTTTTTTCAGAGAGTATTTCACTCCTGCAACACAAATAAATACATGTTATAGCCAATTTGCTGGCAATGTTATGATTTTTGTAATTTGCATATTTTGGCGGCCATATTGGATTTTGCCAATTTGCAGAAAATGCTCAAGGTTACAAAAGTGGCATCATTTAGATTCGTAATCAGCACCCTCGAATAGACAAGAAACCATCAAAATATATTGTATATATGAAAAAACAAGGTTATGCCTCTTCTATCCTTGACTATTATGATGGTGCACTGGAACCCCCATTTCCGACTCGACTACAATAATGCAGTCATACATGGCATAGGTTCGTTGTTGAAAACTAGGCTTAAAACGTAGCCTTTAGACTGTCAAGTGGGCAATTAATATTTGCTGAAATCATTTATTTATCAGCACCTTAGGTGTAAAGATGGCAGTGGTATTAATGGCAGCGATAATAATGGCAAATGTAAAACAAGTTGCAGTGGTAATAATGGAAGCGGTGATAATGGCATAGGTAAACATGGCAGGGAGAATAATGGCAGAGGTAGAAATGACAGGGGTTTTAATGGAAGAGGTAAAAATGGCAGAAGTAAAAACATAGAGGTATTACTGCCAGTCGTAAACCCCAATGCAATAAATTGTCAAAAGGCTCCCGCATGTACATAGATTAGAAAACAAGTGCATGTCACGGTAAGGCATTTCATCATAACATGTCTTCATCGGCCTAACAATGCTATTTACGAATTCGATGGAGGTGTACATGTACCTTGAGGGTTTTTTTTTTTTTAAGAATATAAAGGACAGAAATTTCTTCACTTAATTTATCAGAAGCAAAATGAAACTGCACTATTCTCATTAATCTTTTAATAACATTTCATTTTGTATGGTTGGTTATTTTGATCTAAAGCTTTGGATGGCGTCTGTACTAATCTTTTTAAATATTTGAATAACAATATAGCACGCATTCCGAGGTTCTAAGCTGAATTTGTAACTTATGAAAATCAATAATAATCTTGTTTTGCCTGGTAAGCCAGTTTGGGATCGATCGAGGGTCTGGTTCAGAAACTTTCAATAAATGAAGACCCTAGATCGTTACCACTGCGTCCGATATGATATTAAATATATAAATGCCTTGATGATCTTAACCCTTGGAAGCGGGAGATGCTGTTGGTATTTTATGCACTATAAGCAACACCCACCTGGAAATTGGGTTCGTATGCTAAAATGTGGAGATTTGACACAAATCTCTGTTATTTTGGACAGAAGAGAAAACTTTGTTTATTATCTGATTGGTGCTATTTTTTGTTGTAATCTTTTTCCCCCTTCTGAACAAACCCCATTTTATTTTGGAGTGAATTTTTTTTCTTGACTTTAACAAACCAACACCCCATTTATCTTTCCGGTTTGCCTCTGCCATCTTTAACTTTAATAATAATAATAATAATAATAATACATGAGATTTGTATAGCGCACTTCCCATCTTGATTAGATGCTTAAGGTGCTTCAGAGCAGAACAACAAAATATATTTACATATAATATATGTCTGAACAATAAGTCAATGTCTATCAAAAAGCACTCTTATACAGGTATGTTTTCAGGTTGCCCTTGAAGGTAGACACTGAAGTCTGGGTTTTCAAACTCTGTGGAAGAGAATTCCACAGGTTAGGCCCTGCATGAGCAAAGGCCCATTCCCCGCATGATTTCTTAGCAACTGGAATTTGTAAGAGATTATAATGATGAGGATCGTAAGGTTCTTGAGGGTTGGTAATTATGCATCAAAGACTTATTGAAACTAGGGGGAAGTTCCATTAAACTGTATGACAAATCATAAGAAGGATTTTAAAGACTATGCGTTCCTTCAGGTGCAGCCAGTGAAGAGTCTTCAATATAGGGGTGACAGCGGCGTTACTACGGGGGGCATGGTGGGTGGGGCACGTGCCCCCCCCCCCCCCCATCAGCTGACCAAAAAAAAGGGGGAAAAGGAGAAAAAGAGGGAGAAAGGTAGAGAAACATAGTGGGAAAGATAAATTATTGTTCATTATATTGTTATATCATATCATAATTATGTTATGTTATATTACATAAGAACCATTTTTTTCATAACTCTATGAAACGAAATTTGCTTAGGGCCTACATGTATGTCTTCATTTTCCTCGTGCTCACATTGTCTGTTTAACGAGATATATAATCCTGTTGGACTAAAACCTCCCGTTTTCAAGTCAAGATACATCAAATATATTTCCTCTCACTTTGAGTTATTATTCTTTTATGTAGTGAAATATGTTTTTTTTTTCATGGCTGCTTAAAGTGATTGCTCCATTTTAAGGTGTTAATATAAAACATTTCCTGTCCGTGCTTATGTTCGCATTAGTGGATTGGTGAGATATGTCTGCTCGCCATGAATTCCTAAAATTAGTCCTTAAATGTCCCTTTTTCTGATCTGAATATAAGAAATTTCAGCTCGCGCTTCGCGCTCGCATCATTAGGTTAGTGAAATACGTATGGTCTTAGTGAATTCTTACAAACAAGCCTTAGAATACCCCTCTTCAAGTCTGAATTTCAAAATTTTTCAGCTCGCGTTTGATTCGCACTCGCAATATTTGATTAGTGATATGCGTATGTTAATCATGATTACAATGACTACAAGTGTGTTTAGATGTAATTCCAACAAAATCAGCAAGCGCTTGGCATTAGATGACTATGGTGAGATATGTTTACTCATAATGGATTCCTAAAATATAGTCCTTATATGTCACTGTTTGGAGTCAATGTATACAAAAATTTCAGCTCGCGCTTCGCGCTCGCATTGTTTAGCGAGACAGGTACTTATTATGATTTCAAAAATTTGATTATAATGTCTCTTTTTGGCTATGAATATAAAAAAGTTTCAGCTCGCGCCTCGTGCTCGCATTATTTGATCAGTGAGATACATATCCGTTTAATGGCACTGTCCTTAAAATGTCTCTATTAGGTCAGTATACTTGGCAACTGAGCACGCGAAGCACGCTCAAAGTGACTCCAAATGTTTGCTGGTGCCCCCCCCCCATGCCGTGACCCACGGTACGCCATTGAGGGGGGATATGGCTCGGCTTGCTAGACAGAGCTAAAATACGCGCAGCTGTATTTTGCAACCTCGGCAACTTCTTTAAGTTAAGAATCTTGCAAGTTGTAAGGAGACTTTTTTTTAATGGGGTCAAGGGCGTTACCCCATGTAGAATATGCCCTCTGGAAGAATCTAAGAGTAGTAGTACTAGTTCTAGTAGAAATAGTAGTAGTAATAGTAGAAGTAGTATTAGTGGAAGTATAGTAATAGTAGTATTAGTAGTAGTAGTAGATGTAGTAGTAGTAGTAGTAGTTGTTGTTGTAGTAGTAGTGGTGGTGGTAGTAGTAGTAATAGTAGTAGTAGTAGTAGCAGTAGTAGTTGTTGTATAAGTAGTAGTACTAGTATTCATTATCATAAATAAAAGCTGTGAACATTCCAGTGTCAAGTATTGAAAAAAAATGCAAATGATGTTAACACGATGACAATGGATATGGTTCATTTCTCTTTCAATTTGTTTTATTTTTTTACGTTTTTATAACACGGATCTCAAGCAAAATACCAAATTGGTTCTTACATACCATGAATACAAAAGAAATAACATGTTTAGATTTAAAACGAAACTAAATCTCAAATAAAAAGAAAATTATTCAAGGTTAAAGGCGTCGTTCCAGAAATTGCCACTCTCCACTAAAGTGTCAAACGTGTACCAGGTATGATGCAAAAGATACTGTAGTATGCCTAGCTATTTATCTTAAAATGTTTGTTGAAATGTTCCACAGGGAATGGAGAAAGTGCATAATAAAGTGTGCGGGAAAGACAGGATCCGTTGACCGGGGTAACAATATATCTGTAAAAGGACTACATAAAACAGAATTGTATTGTAAAAACCGAATGTTACCATAAAACGTCCTTCGTAGATATTCTGCTTAACATATTCAATACAAAAACTTTTTTTTTTCTAAACTTGCAACAAATAACATACATGGGTTGTAGTCTTAAAAAATGACCATCAGACATTTTCAAAACGTAGTATTTTCATGGGGTATCAAAAACGTGGAAATAAAATATTTTGAAACTGACATTTGATGCGCTAAAAACGACTTATAATTAAAAACAAATAGAACTGTATTAATGAAGTCTGTAGTTTTTTTATAGGGTCAAGGGCGTTACCCTATGTAGAATTTGCCCTCTGGAAGAATTTAAGAGTTGAAGTACTAGTACTAGTACAAATAGTAATAGTATTAGTAGTGGTAGTAGTAGTAGTAAAAGTAGTATTAGTGGTAGTATAGTAATAGTAGTAGTAGTAGTAGTAGAGGTAGAAGTAGTAGAAGTAGTAGTAGTAGAAGTGATAATGGTATAGTAGTAGTAGTAGTAGTAATAATAGTAGTAGTAGCAGTAGTAGTTGTTGTATAAGTAGTAGTACTAGTATTCATTATTATAAATAAAAGCTGTGAACATTCCAGTGTCAAGTATTTAAAAAAAATGCAAATGATGTTAACACGATGACAATGGATATGGTTCATTTCACTTTCAATTTTTTTTATTTTTTCACATTTTTATAACACGGATCTCAAGCAAAATACCAAATTGGTTCTTACATACCATGAATACAAAAGAAATAACATGTTTAGACTTAAAACGAAACTACATGTAAATCTCAAATCAAAAGAAAATTATTCAAGGTTGAAGGCGTCGTTCCACAATTTGCCACACTCCACTAAAGTGTCAAACGTGTACCAGATATGATGCAAAATATACTGTAGTATGCCTAGCTGTTTATCTTAAAATGTTTGTTGAAATGCTCCACAGGGAATGGAGAAAGTGCATAATAAAGTGTGCGGGAAAGACAGGATCCGTTGACCGGGGTAACAATATATCTGTAAAAGGGCTACATAAAACTGAATTGTATTGTAAAAACCGAATGTTACCATAAAACGTCCTTCGTAAATATTCTGCTTAACATATTGAATACAAACATATCTTTTGTTATTCTAAACTTGCAACAAATAACATACATGGGTTTTAGTCTGAAAATGACCATCAGACATTTTCAAAACGTCGTATTTTCATGGGGTATCAAAAACGTCGAAATACAATATTTTGAAACTGACATATGATGCGCTAAAAGCGACTTATGATTAAAAACAAATAGAACTGTATTAATGAAGTCTGTAGTTTTTTTTAATGGAGTCAAGGGCGTTACCCCATGTAAAATTTGCCCTCTGAAAGAAACCAAAAGTAGTAGTATTAGTACTAGTAGAAGAAGTAGAGGTAGTAGTAGTAGTAGCAGTAGTAGTAGTAGTAGTAGTAGAAGAAGTCGTATCAGTAATAGTAGTATAGTAAGAGTAGTAGTAGTAGTATTAGTAGTAGTAATAGAAGTGATAATGGTATAGTAGTAGTAAAGGTAGTAGTAGTAGTAGTAATAGTAGTAGTAGTAGTAATAGTAGAAGTAGCAGTAGTAGTAGAAGCAGTAGTGGTACACTGTAAAAATTGAAGTGGTAATTTAGCACTTACAGTGCTTCTATAGTGACTGCACTACGAGTGCCTATATTTTAGTTCAAATTTAAACCAAAACAATTAGCACTCGTACAAGCACTGTAATTGCTAAATTAGCACTTCATTTTTTACAGAGTAGTAGCGGTTTAATAAAAGTAGTAGTTGTAGAAGTAGTAGTAGAAATATTCATTAATAACAAAATGTGAACATTCCAGTGTCAGATATTGAAAGAAAAAAATGCAAATGATGTTAACGCAGTGGATATGATTCATTTCATTTTCAATTTATTTTTTTCTCCTTTTTTAACACGGATCTAAAGCAAAATACCGTATTGGTTCTTACATACCATGAATACAAAAGAAATAACATGTTTAGACTTAAAAAGAAACTAAATCTGAAATCGAAACAAAATTATTCAAGGTTGAAGGCGTCGTTCCACAATTTTCCACTCTCAACTAAAGTGTTAAATGTGTACCAGGTATGGTGCAAAAGATGTTGTAGTATGCCTAACTATTTGTTATAAAATGTTTGTTGAAATGTTCCCCAGGGAATGGAGAAAGAGCATAATAAAGTGCGCCGGAAAGACAGGATCCGTTGACCAGGATAACAATATACCTGTATAAGGGCTACATAAAAAAGAGTTGTATTGAAAAGAAAACGAATGTTACCATAAAACGTCGTTCGTAAATATTTTGCCTAATGTATTCAATACATACATACCTTTTGTTTTTCTAAAATTGCAACAATTAACCTACATGGGTTGTAGTCTAAATATGACCATCAGCCATTTTCAAAATGCAGTATTTGCTTGGAGTATCAAAAAACGTGAAAATATAGTATTTTGAAACTGATATTTGATGC
This sequence comes from Lytechinus pictus, assembly GCF_037042905.1. Taxonomy (NCBI): domain Eukaryota; kingdom Metazoa; phylum Echinodermata; class Echinoidea; order Temnopleuroida; family Toxopneustidae; genus Lytechinus; species Lytechinus pictus. Next base: position 16,757,264 of record NC_087252.1, on the reverse strand, counting down.
CCTAATGCGACTTATAATTAAAAACAAATAGATCTGTATTAATGATGTCTGCAGTTTTTTTAATGGGGTCAAGGGCGTTACCCCATGTAGAATTTGCCCTCTGGAAGAATCTAAGAGTAGTAGTACTAGTTCTAGTAGAAATAGTAGTAGTAGTAGTAGAAGTAGTATTAGTGGTAGTATAGTAATAGTAGTATTAGTAGTAGTAGTAGATGTAGTAGTAGTAGTAGTAGTAGTAGTAGTTGTAGTAGTAGTGGTGGTCGTATTAGTAATAGTAGTAGTAGTAGTAGTAGTAGTAGTAATAGTTGTTGTTGTAGTAGTAGTGGTGGTAGTAGTAGTAATAGTAGTAGTAGTAGTAGTTGTTGTAGAAGTAGTAGTACTAGTATTCATTATTATAAATAAAAAGCTGTGAACACTCCAGTGTCAAGTATTTAAAAAAAATTATAATGATGTTAACACGATGACAATGGATATGGTTCATTCAATTTTCAATTTATTTTATTTTTTCTACTTTTTATAACACGGATCTCAAGCAAAATACCAAATTGGTTCTTACATACCATGAATACAAAAGAAATAACATGCTTAGACTTAAAACGAAACTAAATCTCAAATCAAAAGAAAATTATTCAAGGTTGAAGGCGTCGTTCCACAATTTGCCACTCTCCACTAAAGGGTCAAACGTGTACCAGGTATGATGCAAAATATACTGTACTATGCCTTGCTATTTGTTTTAAAATGTTTGTTCAAATGCTCCCCGAGGAATTGAGAAAGTGCATAATAAAGAGTGCGGGAAAGACAGGATCCGTTGACCAGGGTAATAGTCCGGCAGCCCAGGAGATTTATTCAACCGAAAGCCGGACTTATGGCATGGACACTGAAGTTTACAAAAATCCATTGCTGCCAGGTTTTTCAGTGGTCTTTCCGTCGAAATGACGTTATATGACGTCACTACAAACTGGCCCTATTTCACAATTTTTAGACACACCGTTAAAAAAACCCTGATTTTACAGAAAAAATCAGGATTTTGCAGAAAGCAATATTACAGAATCATTCTGTAAATTCATAAAACAGAAATTTTTCTACAATATAACAGAACATGTCTGTTTAAAAAGGGGAAAATGGTGTTTTATTTAAGGAAATTTTTAAGGTTCCATACACTAAATACCAATTTCCTGTAATTTTACATGATATAATGTAAGATTACACAATCTGGTAAGATTACAGGTGTTCTTGAGACTTTGCTGCAGAAACTTCTTCTATTTTAAGGATAAATTGTCTAACAGTGCATTCTACACATAGCATGAAGTCAAGGGAGAATATCTCAGCCAAACCATGCTTGTTTTTTAACCCTCAATCACCCGGGGTATTTTGATTCTTGTCATTCCCGGGGGGGGGGGGCCATTATGGCCCCCCCTTAAGATCTCGGCCGCTGATCGCTCGAGCGACGCAAAAATTTGCATGCTGGTTGTGTGCGATGTAATCTACAAGGCTGTATGGTAAAATTTTCCAAAATAATGAGATTTTATTTTATATGAATTAATTATGCTAATTTATGCATAAATCATACTTTTTGCTCTAATTCACTAAATAAAGCTCCTAGAATGCTAATTTTTGGTTAAAATATTCTTTGTAGCATTCTTAACAATCGCAATTAAAAAAAACTTCGGTTTGGAAATCAATTTCTTATGTATTTTATTGTTTTATGAATTTCTTATGTATTTCCTTGTTTTTTTTACTTTTTGTTTTTTATTGTTTTTTCAATGGAAATCGTTCCAGACTTAATTTTGATCATAAGCAAGGCAAAATTGATTAAATTCAATCAGTAAAAGTAGAAATAATGATACATTTATGAATTTTGGCTAAATACACAATTTGCATTGGATTTGTACATGAAATCACGTTTATGAGCAATTTTGGGTCTGACATGCACTTACATAATGTTGCGTAATGTCGTAACCGCGTATCCGGGCGTCACAAGTTTGGTCTCAAAATTTGCGCGAGACTTGAAAGTAAAAAGTCAGTTAGCGGCGAGGTCAAAAAATTTTGCGCAGCGGATATATCGCGAAAATTGTCGAGGGGGGGGCCATTATGGCCCCCCCCCCCCGGGAGAATTAGGGTTAATGAAACTTTCAAAATGTATTGTCCTAGTAGTGCAAAAGAGACATGCGAAATTTCAGGAACAGACGTTATTGTTTACATATGCAAATTACGTCATGAAATTTGCATATCATTAGTTTGGAAATTTTCTTGCTTCAAAAATTGTCGAAAATCGATGTGTGTTTTTTTAAATATATATCCTGTCAAGCATATATCGTTCTCTTCCTCTGTATCTCTACTTTTAGGAATATGTGTCAGTAATTGGAAATTACATTATAGACTGTGTTTTTAACCCCCTTTGGAGCGTACATAGAAATCTTGCGTTTTGGCCTATTTTCACCCATGTAGCTGATGTGTGGGAACCATATGCCTACTTTATTGATGTTTCCTGCATTTTGCATGAGATTAAATATTCCAAACAACATATTTTCATATTCATTATGTCTCTGCTGATAAATAAATGATTTAAGCAAAGATTGATTGCCCACTTGGCAGTTTATAGGCTACGTTTTGAGCCTAGTTTTGAACAACGAACCTATGCCATGTATGACTGCATTTTTGTAGTCGAGTCGGAAATGGGGTTCCTGCGCATCATAATAATATTATATTTTTAACCAACGTTTTCGTATTGCCTGAAGTGTCTGGTTAATAAATCTTGATGTCCCCTTTGCATAATCGTGTCCAACGGGGTTCAAAATTTTATATCTTTGGCCGTCCTCTTTGATTTTTTTTAATGAAAATCAATTGTTTTTATATTTTTTTGCACAGAGTGTGACCATTTTAAATGAATAGGCATTTTACTATGATTTATATAGTACAAATAGGTTGAAATCGTTTTCTGGACAGTCTGGTTAATAAATTTTGAAATGAATGAAAATTTATCCCGAAATGGTCGTGCTTTTGGTCCAGAATTAGTATGTACATTGATATATATTTGTTCAATCATTAAAATCAACAACTATTGCAAAATATCAGCATTCGACACAAAAGAGGATATATTACAAAAAAACATTGAAACGCTTCATGACAGTATGAATGTCTTAGTTTGCTTAAAGGGCAATATACCATGTATTACTTGATATTGCGTAAAAATGACACCAAAGAGCAACCTCTGTGCCTTAGTCAAACCCGCAAGAGCCTGTGGAAAGTATCCTTTCCTTTTTAGTAGCTTGACTATAAAATATCGTGCTTTTTGGAGCCCCCAATGTGGCAAGATGGTGTTTCGGCTATATATTGAAATCACTTGGAGACAAAACAGTGGGCCTTTCTATATCAGCTACATTATAAAGAAGGGAGGGCAAAGCAAAGCCTACCACCCCCCCCCCTCCTTTACGGGGCCGCCGAAGTCCCCCATCCCTTTTTCGTATTTTGCCAATTTCTTGGAAATTCGCCATTTTGGACCCTTATTGGGGGAAAAGGCTTTTTTGCTTTGCAGTCAAGTCACTTTTGTTCTTCAACCACTTGGAGATAAAAGAGTAGACTTTGCTCTATCTGCTACATATAAAGAAGTGCTGAGACAACAAAACCTACTCCTCTGGGGACTGCCGAAGTTACCCAACCCTTTTATGTATTTTACCTATCTATGGGAAAGTATGCCATTTTGGAGCCCCCATTGAGGAAAAAATGTTTCGGCTATGTAGTAAAGCCACTTTTTATATTTTGAAACTACATGGAGACATAAGAGTAGAGTTCCCTCTATCTGCTACATATAACGACGTGCTGGCATATTAAGGCATACCCCCCTCAAGGGGTTGCCAAAGTCACCCACCCCTTTTCCGTATTTTTCCAATATATGGGAAAATCTGCCAATTTTGGAGCCTCTGAAGCGGGTAGAAGTTGATGTGCCAGCACTTTTTTACATGTGGCTGATAGGAAAAAGCCTATTCTCTCATATCCAAGTGGTTTCCAAAAATAAAAGTGGCCTTTAATACAATATAGCAGAAATGCCCTTTTGCCTGAATGGGGGCTAAAACACTGCACATTTTTCAATAAACAGGGAAAATAGGCAAAAAACGTGGGGAGACTTCGGCAGCACCTGAAGGGGCGAGGCTTCAATGTGCCGGCACATTACGTAGCTGATAGAGAAGATCCTTCTTTTTAATCTCCATGAAGTTTCAAAACAATAAAAGTGGCTTTACTGCAAAGCGGAAGCACATTTTGCCTCAATGGTTCTCCAAAATGGCAAATTTTCCGAGAAAATACCAAAAAGGGATGGGGTGACTTTGGCAGCAACCTGAGGGGGTAGGCTTTGTTATGCCCTAACTTCTTTATAATTATGTAGCTGATAGAAAAGGCCAACTCTTTTGTCTCTAAGTGATTTAAAGGGAAAAATACATACACAAAACACAATTTTGCCACATTGGGGGCTCCAAAAAGGACGATATCTTAATAGTCAAGCCACAGATAAGGGTGGGGTACCTTCTACATGCTCTTGTGGGACTATGTTTTAAGGTGCCCAAACGTAATTGCATGCAAAATGCAGAGCAATGCCTCGATCCTCTCTCTTCTTGAGAGGTTTCGTTATTATAAAAGTTGCTTTGTGTAGAAAACGCCTTTTATCCTCATACAGGTAATATATACCTTTCTATCGCTACGCACGTGACATGCATTTCTGCGTGTAAGGCACATCAACAAAGGCGATGCAAGATAAAATCAGATGTCAATGCACATGAAGATTACGGACCAAAACTTTTGAATAATTTTTTTATATTTTTCAAGATGTATTAACTGGACTATCCAGAAAACGATTTCACCCGATTTGTACTATCCAAATTATAGTAAAATGCGTATTCATTTAAAATTGTCCCATTGTCAGACTGTTAGCAAAAAAGATGAAAATAATTTATTTTCATCAAACACCCAATAGGGCCGCCAAAATTGTCAATTTTGAACCCCGTGGGACACGATTTGGCAAAGGGAACATCACGATTTTAGACACTTCAGGCAATACAAAAACGTTGATTAAAAATAAATTATCAGATTAGGAGATTTAGGAGATTTACTGCGGTGATCTGCGGTGATCTGATCTGATCTGAGAGTGCGAAAATGACTGATATAACTCTTATTTCATAATGCAAAGGACTTTGTTTCTCTGTTGTGTTACTTTGTTTATCGTGGAACAGTGAATTGGAATTGTGAAATGTGATTTTTGAAGTTTGAAAGAGGATTTCTGAACTTTATGAAGGTGAGAGTACCTGGTGTGATACGTCCGTGTTATAGAGTACAGTGAATGGCTATAGTCCCATGTGTCTTATTCGTTGGAGTGCTAAGGTGACTATATACGTGACTATATTCTTCATCAACCTATGTGCCTCAATATCTTTATATGCACGCCACATACTTTTAATTGCTACAAGAAAAACACTGTACATGAGTTAGCTGATTTTTTGATACCATTCTATAAATAGGCATATATTTACCCCGTTGCCTTTAGTTTATAGAGTTAACATCTGTCATCGAATATGTTTTGAAACTACTCTCTTTCTATCTGTGGAAATGTATTGGTGGAAAATGCACAATATGAAGAAGTCGGAATGGTAACATCAGCCATAGTAAACTCTGGTTGCCTAAACGTTTCATTTTCTACTATTGGATCTTTTAATTGATATTTTGTTGCTGAGTTATTACATCTCCCCTATGGGTTATAACTGAGCTTAGCATTATGCCTGCCAAATCCAAGGCTGAAGAAGCCGCCATGAAAACTATTCAAGAATATCTCCAAAGCGACGATTACTACGAAGGCATTGAGAAGGCGGTCGATAAAGCGATAGGCAAACAATTGGGTAAACTTAATAAACGATTGTCAAAGATTGAAAAAGTTCACGAAAACATCATGGAGAGACTTGACCACAATGACGTCAAACTACTGGAGCTTGAGGCAATCTTGCAATCAAAGGAAGGTGAAATTACCAGATTAAATGATCAATTGCGTAATCAACAATCATCTATAGACAACTTAAAAATGACCTTAAACGATGCTGACCAATACTCTCGTCGAAATTGTATAAAGTTCTACGGTGTTGAGGAGATGAACCGTGAAGGGAATGCCCGTACGAGTGAAAACACCGATGACGTCATATGCAAGCTTGTGACTGAGCGTCTCGGGGTATCCCTGACCCCGAATGACATTGACCGGTCACACCGGATCGCTGCTCCCAACCGTGACGAAGCAACCGAATCCACATCCGGCACAGCGCGAGCACCAAATAGGAAATCGAGACCAAGAGCGATAATAGTGAAGCTCACCACTTATCGCAAGAGAGCTGAAATCCTAAAGATGCGCAGGAAGCTGAAGGGAAGTGGTATCGGGATTGATGAAGCATTGACGAAGACCAACCAGGATCTACTCTATACAGCTAAACAGCATCAGAAGGTGAAAGAAGCATGGACTTCAGATGGACGCGTAATTGTCTTACTACCGGCAACCAGAGGAAATACCATCAAACGTGTGATTCATAGCAAAGAAGAATTGAAGAAATTATGATGAAAGAATGATTATGACAAGAACATAACACCGACATAACATCACTGGACAGAGACAATGAAATGAATGAGAACAATGAAAAAAAAGTCATGAACACATAACTGTATATTCATTTTTTTTTCCACTGATGCATTTCATGCATTCTTTGTTATATTTTTGGTTTCGTTCTCCCCCCCAATTTTCAAACTACATTTTATTCAGTTTTAGTATTGGTCTATTTGCAAAGACCATTTTAATGTGATTTTGATTTACTGTTTGTTAGTTGTTTTTTTTTTTTTTCGTTTATTCTAATACTTATTTTGTTGTTGTTGAAAAATTACATGCCTGTTAATTTGTGTTCTGTTTTCCCATTCTACTCTATCAATAATGATGATTTTCTTAACTGTGTAAATCAAACTAACAATCAACTTATAACATATGATGATTTAAATAATATGAGTGAAGATATAAGACTAAATGATTCTGCTCCTATTCTCGATTTTGAATTTGATCAACAATATGTAAATGATTGCAAATACTATTCCGACGATGACTTCAAAGAATCTATTGACCCTAATTTGGTACAGTTCAGTGCTATCCACTTTAATTCGAGGAGCATGGTAAAAAATTTCGATCAAATTTCTGCGTACCTGAGCAGCCTTTCTTTCAATTTTACTGTTATAGGTATAACTGAGACTTGGTTAAACTCAGAAAAAGAAAATCGGTTCATATTGGATGGTTATAACTTTATCAATAATAATAGAAAAGACGGTAGAGGAGGAGGCGTTGGAGTATATTTAGATGAACGACTACTCTATCAATTACGCAATGATCTAAATCCGACATGTTCTTCGTGTGAATCTATTTTCATTGAAATCAATATACCTAATGTTAAAAGTATTATAGTTGGAATAATCTATAGGCCCCCGAAATCTAATCTTCGTCAATACGCTGAATATTTTTCCGATTTATTGCAAAAACTTTCAAAAGAAAACAAACAAATATATCTACTTGGAGATTATAATATCAATTTATTGAATATGACTTCAAATAGTACTATCAACTTAATGAATATAATTGCACAATATGGCTTTTATATCAAAATTAACTTGCCAACTAGTGTAACTAATACATCTCAATCTATTATAGACAATATATTAACAAATGAAAGTGATATTATCTCGGGTGTGCTTTATTCTCCAATAACTGATCACATGCCAATTTTTTGTTACAAGAAAGGAATACTTAAGAATGATTCAGCCCAATATTACACTTCAAGGAAAATCAATGAATCAACGATCAATAGTTTGTTTGTTGAACTGTATAATGTTGACTGGAGTGAAGTACTAGCATGTATCGATGCTGACAAATCCTATAATTTATTCATGAAAATGTTCATCAAACTTTATGATAAACATTTTCCTCGTCAACAACAAAAAAGGAGAAGAAGAAATAGAAAACCGTGGGTTACCAACAAAATTTTAAGATTAATAAAAAAAAAGAATAAATGTTTCAAAATATTTTGCCAAACTAGACTTGCCAGTAACGAGAGAAAATTAAAAAAAATTAGAAATAAACTTATTAATATCATTCGTATATCTCGTCAAGAATACTACAAAAAAATATTATATATGAATCAGAATAGTATAAAAAAGACATGGAAAACTATTAATGAGTTATTAGGTAAGAAGAAAAATCTAATCCCCAAAGTGTTTAAATGTAATCAAAAAATATATTCTCAACCATCTGAAATATCTGATGCATTCAATGAGTATTTTGTAAATATTGGAAAAAATATTAGTGATATGGTCCCACAATCTATTCATTCTTCTCACTTTTATTGTCAAACAAATGTGGTTGGTTCCTTCTTTTTATCACCTGTACATATAAATGAATTGATTAATATTTGTAAATGCCTTAAAAGTAGTGCAAGTTGTGGAATTGATAACGTAAATTGTAAAGTTGTTAAGCGTGTCATTTATGCCATTGCCTTGCCTTTAGCTCACGTATTTAATCTGTCTTTTGCAACTGGGAAAGTACCTTCAAAACTCAAAGAATCTAAAGTAATTCCCGTTTTTAAGAAAGATGACCCCGATAAATTTGTAAATTATAGACCAATATCCCTCTTACCATGTTTCTCCAAATTGCTTGAACGACTAGTATATAATCGATTACATAAGTTTTTAAACAGTAATGATATCTTAAGTGATTCTCAATACGGATTTCGACCCACTTATTCCTGTGAGCATGTTATTTTAAAAGTTAAACAAAAAATAATGGATTCATTTATTGCTGACGAACATATAATTGGGGTCTTTTTAGATCTATCTAAAGCTTTCGATTCTATGGACCATTCATTACTTTTATTTAAACTTAATCAATATGGAGTTCGAGGGATCGCGTTAGACTGGTTTAGGGATTATCTTTTAAATAGGGTTCAACATACATTTGTCCACGGTGTCTTATCTTCTTCATTAAATGTTTCCGTTGGGGTACCGCAAGGATCAATTTTAGGCCCCTTGTTATTTCTTTTATATATAAACGACCTTTGTAAATCATCTAATTTGTTAACCTTTTATCAATTTGCTGATGACACAAGTATTTTTTATTCTTCTAAAGATTTAAATAATACCATCCACATCCTGAACAATGAACTCCAAAATGTTTCCGACTGGTTGAAAGCAAATAAGTTGTCCCTGAATACCAATAAAACTAGATGCATCTATTTTAATAAAAATAAATCTTTAACACGAACCCATACTGACAAATCTAATAATTATAATCCAATTGACAACGCTCATATTCACATTTATATCGACAATAAACGTATCGAATTAAGTAATTCCATTAACTTTTTAGGTGTCATATTGGATAATCTTTTGAGTTTTAAGTACCATATGATAAATGTATTACATAAGATAAGTAGGAATACTGGTTTAATTTACAAACTTAAGCATAGTTTACTTCATAAAAATCTGATAACTCTATACCATTCCATAATTTTCCCTTATTTAAAATATTGTAATATTGTCTGGGCTACCAATGTTACCTCATATGAATTGGACTCAATATTCAAAATTCAAAAGAAATGTTTAAGAATAATTACCAATTCCCATTACCTAGCACCATCCGCACCTTTATTTAAGAAATTGTCTTTACTTAATATATACGATATTAATAGGCAAGAACTCGCAATATTTATGTATAAGTACAAGAAGAGGTTGTTACCCACTCCTTTTTCAGATCTTTTTCAATACAATAATCAAGTTCATAATCATAATACCCGTTCTTCCAATAAATTTCATTTATGGTCTATCAAGTCTAGTCACGAAGCTAAATCATTGAGTTATGTAGGTCCCAAACAATGGAACGAGATTCCCCAAATAATAACTAATTCACAATTTATATCATCCTTTAGAAAACAGTACAAAAATTTTCTAGTAAATGATTATTAATTTTCGCAGTTGATATCAATGCATTACTTGTACCATATCTACCCCCCCCCCTCCTTCGATTCGTGTCTTTTTGTATTCTTTGTTGTTGTTTTTTTTTCCTCCTTTTTCCTACATTGTATTTACTATAATGATATGACATTCTGTTTTTTTTTATTCAATATTGTTGTCGATTTACTATGTTTTGGCGATCCAGCCTTACAGGTTTCTTATAACCTTCATGGAAAGCCACGCAATTTATTTTATTATCTAATCACATTATTTGATGTTTCTTTGTATTTTTATCTTATTTTGCGAAATAAAGATTGAATTGAATTGAATTGAATTGAATAGATTATAGTCCTGGATAGGCCCCATAGAAAACTGACCAAACCTTGTTTTTTCATTATATACAATATTTGTTGATGGTTTCTTGTCAAATCGAGGGTGGTGATTACGAATCTGTATGATGCCACTCGTGTAACTTTGAGCATTTTCCGTAAATTGGCAAAATCCAATATGGCCGCCAAAATATGCAAATTACCCATGAAAACCATAAAATTACCCGCACATTGGTTATAAAATGTATGCATTTGTGTTGCAGGAGTGAAATACTCTCTGAAAAAAAAACGACTTTTGACAAAAAAAAATATTTTCTAGATATTCAAAATGGCCGCCAAAGACCCATGTATTCGATATTTTGTACAATATGAACGGGGAAAACAAAATTTCACAAAAGTGAGCACTAACTGCAAGTAATTGTGATTTTTAGTGAAATAATTGATCGAAAACATGATTGCTAACGAAATGTATCATTTGTTATAACATGTATGTAATAAATAAAGCATTTCAATATTAAAAAACCCACCACAATGCCCTGACCATATTATGTACAATTTTCATGGGGACACAAGAAAATTACAAGAGTGAGTACTAAAAATGCATATTACCAGTATTAAGATAAGCGTGTGGAATACTGGCTAAAAGCATAATTTTTAACTATAAAATGCATGTAATTGTGATCACCGAGTAAAATAATGTCTGAAAACATGTATTCTAGCGAAACATATCATTTCTTTTGTCATGCATGAGATAAATGCTGTATAATTGTGAAATTCAAAATGGCCCATTTAGGCCCTAACAGTATTATCTACAATGTAAATGTGGACATGTAATTTTGTAAGAATTTGGATTTACTTGACTATGAAATCCATAAAGTCCTGTTGTATGATAAAACAATATTTGAAAACATGATTTTTATGAAAGAAAGCATTTCTTCTGCCATGTAAGGGATAAATACTGTATTTTGATATTCAAAATAGCTGATACAAGCCCTAACTAAATTATGTTACATACGTATAGGGAATCTACTTTTTACAAGAGTGAAAATCATAAAATGCAAGTAACTGTGATGCATGAGTAAAAATATTGTCTTAAACATGATTTCTAAATAAATACGTCACACATTGGTAATGGAGGTAATAAATGATGTACTTTGACATTCAAAATGGCTGCCATAGGTCCTAAAAGTATTATGTACATTGTAATTTGGGACATAACATTTTGACAGAATTTGGCTTTGCTTGACTATAAGTATTGCATATAATTGTGATGTAAGAGTGAAATATTGTCTAAAACCATGGTTCCTAACGAAGTATGTCATATCTGGTGCATTTAAGATGATATATGCTGCATTCTGACATGGAAAATGGCCGCCATTGGCCATTACTGTACAATTTGAATGAGGACAGATAAATTTCACAAAACGGCATATGGCGGCCATTTAGAATTTATCACCTAAATTTTTAGATGATATGATATATTTCGTTAGTAATCATGTTTTCAGACAATATTTTCCTCATACAACACCATTTAGTCAAGCAAAGCCAAAATCTGTTAAAATAAATTGTCCCCTTTCACATTGTACATGATACTGTTGGGGCCTGTAGCGGCCATTTTGACTTTCAAAATACAGTATTTATTACCTACCTGGCATAAGAACTGATATCTTATTAGAAATTATGCTTTCAGACAATATTTTACTCATAAATCAGAATTACGTGCATTTATGGTGCTCACTCGTGTAAAAAATTATTTCCTAGTTCGCATCGTACATAACAATCAATGTCTATGGCGGCCATTTTGAAAGTCAAAATACAGTATTAAACACAAACTTTAAACCTGAATGATATATTTCGTTAAAAAATTGTGTTTTTTAGACAGTATCCCATTTATTCATCACAAATAAATGCATTTCAGTGCTCACTCTTGTGATTTCGTTGGTCCGCTTTTCCATTGTACATAATACTGCTACGGCCTTCGGCGGCCATTTTGAATATCAAAATACAGCAGTTATCACATACATTGCATATTAAATAATATACAGTGTATCTCATTAGCAATTGTGTTTTTAGTCAGTATTCCACTCGTTTCTCTTAATAATATGCATTTTAGTTGACCCCTTTGCCATAGAAAAAATACTATTTGGGCCAGTGGCAGCTATTTTGAATATTAAATACAACAATTTTCCCATACATGACATAATAAAGGATATATCATGTTAGCATTGATGATTATCGTATATTACTTGATTTGATTTGATTTATTTATTTCCACATTCCAATAACAAAAGCATATACAAGTGTAAACATTTTTGTCTTAGCATAACATAATAAGCAAATGATATAATTAATAACATATGCATATATACAATCTAATTAAAATATATTTATACCTGATAATTTTTTTTTATTGTTAAAAAGAATTAGCAGATTTTTTCTATATATACATACATTTGTATATCAACATAATGCATTTTAAAATGTGGGACACCTGTATCTTAAGCTTAGAGCTTGAAATTGATAAAGGCCTCAAAAGGAAACGGGAAGGAAAATCAGACAAACAGTGCAATACTTCGTCCATAGATCACAATTACTTGCAGTTCATCGATCATTTTGTGAAATATTAATTGTCCCTATTCATATTGTACATAATAGGGTATACAGAGGTCTGTGGCGGCCATTTCGAATATCAAAAAAACAAATATTTTATAAAAAAAATATTTTTTTCAGAGAGTATTTCACTCCTGCAACACAAATAAATACATGTTATAGCCAATTTGCTGGCAATGTTATGATTTTTGTAATTTGCATATTTTGGCGGCCATATTGGATTTTGCCAATTTGCAGAAAATGCTCAAGGTTACAAAAGTGGCATCATTTAGATTCGTAATCAGCACCCTCGAATAGACAAGAAACCATCAAAATATATTGTATATATGAAAAAACAAGGTTATGCCTCTTCTATCCTTGACTATTATGATGGTGCACTGGAACCCCCATTTCCGACTCGACTACAATAATGCAGTCATACATGGCATAGGTTCGTTGTTGAAAACTAGGCTTAAAACGTAGCCTTTAGACTGTCAAGTGGGCAATTAATATTTGCTGAAATCATTTATTTATCAGCACCTTAGGTGTAATGATGGCAGTGGTATTAATGGCAGCGATAATAATGGCAAATGTAAAACAAGTTGCAGTGGTAATAATGGAAGCGGTGATAATGGCATAGGTAAACATGGCAGGGAGAATAATGGCAGAGGTAGAAATGACAGGGGTTTTCATGGAAGAGGTAAAAATGGCAGAAGTAAAAACATAGAGGTATTACTGCCAGTCGTAAACCCCAATGCAATAAATTGTCAAAAGGCTCCCGCAGGTACATAGATTAGAAAACAAGTGCATGTCACGGTAAGGCATTTCATCATAACATGTCTTCATCGGCCTAACAATGCTATTTACGAATTCGATGGAGGTGTACATGTACCTTGAGGGTTTTTTTTTTTAAGAATATAAAGGACAGAAATTTCTTCACTTAATTTATCAGAAGCAAAATGAAACTGCATTATTCTCATTCATCTTTTAATAACATTTCATTTTGTATGGTTGGTTATTTTGATCTAAAGCTTTGCAAGGCTTACCGAAAAAAGAGGAGTATACGCGAGAGAGGTAGAAGGACAGAGAGGGTTTGGGGGCAAGGGGAAACATAGAGAAGATAGAGGGGGAAGCGTAAACGTTGAAATTGTCACGGACGATTGTGGTTAGATAATTTGTCCTTATTTGGATGGCGTCTGTACTAATCTTTTTAAATATTTGAATAACAATATAGCACGCATTCCGAGGTTCTAAGCTGAATTTGTAACTTATGAAAATCAATAATAATCTTGTTTTGCCTGGTAAACCAGTTTGGGATCGATCGAGGGTCTGGTTCAGAAACTTTCAATAAATGAAGACCCTAGATCGTTACCACTGCGTCCGATATGATATTAAATATATAAATGCCTTGATGATCTTAACCCTTGGAAGCGGGAGATGCTGTTGGTATTTTATACACTATAAGCAACACCCACCTGGAAATTGGGTTGGTATGCTAAAATGTGGAGATTTGACACAAATCTCTGTTATTTTGGACAGAAGAGAAAACTTTGTTTATTATCTAATTGGTGCTATTTTTTGTTGTAATCTTTTCCCCCCTTCTGAACAAACCCCATTTTATTTAGGAGTGAAATTTTTTTTCTTGACTTTTAACAAACCAACACCCCATTTATCTTTCCGGTTTGCCTCTGCCATCTTTAACTTTAATAATAATAATAATAATAATAATACATGAGATTTGTATAGCGCACTTTCCATCTTGATTAGATGCTTAAGGTGCTTCAGAGCAGAACGACAAAATATATTTACATATAATATATGTCTGAACAATAAGTCAATGTCTATCAAAAAGCACTCTTATACAGGTATGTTTTCAGGTTGCCCTTGAAGGTAGTCACTGAAGTCTGGGTTTTCAAACTCTGTGGAAGAGAATTCCACAGGTTAGGCCCTGCATGAGCAAAGGCCCATTCCCCGCATGATTTCTTAGCAACTGGAATTTGTAAGAGATTATAATGATGAGGATCGTAAGGTTCTTGAGGGTTGGTAATTATGCATCAAAGACTTATTGAAACTAGGGGGAAGTTCCATTAAACTGTATGACAAATCATAAGAAGGATTTTAAAGACTATGCGTTCCTTCATGTGCAGCCAGTGAAGAGTCTTCAATATAGGGGTGACAGCGGCGTTACTACGGGGGGCATGGTGGGTGGGGCACGTGCCCCCCCCCCCCATCAGCTGACCAAAAAAAAGGGGGGAAAGGAGAAAAAGAGGGAGAAAGGTAGAGAAACATAGTGGGAAAGATAAATTATTGTTCATTATATTGTTATATCATATCATAATTATGTTATGTTATATTACATAAGAACCATGTTTTTCATAACTCTATGAAACGAAATTTGCTTAGGGCCTATGTCGTCATTTTCCTCGTGCTCACATTGTCTGTTTAACGAGATATATAATCCTGTTGGACTAAAACCTCCCGTTTTCAAGTCAAGATACATCAAATATATTTCCTCTCACTTTGAGTTATTATTCTTTTATGTAGTGAAATATGTTTTTTTTTTCATGGCTGCTTAAAGTGATTGCTCCATTATAAGGTGTTAATATAAAACATTTCCTGTCCGTGCTTATGTTCGCATTAGTGGATTGGTGAGATATGTCTGCTCTCCATGAATTCCTAAAATTAGTCCTTAAATGTCCCTTTTTCTGATCTGAATATAAGAAATTTCAGCTCTCGCTTCGCGCTCGCATCATTAGGTTAGTGAAATACGTATGGTCTTAGTGAATTCTTACAAACAAGCCTTAGAATACCCCTCTTCAAGTCTGAATTTCCAAATTTTTCAGCTCGCGTTTGATTCGCACTCGCAATATTTGATTAGTGATATGCGTATGTTAATCATGATTACAATGACTACAAGTGTGTTTAGATGTAATTCCAACAAAATCAGCAAGCGCTTGGCATTAGATGACTATGGTGAGATATGTTTACTCATAATGGATTCCTAAAATATAGTCCTTATATGTCACTGTTTGGAGTCAATGTATACAAAAATTTCAGCTCGCGCTTCGCGCTCGCATTGTTTAGCGAGACAGGTACTTATTATGATTTCAAAAATTTGATTATAATGTCTCTTTTTGGCTATGAATATAAAAAAGTTTCAGCTCGCGCCTCGTGCTCGCATTATTTGATCAGTGAGATACATATCCGTTTAATGGCACTGTCCTTAAAATGTCTCTATTAGGTCAGTATACTTGGCAACTGAGCGCGCGAAGCACGCTCAAAGTGACTCCAAATGTTTGCTGGTGCCCCCCCCCCCCCCATGCCGTGACCCACGGTACGCCATTGAGGAGGGATATGGCTCGGCTTGCTAGACAGAGCTAAAATACGCGCAGCTGTATTTTGCAACCTCGGCAACTTCTTTAAGTTAAGAATCTTGCAAGTTGTAAAGAGACTATTTTTAATGGGGTCAAGGGCGTTACCCCATGTAGAATATGCCCTCTGGAAGAATCTAAGAGTAGTAGTACTAGTTCTAGTAGAAATAGTAGTAGTAATAGTAGAATTAGTATTAGTGGAAGTATAGTAATAATAGTATTAGTATTAGTAGTAGATGTAGTAGTAGTAGTAGTAGTTGTTGTTGTAGTAGTAGTGGTGGTGGTAGTAGTAGTAATAGTAGTAGTAGTAGTAGCAGTAGTAGTTGTTGTATAAGTAGTAGTACTAGTTTTCATTATCATAAATAAAAGCTGTGAACATTCCAGTGTCAAGTATTGAAAAAAAATGCAAATTATGTTAACACGATGACAATGGATATGGTTCATTTCTCTTTCAATTTGTTTTATTTTTTCACGTTTTTATAACACGGATCTCAAGCAAAATACCAAATTGGTTCTTACATACCATGAATACAAAAGAAATAACATGTTTAGACTTAAAACGAAACTAAATCTCAAATCAAAAGAAAATTATGCAAGGTTGAAGGCGTCGTTCCACAATTTGCCACACTCCACTAAAGTGTCAAACGTGTACCAGATATGATGCAAAATATACTGTAGTATGCCTAGCTGTTTATCTTAAAATGTTTGTTGAAATGCTCCACAGGGAATGGAGAAAGTGCATAATAAAGTGTGCGGGAAAGACAGGATCCGTTGACCGGGGTAACAATATATCTGTAAAAGGACTACATAAAACAGAATTGTATTGTAAAAACCGAATGTTACCATAAAACGTCCTTCGTAGATATTCTGCTTAACATATTGAATACAAACGTATCTTTTGTTATTCTAAACTTGCAACAAATAACATACATGGGTTTTAGTCTGAAAATGACCATCAGACATTTTCAAAACGTAGTATTTTCATGGGGTATCAAAAACGTGGAAATAAAATATTTTGAAACTGACATATGATGCGCTAAAAGCGACTTATAATTAAAAACAAATAGAGCTGTATTAATGAAGTCTGTAGTTTTTTTTATGGAGTCAAGGGCGTTACCCCATGTAAAATTTGCCCTCTGAAAGAAACCAAAAGTAGTAGTACTAGTACTTGTAGAAGAAGTAGAGGTAGTAGTAGTAGTAGCAGTAGTAGTAGTAGTAGTAGAAGTCGTATCAGTAATAGTAGTATAGTAAGAGTAGTAGTAGTAGTATTAGTAGTAGTAGTATAAGTGATAATGGTATAGTAGTAGTAGTGGTAGTAGTAGTAGTAGTAGTAGTAGTAGTAATAGTAGTAGTAGTAGTAATAGTAGAAGTAGCAGTAGTGGTACACTGTAAAAAATGAATTGGTAATTTAGCACTTACAGTGCTTCTATAGTGACTGCACTACGAGTGCCTATATTTTAGTTCAAATTTAAACCAAAACAATTAGCACTCGTACAAGCACTGTAATTACTAAATTAGCACTTCATTTTTTACAGAGTAGTAGCGGTTTAATAAAAGTAGTAGTTGTAGAAGTATTAGTACAAATATTCATTAATAACAAAATGTGAACATTCCAGTGTCAGATATTGAAAGAAAAAAATGCAAATGATGTTAACGCAGTGGATATGATTCATTTCATTTTCAATTTATTTTTTTTTCTCCTTTTTTTAACACGGATCTAAAGCAAAATACCGTATTGGTTCTTACATACCATGAATACAAAATAAATAACATGTTTAGACTTAAAAAGAAACTAAATCTGAAATCGAAACAAAATTATTCAAGGTTGAAGGCGTCGTTCCACAATTTTCCACTCTCCACTAAAGTGTTAAATGTGTACCAGGTATGGTGCTAAAGATGTTGTAGTATGCCTAGCTATTTGTTATAAATTGTTTGTTGAAATGTTCCCCAGGGAATGGAGAAAGTGCATAATAAAGTGCGCCGGAAAGACAGGATCCGTTGACCAGGATAACAATATACCTGTATAAGGGCTACATAAAATAGAGTTGTATTGGAAAGAAAACGAATGTTACCATAAAACGTCGTTCGTAAATATTCTGCCTAATATATTCAGTACAAACATACCTTTTAGTTTTCTAAAATTGCAACAATGAATCTACATGGGTTGTAGTCTAAAAATGACCATCAGCCATTTTCAAAATGCAGTATTTACATGGAGTATCAAAAAACGTGAAAATATAGTATTTTGAAACTGACATTTGATGCCCTAATGCGACTGATAATTAAAAACAAATAGATCTGTATTAATGAAGTCTGCAGTTTTTTTAATGGGGTCAAGGGCGTTACCCCATGTAGAATTTGCCCTCTGGAAGAATCTAAGAGTAGTAGTACTAGTTCTAGTAGAAATAGTAGTAGTAGTAGTAGAAGTAGTATTAGTGGTAGTATAGTAATAGTAGTATTAGTAGTAGTAGTAGATGTAGTAGTAGTAGTAGTAGGAGTAGTTGTAGTAGTAGTGGTGGTCGTATTAGTAATAGTAGTAGTAGTAGTAGTAGTAGTAGTAGTACTAGTTGTTGTTGTTGTTGTTGTAGTAGTAGTGGTGGTAGTAGTAGTAATAGTAGTAGTAGTAGTAGCAGTAGTAGTTGTTGTATAAGTAGTAGTACTAGTATTCATTATTATATATAAAAGCTGTGAACATTCCAGTGTCAAGTATTTAAAAAAAATGCAAATGATATTAACACGATGACAATGGATATGGTTCATTTCAATTTCAATTTTTTTTATTTTTTCACATTTTTATAACACGGATCTCAAGCAAAATACCAAATTGGTTCTTACATACCATGAATACAAAAGAAATAACATGTTTAGACTTAAAACGAAACTAAATCTCAAATCAAAAGAAAATTATGCAAGGTTGAAGGCGTCGTTCCACAATTTGCCACTCTCCACTAAAGTGTCAAACGTATACCAGATATGATGCAAAAGATACTGTAGTATGCCTAGCTGTTTATCTTAAAATGTTTGTTGAAATGCTCCACAGGGAATGGAGAAAGTGCATAATAAAGTGTGCGGGAAAGACAGGATCCGTTGAACAGGGTAACAATATATCTGTAAAAGGGCTACATAAAACAGAATTGTATTGTAAAAACCGAATGTTACCATAAAACGTCCTTCGTAAATATTCTGCTTAACATATTGAATACAAACATATCTTTTGTTATTATAAACTTGCAACAAATAACATACATGGGTTTTAGTCTGAAAATGACCATCAGACATTTTCAAAACGTAGTATTTTCATGGGGTATCAAAAACGTGGAAATAAAATATTTTGAAACTGACATATGATGCGCTAAAAGCGACTTATAATTAAAAACAAATAGAACTGTATTAATGTAGTCTGTAGTTTTTTTTAATGGAGTCAAGGGCGTTACCCCATGTAAAATTTGCCCTCTGAAAAAAACCAAAAGTAGTAGTACTAGTACTAGTAGAAGAAGTAGAGGTAGTAGTAGTAGTAGCAGTAGTAGTAGTAGTAGTAGAAGTCGTATCAGTAATAGTAGTATAGTAAGAGTAGTAGTAGTAGTATTAGTAGTAGTAGTAGAAGTGATAATGGTATAGTAGTAGTAGTGGTAGTAGTAGTAGTAGTAGTAGTAGTAGTAGTAGTAGTAGTAATAGTAGTAGTAGTAGTAATGGTAGAAGTAGCAGTAGTAGTAGAAGCAGTAGTGGTACACTGTAAAAAATGAAGTGGTAATTTAGCACTTACAGTGCTTCTATAGTGACCGCACTACGATTGCCTATATTTTAGTTCAAATTTAAACCAAAACAATTAGCACTCGTACAAGCACTGTAATTACTAAATTAGCACTTCATTTTTTACAGAGTAGTAGCGGTTTAATAAAAGTAGTAGTTGTAGAAGTATTAGTACAAATATTCATTAATAACAAAATGTGAACATTCCAGTGTCAGATATAAAAAAAAAATGCAAATGATGTTAACGCAGTGGATATGATTCATTTCATTTTCAATTTATTTTTTTTCTCCTTTTTTTAACACGGATCTAAAGCAAAATACCGTATTGGTTCTTACATACCATGAATACAAAATAAATAACATGTTTAGACTTAAAAAGAAACTAAATCTGAAATCGAAACAAAATTATTCAAGGTTGAAGGCGTCGTTCCACAATTTGCCACAGTCCACTAAAGTGTCAAACGTGTACCAGATATGATGCAAAATATACTGTAGTATGCCTAGCTGTTTATCTTAAAATGTTTGTTGAAATGCTCCACAGGGAATGGAGAAAGTGCATAATAAAGTGTGCGGGAAAGACAGGATCCGTTGACCAGGGTAACAATATATCTGTAAAAGGGCTACATAAAACAGAATTGTATTGTAAAAACCGAATGTTACCATAAAACGTCCTTCGTAAATATTCTGCTTAACATATTGAATACAAACATATCTTTTGTTATTATAAACTTGCAACAAATAACATACATGGGTTTTAGTCTGAAAATGACCATCAGACATTTTCAAAACGTAGTATTTTCATGGGGTATCAAAAACGTGGAAATAAAATATTTTGAAACTGACATATGATGCGCTAAAAGCGACTTATAATTAAAAACAAATATAACTGTATTAATGTAGTCTGTAGTTTTTTTTAATGGAGTCAAGGGCGTTACCCCATGTAAAATTTGCCCTCTGAAAAAAACCAAAAGTAGTAGTACTAGTACTAGTAGAGGAAGTAGAGGTAGTAGTAGTAGTAGCAGTAGTAGTAGTAGTAGTAGAAGTCGTATCAGTAATAGTAGTATAGTAAGAGTAGTAGTAGTAGTATTAGTAGTAGTAGTAGAAGTGATAATGGTATAGTAGTAGTAGTGGTAGTAGTAGTAGTAGTAGTAGTAGTAGTAGTAGTAGTAGTAATAGTAGTAGTAGTAGTAATAGTAGAAGTAGCAGTAGTAGTAGAAGCAGTAGTGGTACATTGTAAAAAATGAAGTGGTAATTTAGCACTTACAGTGCTTCTATAGTGACTGCACTACGATTGCCTATATTTTAGTTCAAATTTAAACCAAAACAATTAGCACTCGTACAAGCACTGTAATTACTAAATTAGCACTTCATTTTTTACAGAGTAGTAGCGGTTTAATAAAAGTAGTAGTTGTAGAAGTATTAGTACAAATATTCATTAATAACAAAATGTGAACATTCCAGTGTCAGATATTGAAAGAAAAAAATGCAAATGATGTTAACGCAGTGGATATGATTCATTTCATTTTCAATTTATTTTTTTTCTCCTTTTTTTAACACGGATCTAAAGCAAAATACCGTATTGGTTCTTACATACCATGAATACAAAATAAATAACATGTTTAGACTTAAAAAGAAACTAAATCTGAAATCGAAACAAAATTATTCAAGGTTGAAGGCGTCGTTCCACAATTTTCCACTCTCCACTAAAGTGTTAAATGTGTACCAGGTATGGTGCAAAAGATGTTGTAGTATGCCTAGCTATTTGTTATAAATTGTTTGTTGAAATGTTCCCCAGTGAATGGAGAAAGTGCATAATAAAGTGCGCCGGAAAGACAGGATCCGTTGACCAGGATAACAATATACCTGTATAAGGGCTACATAAAATAGAGTTGTATTGGAAAGAAAACGAATGTTACCATAAAACGTCGTTCGTAAATATTCTGCCTAATATATTCAGTACAAACATACCTTTTAGTTTTCTAAAATTGCAACAATGAATCTACATGGGTTGTAGTCTAAAAATGACCATCAGCCATTTTCAAAATGCAGTATTTACATGGAGTATCAAAAAACGTGAAAATATAGTATTTTGAAACTGACATTTGATGCCCTAATGCGACTGATAATTAAAAACAAATAGATCTGTATTAATGAAGTCTGCAGTTTTTTTAATGGGGTCAAGGGCGTTACCCCATGTAGAATTTGCCCTCTGGAAGAATCTAAGAGTAGTAGTACTAGTTCTAGTAGAAATAGTAGTAGTAGTAGTAGAAGTAGTATTAGTGGTAGTATAGTAATAGTAGTATTAGTAGTAGTAGTAGATGTAGTAGTAGGAGTAGTAGGAGTAGTTGTAGTAGTAGTGGTGGTCGTATTAGTAATAGTAGTAGTAGTAGTAGTAGTAGTAGTTGTTGTTGTTGTTGTTGTTGTTGTTGTTGTTGTTGTTGTAGTAGTAGTGGTGGTAGTAGTAGTAATAGTAGTAGTAGTAGTAGCAGTAGTAGTTGTTGTATAAGTAGTAGTACTAGTTTTCATTATTATATATAAAAGCTGTGAACATTCCAGTGTCAAGTATTTAAAAAAAATGCAAATGATGTTAACACGATGACAATGGATATGGTTCATTTCACTTTCAATTTTTTTTATTTTTTCACATTTTTATAACACGGATCTCAAGCAAAATACCAAATTGGTTCTTACATACCATGAATACAAAAGAAATAACATGTTTAGACTTAAAACGAAACTAAATCTCAAATCAAAAGAAAATTATTCAAGGTTGAAGGCGTCGTTCCACAATTTGCCACACTCCACTAAAGTGTCAAACGTGTACCAGATATGATGCAAAATATACTGTAGTATGCCTAGCTGTTTATCTTAAAATGTTTGTTGAAATGCTCCACAGGGAATGGAGAAAGTGCATAATAAAGTGTGCGGGAAAGACAGGATCCGTTGACCGGGGTAACAATATATCTGTAAAAGGGCTACATAAAACTGAATTGTATTGTAAAAACCGAATGTTACCATAAAACGTCCTTCGTAAATATTCTGCTTAACATATTGAATACAAACATATCTTTTGTTATTCTAAACTTGCAACAAATAACATACATGGGTTTTAGTCTGAAAATGACCATCAGACATTTTCAAAACGTCGTATTTTCATGGGGTATCAAAAACGTGGAAATACAATATTTTGAAACTGACATATGATGCGCTAAAAGCGACTTATAATTAAAAACAAATAGAACTGTATTAATGAAGTCTGTAGTTTTTTTTAATGGAGTCAAGGGCGTTACCCCATGTATAATTTGCCTCTGGAAGAATCTAAGAGTAGTAGTACTAGTTCTAGTAGAAATAGTAGTAGTAGTAGTAGTAGTAGAAGTAGTATTAGTGGTAGTATAGTAATAGTAGTATTAGAAGTAGTAGTAGATGTAGTAGTAGTAGTAGTAGGAGTAGTTGTAGTAGTAGTGGTGGTCGTATTAGTAATAGTAGTAGTAGTAGTAGTAGTAGTAGTAGTGGTAGTAGTTGTTGTTGTTGTAGTAGTAGTGGTGGTAGTAGTAGTAATAGTAGTAGTAATAGTAGCAGTAGTTGTTGTTGTATAAGTAGTAGTACTAGTATTCATTATTATAAATAAAAGCTGTGAACATTCCAGTGTCAAGTATTTAAAAAAAATGCAAATGATATTAACACGATGACAATGGATATGGTTCATTTCACTTTCAATTTGTTTTATTTTTTCACATTTTTATAACACGGATCTCAAGCAAAATACCAAATTGGCTCTTACATACCATGAATACAAAAGAAATAACATGTTTAGACTTAAAACGAAACTAAATCTCAAATCAAAAGAAAATTATGCAAGGTTGAAGGCGTCGTTCCACAATTTGCCACTCTCCACTAAAGTGTCAAACGTGTACCAGATATGATGCAAAAGATACTGTAGTATGCCTAGCTGTTTATCTTAAAATGTTTGTTGAAATGCTCCACAGGGAATGGAGAAAGTGCATAGTAAAGTGCGCGGGAAAGACAGGATCCGTTGACCGGGGTAACAATATATCTGTAAAAGGGCTACATAAAACAGAATAGTTTTGTAAAAACCGAATGTTACCATAAAACGTCCTTCGTAAATATTCTGCTTAACATATTGAATACAAACATATCTTTTGTTATTCTAAACTTGCAACAATTAACTTACATGGGTTGTAGTCTAAAAATGACCATCAGCCATTTTCAAAATGCAGTATTTACTTGGAGTATCAAAAAACGTGAACATATAGTATTTTGAAACTGACATTTGATGCCCTAATGCGACTGATAATTAAAAACAAATAGATCTGTATTAATGAAGTCTGAAGTTTTTTTAATGGGGTCAAGGGCGTTACGCCATGTAGAATTTGCCTCTGGAAGAATCTAAGAGTAGAAGTACTAGTTCTAGTAGAAATAGTAGTAGTAGTAGTAGAAGTAGTATTTGTGGTAGTATAGTAATAGTAGTATTAGTAGTAGTAGTAGATGTAGTAGTAGTAGTAGTAGTAGTAGTAGTAGTAGGAGTAGTAGTAGTTGTAGTTGTAGTAGTAGTAGTGGTCATATTAGTAATAGTAGTAGTAGTAGTAGTAGTAGTAGTAGTAGTAGTAGTAGTAGTAGTAGGAGTAGTAGTTGTTGTTGTTGTTGTTGTTGTTGTAGTAGTAGTGGTGGTAATAGTAGTAGTAGTAGTAGTAGTTGTTGTTGTAGAAGTAGTAGTACTAGTATTCATTATTATAAATAAAAAGCTATGAACATTCCAGTGTCAAGTATTGAAACGATGACAATTTATAATGTTCATTTAATTTTCAATTTATTTCATTTTTTCTACTTTTTATAACACGGATCTGAAGCAAAATACCAAATTTGTTCTTACATACCATGAATACAAAAGAAATAGCATGTTTAGACTTAAAACGAAACTAAATCTCAAATCAAAAGAAAATTATTCAAGGTTGAAGGCGTCGTTCCACAATTTGCCACTCTCCACTAAAGGGTCAAACGTGTACCAGGTATGATGCAAAATATACTGTACTATGCCTAGATATTTGTTTTAAAATGTTTGTTCAAATGCTCCCCGAGGAATGGAGAAAGTGCATAATAAAGAGTGCGGGAAAGACATGATCCGTTGACCAGGGTAATAGTCCGGCAGCCCAGGAGATTTATTCAACCGAAAGCCGGACATATGGCATGGACACTGAAGTTTACAAAAATGCATTGCTGCCAGGTTTTTCAGTGGTCCTTCCGTCGAAATGACGTTATATGACGTCACTACAAACTGGCCCTATTTCACAATTTTTAGACACACCGTTAAAAAAACCCTGATTTTACAGAAAAAATCAGGATTTTGCAGAAAGCAATATAACAGAATCATTCTGTAAATTCATAAAACAGGAATTTTTCTACAATTTTACAGAACAGGTCTGTTTAAAAAGGGGAAAATGGTGTTTTATTTAAGGAAATTTGTAAGGTTCCATACACTAAATACCAATTTCCTGTAATTTTACATGATATAATGTAAGATTACACAATCTGGTAAGATTACAGGTGTTCTCGAGACTTTGCTGCAGAAACTTCTTCTATTTTAAGGATAAATTGTCTAACAGTGCATTCTACACATAGCATGAAGTCAAGGGAGAATATCTCAGCCAAACCATGCTTGTTTTTTAATGAAACTTTCAAAATGTATTGTCCTAGTAGTGCAAAAGAGACATGCGAAATTTCAGGAACAGACATTATTGTTTACATATGCAAATTACGTCATGAAATTCGCATATCATTTGTTTGGGAAATGTCTTGCTTCAAAAATTGTCGAAAATCGATTCAGAAATTTATTTTCTTTTTTAGTGTTTTTTTTTTTAAACATATATCCTGTCAAGCATATATCGTTCTCTTCCTCTGTATCTCTACTTTTAGGAATATATGTCAGTAATTGGAAATGACATTATAGACTGTGTTGTTAACCCCCTTTGGTGCGTACATAGAAATCGTGCGTTTTGGCCTATTTTCACCCATGTAGCTGATGTGTGGGAACCATATGCCTACTTTATTGATGTTTCCTGCATTTTGCATGAGATTAAATATTCCAAACAACATATTTTCATCTTCATTATGTCTCTGCTGATAAATAAATGATTTAAGCAAAGATTGATTGCCCACTTGGCAGTTTATAGGCTACGTTTTTAGCCTAGTTTTGAACAACGAACCTATGCCATGTATGACTGCATTTTTGTAGTCGAGTCAGATATGGGGTTCCTGTGCATCATCATAATATTATATTTTTAACCAACGTTTTCGTATTGCCTGAAGTGTCCGGTTAATAAATATTGATGTCCCCTTTGCATAATCGTGTCCAACGGGGTTCAAAATTTTATATCTTTGGCGGCCCTCTTGGATTTTTTAAAATGAAAATCAATTGTTTTTATTTTTTTTGCACAGAGTGTGACAATTTTAAATGAATAGGCATTTCACTATGATTTATATAGTACAAATAGGTTGAAATCGTTTTCTTGACAGTCTGGTTAATAAATTTTGAAATTAATGAAAATTTATCCCGAAATAGTCGTGCTTTTGGTCCAGAATTTGCATGTACATTGATATCTATTTGTTCAATCATTAAAATCAACAACTATTGCAAAATATCAGCATTCGACACAAAAGAGGATATATTACAAAAAAACATTGAAACGCTTCATGACAGTATGAATGTCTTAGTTTGCTTAAAGGGCAATATACCATGTATCACTTGATATTGCGTAAAAATGACACCAAAGAGCAACCTCTGTGCCTTAGTCAAACCCGCAAGAGCCTGTGGAAAGTATCCTTTCCTTTTTAGTAGCTTGACTATAAAATATCGTGCTTTTTGGAGCCCCCAATGTGGCAAGATGGTGTTTCGGCTATATATTGAAATCACTTGGAGACAAAACAGTGGGCCTTTCTATATCAGCTACATTATAAAGAAGGGAGGGCAAAGCAAAGCCTACCACCCACTCCCCCCCCCCCCCCCCTCCTTTACGGGGCCGCCGAAGTCCCCCATCCCTTTTTCGTATTTTGCCAATTTCTTGGAAATTCGCCATTTTGGACCCTTATTGAGGGAAAAGGCTTTTCTGCTTTGCAGTCAAGTCACTTTTTTTCTTTAACCACTTGAAGATAAAAGAGTAGACTTTGCTCTATCTGCTACATATAAAGAAGTGCTGAGACAACAAAACCTACTCCTCTGGGGACTGCCGAAGTTACCCAACCCTTTTATGTATTTTACCTATCTATGGGAAAGTATGCCATTTCGGAGCCCCCATTGAGGAAAAAATGTTTCTGCTATGTAGTAAAGCCACTTTTTCTATTTTGAAACTACATGGAGACATAAGAGTAGAGTTCCCTCTATCTGCTACATATAACGAAGTGCTGGCATATTAAGGCATACCCCCCTCAGGGGGTTGCCAAAGTCACCCACCCCTTTTCTGTATTTTTCCAATATATGGGAAAATCTGCCAATTTTGGAGCCTCTGAAGCGGGTAGAAGTCGATGTGCCAGCACTTTTTTACATGTGGCTGATAGGAAAAAGCCTATTCTCTCATATCCAAGTGGTTTCCAAAAATAAAAGTGGCCTTTAATACAATTTAGCAGAAATGCCCTTTTGCCTGAATGGGGGCTAAAACACTGCAAATTTTTCAATAAACAGGGAAAATAGGCAAAAAACGTGGGGAGACTTCGGCAGCCCCTGAAGGGGCGAGGCTTCAATGTGCCGGCACATTATGTAGCTGATAGAGAAGATCCTTCTTTTTAATCTCCATGAAGTTTCAAAACAATAAAAGTGGCTTTACTGCAAAGCGGAAGCATATTTTGCCTCAATGGTTCTCCAAAATGGCGAGTTTTCCGAGAAAATACCAAAAAGGGATAGGGTGACTTTGGCAGCAACCTGAGGGGGTAGGCTTTGTTATGCCCTATCTTGTTTATAATTATGTAGCTGATAGAAAAGGCCAACTCTTTTGTCTCTAAGTGATTTAAAGGGAAAAATACATAGTATACAAAACACAATTTTGCCACATTGGGGGCTCCAAAAAGGACGATATCTTAATAATCAAGCTACAGATAAGGGTGGGCTACCTTCTACATGCTCTTGTGGGACTATATTTTAAGGTGCCCGAACGTAATTGCATGCAAAATGCAGAGCAATGCCTCGATCTTCTCTCTTCTTGAGAGGTACCGTTATTATAAAAGTTGCTTTGTGTAGAAAACGCCTTTTATCCTCATACAGGTAACATATACCTTTCTATCGCTACGCATGTGACATGCATTTCTGCGTGTTAGGCACATCAACAAAGGCGATGCAAGATAAAAACAGATGTCAATGCACATGAAGATTACGGACCAAAACTTTTGAATAATTTTTTTATATTTTTCAAGATGTATTAACTGGACTATCCAGAAAACGATTTCACCCGATTTGTACTATCCAAATTATAGTAAAATGCGTATTCATTTAAAATTGTCCCATTGTCAGACTGTGAGCAAAAAAGATTAAAATAATTTATTTTCATCAAACACCCAAGAGGGCCGCCAAAATTGTCAATTTTGAACCCCGTGGGACACGATTTGTCAAAGGGAACATCACGATTTTAGACACTTCAGGCAATACAAAAACGTAGATTAAAAATAAATTATCAGATGATAGTCCTGGATAGGCCCCATAGAAAACTGACCAAACCTTTTTTTTTCATTATATACAATATTTGTTGATAGTTTCTTGTCAAATCGAGGGTGGTGATTACGAATCTGAATGATGCCACTCGTGTAACTTTGAGCACTTTCCGCAAATTGGCAAAATCCAATATGGCCGCCAAAATATGCAAATTACCCATGAAAATCATAAAATTACCAGCACATTGGTTATAAAATGTACGCATTTATGTAGCAGGAGTGACATACTCTCTGAAAAAAACGACTTTTGACAAAAAAATTATTTTCTAGATATTCAAAATGGCCGCCATAGACCAATGTATTCGATATTATGTACAATATGAACGGGGAAAACATAATTTCACAAAAGTGAGCACTAAATGCAAGTAATTGTGATTTTTAGTGAAATAATTGATCGAAAACATGATTGCTAACGAAATGTATAATTTGTTATAACATGTATGTGATAAATAAAGCATTTTAATATTAAAAAAGCCACCACAATGCCCTGACCATACAATGTATTATGTACAATGTTCATGGGGACACAAGAAAATCACAAGAGTGAGTACTAAAAATGCATATTACCAGTATTAAGATAAGCGTGTGGAATACTGGCTAAAAGCATAATTTTTTACGAAATAAAAATGCAATTTATGTGATAGATGCTTTATGTTTACATTAAAAATGGCCGTCATAAGCCCATTATACATTATGTACAATGCGATTGGAGAAATTAATTTTCACAAGAGTAAGAACTATGAAATGCATGTAATTGTGATCACCGAGTAAAATAATGTCTGAAAACATGTATTCTAGCGAAACATATCATTTCTTTTGTCATGCATGAGATAAATGCTGTATAATTGTGAAATTCAAAATGGCCCCTGTAGGCCCTAACAGTATTATCTACAATGTAAACGGGGACATGTAATTTTGTAAGAATTTGGATTTACTTGACTATGAAATCCATAAAGTCCTGTTGTATGATAAAACATGATTTGAAAACATGATTTTTATGAAAGAAAGCATTTCTTCTGCCATGTAAGTGATAAATACTGTATTTTGATATTCAAAATAGCTGATACAAGCCCTAACTAAATTATGTTACATGCGTATAGGGAATCTAATTTTTACAAGAGTGAAAATCATAAAATGCAAGTACCTGTGATGCATGAGTAAAAATATTGTCTTAAACATGATTTCTAAGTAAATACATCACACATTGGTAATGGAAGTAATAAATGATGTACTTTGACATTCAAAATGGCTGCCATAGGTCCTAAAAGTATTATGTACATTGTAATTTGGGACATAACATTTTGACAGAATTTGGCTTTGCTTGACTCTAAGTATTGCATATAATTGTGATGTAAGAGTGAAATATTGTCTAAAACCATGGTTCCTAAGGCTTATTATAATCACTCGGGTCGCGTTCGCGTTCGAAATCACTCGGGTCGCGTTCGTAATCACTCGGGTTTTGGATTTTTGGCGATTTTTTTTTATTTCGATGCGATTTGATGTCTTCAATGGGACAAACACGCTGGGAAAATGAAATGAAATTGAAATTCTAGTTTCGTGTTAAGCCGGCAAGTGCCTTAAATAAAATGCACTCGCCTACTGCTTAACACAACAAACAAGCAAATCAGCCATGTGGCTCAACTATCCTAGAATACATCCAGACTTCTACTGTTTTTATACGAGGACTCCGAGTCGGAACTTGCCATATCTGCCACATCGATATTACATCGTCATTCCCATGTGCGGACATGCATGCCTGCATGCAATGGCCCCAAGGCGGGACCCGGCCACGGTCGGATACGGCGTGCATCGGTAGCATGGAGCAAGGTAACGTGATCTACGCCGATATTTTATATCCGATTTTCCCTTCAAGGGGCATGATCGAAGATTGGCAGGTGATCGCCGATTGTGGTAAAATCGGGAGCCGATTTTAAAATCGGTTAATTAGAACAGGTACAATTACGATTTTAAAATTAATTTAAAATCGATTTCCAAAATCAATTTTAAGATCGATCTAAGATCAATTTTAGATCAGTTTTAGTATTAGTTTTTAAAAGCCCATTCACATTTTTACTGATGCTGACGAAAAGTTAGTTTGGTTGTCAGAGCATTATTTGTCCTGCGTCTAAATAACTATGTCCGATCGAGGGACCGTTTTAATTTCGGAAAGGTAGGAGAGACAGAGAGAGAGAAAGACTGATCCCCGTTCAGCTCAACGTATACGTTTCGCACGCGAGCACAAAGAAGATCAATTAAGCACATCACCTAATGCAATGTTTCGAGAATTTAGGTAGGGAAATTTTTAAGTCTCCAGTTACTTAAAACATGATATGGCCATTTTATCTATAAAATAAGACAAATTTTATGAGAAATGGACAGTAATTAAGAGCAGAATTCTAAAACGCCTATCGGAAAGATCGTCCTCAAAGCTCATTACGTATTAGACAGCTGGCAGCCGTCTGTTTCGAGTTTTTTAACATTTTTATTTCTCCTCGTACACAGACGGCTCGCTATGGTGCAACCATCATTACGGGGTTAACAATGCAAAATCCCCCAGACGGCGCTCATCGATTTTTGTCTTTATTTCATAAAAATATATGAAAAGAACTGTATCAAATAAAGATTATTATTTCGTTTTGTCCTAAAATGCACCAAAAAAAGGGAAAATAAACTTAAAAGGGGAAACAACAGTAACTAATTGCTTCGGCTGTCGCGCAACTTCACTTCCCCGTTTTATTGGAACTTAATGCATAAACATATGGCCATTGAGTCCCTGTACAGATCGAGCTAGAACTTCCGTCTCTGTCTTGGTGAGTGGAGCTAACGGAGTTCAGCGGAACAACGAACATTGCAGAGACCGAAGCTCTTGGTCTAATTACGTATATATGCATTAAACCACGGATGGCTGGCTATGCAT
This sequence comes from Lytechinus pictus, assembly GCF_037042905.1. Classification (NCBI taxonomy): domain Eukaryota; kingdom Metazoa; phylum Echinodermata; class Echinoidea; order Temnopleuroida; family Toxopneustidae; genus Lytechinus; species Lytechinus pictus. The sequence goes on along the minus strand of NC_087252.1, from coordinate 16,725,594 downwards.
ACCGCTGAATTAAATACTTTTGGACGAGCTGCGGACTGACTGGCACTGTAACGTGGGATCTAACTCGGCTCGACTCACGTTACCTTGCTCCATGCTACCGATGCACGCCGTGTCCAACCGTGGCCGGGTTCCGCCTTGGGGCCATTGCATGCAGGCATGCATGTCCGCACATGGGAATGACGATGCAGGGGCCGCGGAAGCGGGGGGGGGTACAAAAACGTAAAAATTACCATATGATTGTGATTTTTTGCATGGTCAGCCCCCCCCCCCCCACTTTTGGCTCAGCCCCCCCCCCCCCCCCCCACTTTGAAAACCGTTCCGCGGCCCCTGCGATGTCATATCGATGTGGCAGATATGGCAAGTTCCGACTCGGAGTCCTCGTATAAAAATAGTAGAAGTCTGGATGTATTCTAGGATAGTTGAGCCACATGGCTGATTTGCTTGTTTGTTATGTTAAGTAGTAGGCGGGTGCATTTTATTTGAGGCACTTGTCAGCTTAACACGAAACTAGAATTTCAATTTCATTTCATTTTCCCAGCGTGTTTGTCCAATTGAAGACACCGTTATAAAAAAAATCGCCAAAAATCCCAAACCCGAGTGATTTCGAACGCGACCCGAGTGATTTCGAACGCGAACGCGACCCGAGTGATTATAATAAGCCGTTCCTAACGAGGTATGTCATATCTGGTGCATTTAAGGTGATATATGCTGCATTCTGACATGGAAAATGGCCGCCATTGGCCATTACTGTACAATTTGAATGAGGACAGATAAATTTCACAAAACGGCATATGGCGGCCATTTAGAATTTATCACCTAAATTTGTAGATGATATGATATATTTCGTTAGTAATCATGTTTTCAGACAATATTTTCCTCATACAACACCATTTAGTCAAGCAAAGCCAAAATCTGTTAAAATAAATTGTCCCCTTTCACATTGTACATGATACTGTTGGGGCCTGTAGCGGCCATTTTGACTTTCAAAATACAGTATTTATTACCTACCTGGCATAAGAACTGATATCTTATTAGAAATTATGCTTTCAGACAATATTTTACTCATAAATCACAATTACGTGCATTTATGGTACTCACTCGTGTAAAAATTTATTTCCTAGTTCGCATCGTACATAATACAATCAATGTCTATGGCGGCCATTTTGAAAGTCAAAATACAGTATTAAACACAAACTTTAAACCTGAATGATATATTTCGTTAAAAAATTGTGTTTTTTAGACAGTATCCCATTTACTCATCACAAATAAATGCATTTCAGTGCTCACTCTTGTGATTTCGTTGGTCCTCTTTTTCATTGTACATAATACTGTTAGGGCCTTCGGCGGCCATTTTGAATATCAAAATACAGCAGTTATCACATACATTGCATATTAAATAATATACAGCGTTAGCAATTGTGTTTTTAGTCAATATTCCACTCGTTTCTCTTAATAATATGCATTTTTGTTGACCCCTTTGCCATAGAAAAATATATTATTTGGGCCAGTGGCAGCTATTTTGAATATTAAATACAACAATTTTCCCATACATGACATAATAAAGGATATATCATGTTAGCATTGATGATTATCGTATATTACTTGATTTGATTTGATTTATTTATTTCCACATTCCAATAACAAAAGCATATACAAGTGTAAACATTTTTTTCTTAGCATAACATAATAAGCAAATGATATAATTAATAACATATGCATATATACAATCTAATTAAAATACATTTATACCTGATAATTTTTTTAAATTGTTAAACAGAATTAGCAGAATTTTTATATATATATACATATATCAACATAATGCATTTTGAAATGTGGGACACCTGTATCTTAAGCTTAGAGCTTGAAATTGATAAAGGCCTCAAAAGAAGAGGGGAAGGAAAATCAGACAAACAGTACAATACTTCGTCCATAGATCACAATTACTTGCAGTTTATCGATCTTTTTGTGAAATATTAATTTTCCCTATTCATATTGTACATAACAGGGTATACAGAGGTCTGTGGCGGCCATTTCGAATATCAAGAAAACAAATATTTTATCAAAAAATGTTTTTTTCAGAGAGTATTTCACTCCTGCAACACAAATAAATACATTTTATAGCCAATTTGCTGGCAATGTTATGATTTTCATGGGTAATATGCATATTTTGGCGGCCATATTGGATTTTGCCAATTTGCAGAAAATGCTCAAGGTTACACAAGTGGCATCATTTAGATTCGTAATCAGCACCCTCGAATAGACAAGAAACCATCAAAATATATTGTATATATGAAAAAACAAGGTTATGCCTCTTCTATCCTTGACTATTATGATGGTGCACTGGAACCCCCATTTCCGACTCGACTACAATAATGCAGTCATACATGGCATAGGTTCGTTGTTGAAAACTAGGCTTAAAACGTAGCCTTTAGACTGTCAAGTGGGCAATTAATATTTGCTGAAATCATTTATTTATCAGCACCTTCGGTGTAAAGATGGCAGTGGTATTAATGGCAGCGATAATAATGGCAAAGGTAAAACAAGTTGCAGTGGTAATAATGGAAGCGGTGATAATGGCATAGGTAAACATGGCAGGGAGAATAATGGCAGAGGTAGAAATGGCAGGGGTTTTTAATAATGGAAGAGGTAAAAATGGCAGAAGTAAAAACATAGAGGTATTACTGCCAGTCGTAAACCCCAATGCAATAAATTGTCAAAAGGCTCCCGCATGTACATAGATTAGAAAACAAGTGCATGTCACGTTAAGGCATTTCATCATAACATGTCTTTATCGGCCTAACAATGCTATTTACGAATTCGATGGAGGTGTACATGTACCTTGAGGGCTTTTTTTTATATAAAGAATATAAAGGACATAAATTTCTTCACTTAATTTATCAGAAGCAAAATGAAACTGCACTATTCTCATTCATCTTTTAATAACATTTCATTTTGTATGGTTGGTTATTTTGATCTAAAGCTTTGCAAGGCTTACCGAAAAAAGGAGGAGTATACATGAGAGAGGTAGAAGGACAGAGAGGGTTTGGGGGCAAGGGGAAACATAGAGAAGATAGAGGGGGAAGCTTAAACGTTGAAATTGTCACGGACGATTGTGGTTAGATAATTTGTCCTTATTTGGATGGCGTCTGTACTAATCTATTTAAATATTTGAATAACAATATAGCAAGCATTCCGAGGTTCTAAGCTGAATTTGTAACTTATGAAAATCAATAATAATCTTGTTTTGCCTGGTAAACCAGTTTGGGATCGATCGAGGGTCTGGTTCAGAAACTTTAAATAAATGAAGACCCTAGATCGTTACCACTGCGTCCAATATGATATTAAATATATAAATGCCTTGATGATCTTAACCCTTGGAAGCGGGAGATGCTGTTGGTATTTTATACACTATAAGCAACACCCACCTGGAAATTGGGTTGGTATGCTAAAATGTGGAGATTTGACACAAATCTCTGTTATTTTGGACAGAAGAGAAAACTTTGTTTATTATCTAATTGGTGCTATTTTTTGTTGTAATCTTTTCCCCCCTTCTGAACAAACCCCATTTTATTTAGGAGTGAATTTTTTTTTCTTGACTTTTAACAAACCAACACCCCATTTATCTTTCCGGTTTGCCTCTGCCATCTTTAACTTTAATAATAATAATAATAATACATGAGATTTGTATAGCGCACTTTCCATCTTGATTAGATGCTTAAGGTGCTTCAGAGCAGAATAACAAAATATATTTACATATAATATATGTCTGAACAATAAGTCAATGTCTATCAAAAAGCAGACTTATACAGGTATGTTTTCAGGTTGCCACTGAAGGTAGTCACTGAAGTCTGGGTTTTCAAACTCTGTGGAAGAGAATTCCACAGGTTAGGCCCTGCATGAGCAAAGGCCCATTCCCCGCATGATTTCTTAGCAACTGGAATTTGTAAGAGATCATAATGATGAGGATCGTAAGGTTCTTGAGGGTTGGTAATTATGCATCAAAGACTTATTGAAACTGGAGGAATTTCCATTAGACTGTATGACAATTCATAAGAAGGATTTTAAAGACTATGCGTTCCTTCAGGTGCAGCCAGTGAAGAGTCTTCAATATAGGGGTGACAGTGGTGTTACTACGGGGGGCATGGTGGGGGTTGGCACTTGCCCCCCCCCCCCATCAGCTGACCAAAAAAACAAACAAAAAAAGGGGAAAAGAGAAAAAGAGGGAGAAAGGAAGAGAAATATAGTGGGAAAGAGAAATTATATTGTTCATTATATTGTTATATCATATCATAATTATGTTATGTTATATTAATTAAGAACCATTTTTTCATAACTCTATGAAACGAAATTTGCTTAGGGCCTATGTCTTCATTTTCTTCGTGCTCACATTGTCTGTTTAACGAGATATATAATCCTGTTGGACTAAAACCTCCCGTTTTCAAGTCAATATACATCAAATATATTTCCTCTCACTTCGAGTTATTATTGTTTTATGTAGTGAAATATGTCTTTTTTCCATGGCTGCTTAAAGTGATTGCTCCATTTTAAGGTCTTAATATAAAACATTTCCTGTCCGTGCTTATGTTCGCATTAGTGGATTGGTGAGATATGTCTGCTCGCCATGAATTCCTAAAATCAGTCCTTAAATGTCCATTTTTCTGATCTGAATATAAGAAATTTCAGCTCGCGCTTCGCGCTCGCATCATTAGGTTAGTGGAATACGTATGGTCTTAGTGAATTCTTACAAACAAGCCTTAGAATGCCCCTCTTCAAGTCTGAATTTCCAAATTTTTCAGCTCGCGCTTGATTCGCACTCTTTGCAATATGCAATATTTGATTAGTGATATGCGTATGTTAATCATGATAACAATGACTACAAGTGATTCATGTGTTTAGATGTAATTCTAACAAAATCAGCAAGCGCTTGGCATTAGATGGCATTAGATGACTATGGTGAGATATGTTTACTCATAATGGATTCCTTATAGTCCTTATATGTCACTGTTTGGAATCAATGTATACAAAGTTTTCAGCTCGCGCTTCGCGCTCGCATTGTTTAGCGAGACAGGTACTTATTATGATTTCAAAAATTTGATTATAATGTCTCTTTTTGGCTATGAATATAAAAAAAAGTTTCAGCTCGCGCTTCGTGCTCGCATTATTTGATCAGTGAGATACATATCCGTTTAATAGCACTGTCCTTAAAATGTCTCTATTAGGTCAGTATACTTGGCAACTGAGTGCGCGAAGCGCGCTCAAAGTGACTCCAAATGTTTGCTGGTGCCCCCCCCCCCCCCATGCCGTGACCCACGGTACGCCACTGAGCGGTGATATGGCTGGGCTTGCTAGATAGAGCTAAAATACGCGCAGCTGTATTTTGCAACCTCGTCAACTTCTTTAAGTTAAGAATCTGGCAAGTTGTAAGGAGACTATTACCGAACTCGAATCGTGGAAAAATTAGTGAATATACCAGTTTCTCTGGTGTTGAGCAAGTGAGGTATTTCTTATGAAGCCAATACTGCGCAATTGATAACGAACTGATCTGCAAATGCTTGTAATCTGGTTGGACATGGACAAGTGAGAATCAAAAATAGCTCTCCATGATTTTGACAAGGGAATGTCCTTGCCTTAGATAGGAATGGAATCAGTGTTGATTTCGTTAAAATTTTGAGCCAAAAAATATAAACTCACATTTACTATGCTTCAAAAGTAACAAGTTTGAATTCAACCAAGTGTCAATGTCCATTATGCATCTCTCAATATTACGCAGGGCTTGTGTGCATGGCACGCCATAAGGGAATCAAATATTTATACTCGACACCAACTAAAAAACTATTTGACGCGGCAAAATTCTATTTGACACAAAATATATTTGACAAAAAATATATTCGACGAAAAATATATTCGAAAAAAAATATATTTGACAAAAATATATTCGACAAAACATGTATTCGACAAAACATGTACTTGACAAAAATATATTTGACAAAAATATATTTGACAAAAAATAAAGTTTGACAAAATTATATTTGACACAAATTATATTCGACAAAAAGATATTCGACAAAAAGATATTTGGCGAAAATATATTCAACAAAACATATATTCGAGAAAATATATATTTGACAAAATCATATTTGATAAAAAATAGATTTGACAAAAAAATATTTCACAAAATTATATTCGGCAAAATTTTATTTGACACAATTTCATTCGACACAACTTCATTTGACAAAAATTCATTCGACACAATCTCATTTGACCTACATATTTGGCGTACCACACGTGCGATGTCAAAAATATATTCGTCAACATTTCATTCCACAAAACAAAATTTCATTCGACACATTCGACAAAAAAAAAATCGACAATGTTTCATGTGATCATTTTATATTAGACAAAATTTAATTCGAAAAAATAGTATTCAAAGCGAAAAACATTTTATTCGACTAAAATTAATTCGATGAAATATAAATTCATTCGGAAAAATTTCATTTTACTACAAAATTTTGTTCGACAAATCCTCATGCAGCTGGGCCACCGATCGCGATACCGGCCGATAGTACTAGTGCAGCCCGGGCTAGCGTACGGCGTAGGGACCGGGACGTCGGACGGGACGCGTCAGGCAGTTAGCAGCAGGCCAGTAGGGAGCTGGAGCCGCTGCGTGAGTACACTATATTACGATTACGCCCATACATGTAGATCTACGTCAAACTCAAAGTAGATCTAAAGTTATATTACCAGACCTACTTCTTTTAATAGGTCTAGTAGTAGAGTCTAGGCCCCTACTAGATCTAGAATCTACTGCCAGTAGGCCTAGAAATCTACTGCCTGGACTAAGTGACCTAGCCTATGTTAGGTTAGCCTCTTGTCGAGGCCCTGGGCCTGGCGGCTGCTCTTTTACATCCCGAGCGAAGCGAGGAACCCTGCTCGCGAAGCGAGTAGCCCTGGCAACTGATCTATACCCTAACTTGCGAGTTAGAGTATAGATCAGTTGGCAGGGCCTCGACAAGAGGCTATAAGGACTGACGTTAAGTAGGCTACGTCAATAACTGAATAAGGCAATAACCAATACAACATCAACACAATGTAGATCTCTACCGTAAAATAAAGTGGTCTCGGTCGGTCTCGTCTCTGACTTATTTAAATTTTCATCCAAGTTAAGTAGATCTAGGCCTAGACTTTTTAATAAAATAATAGATCTATCATGTCTACAATGTTACAACCATATTAAAAAAAAGTAAAAAAGTAAAACTAAAACTTTAAAAGAAAGTAGATCTAGATCTAGATCTAGATGATAGATCTAGATCTAGAAAGTAGAAAGTAGATTTTCTAGAATAGCTGGACAAGCAGTAGATCTAGGCCTGTGCCTACTGCTGCTGCAGATCGTCCTGACTCGACCTCGTCCTGGTCCAGTACTGACTGCACTACTAGTACTTCGTCCAGATCCGGATCCAGATAGGCCAAATAACTGGCGAAACTCCCGGAGACTGCTAGTGTTGCTGGTAACACCGGCATGGTCGCAGACTTGACGCTGGCGTTGGCCCGGGGGCGGCAGCCCGAGACCAGGACGATCTAGATCGAGGGCTGGCCCTGACGACACAAATGATGATGCAGTCCCCGATGCAGTCCCTGGCCTGGTGCCTGACTCCGCGGCCCCAAGAGCTGGCAGAGGCAGAGGCCACGGCCGTGGACCTTGGTGTTGATCTTGAAGTTGACGGTTGTCTCTGCCAACAGGATAGAGCTTCCATCAGAGTTCTGACATTTTGGTGTATTTCCTCAAGGAGATCACTATTCGGATGGGGATGCGCCATTATGATGGCCATGTGCAGACTGCGCGTGCATATATCGCATGCACACGATGTAGTCGTACCCGTACGTACGTACAGGCGCGCCATATCGAATGAATTTTGGACGAATTATTTTTTTTTTTTTAATGAAATTTTGTCGAATATATTTTTGGCATCGCATGTACGGTACGCCAAATGTTTAGGTCAAATTAAATTGTGTCGAATGAAATTGTGTCAAATGAGTAGACACTTATGTCAAATGAAATTTTGTCGAATTATTTTTTGTTAAATGAAATTGTGTCAAATAAAATTGTGTCGAATATAATTTTGTCAAATATTTTTTTTGTCAAATCTGTTTTTGATCAAATCAAATTTTTTCATATATATGTTTTGTCAAATATATGTTTTGTTGAATATATTTTTGTCAAATATTTTTTTGTCGAATATATTTGTTTTCAAATATATGTTTTGTGGAATATCAAATATAATTTTGTCAAATATATGTTTTGTCGAATATATGTTTTGTTGAATATATTTTTGTCAAATATATTTTGTGTCAAATATATTTTTGTCAAATATATTTTTCATCGAATATATTTTTGTCAAATAAATGTTTTGTCGAATATCAAATGTAATCTGGTCAAATATATGTTTTGTCGAATATATGTTTTGTTGAATATATTTTGTGTCAAATATATTTTTGTCAAATATTTTTTTGTCGAATATATTTTTTGTCAAATTTATTTTTTATCGAATATATTTTTGTCAAATATATGTTTTGTCGAATATCTAATATAATTTTGTCAAATATATGTTTTGTCGAATATATGTTTTGTTGAATATATTTTTGTCGAATATATGTTTTGTGTCAAATATATTTTCGTCAAATATATTTTTTATCCAATATATTTTTGTCAAATATATGTTTTGTCGAATATCAAATATATGTTTTGTCGAATATATGTTTTGTTGAATTTATTTTTGCAAATATATTTTTTGTCGAATATATTTTTTGTCAAATATATTTTGTGTCAAATATATTTTTGTCAAATATATGTTATGTCGAATATATGTTTTGCCGAATATATTTTTTGTCAAATATATTTTCTGTCAAATACATTTTGTGTCAAATAGAATTTCGCCGCGTCAAATAGTTTTTTAGTTGGTGTCGAATATAAATATTTGATTCCCTTCTGGCGTGCCATATGTGTGGCACTAGTTTAATTGGGTAAAAAGGATACTGGTTTCATTCATAACCAAACCCTAATTTTCTATTTGTAGTACCAGTTCACAAGAACAAAATATTACATAATTATAGTGAACAACTTAAAAACAAAATAGCTGTGATCACGATGGTACTGAGGATATTTTAATAAAGAATGATATACACATTGATGACCCATTACTATACAAATTTCACCTTTCTTTAAGTAATGGCGTCGTGCCTGACAATATGAAAATATCTAAGCTAATACCAGTGCACAAAAAAGCCAAATGATTAATGTATGTAACTGTAGACCAATATCTTTAATGCATACTTTATCTAAAACAGGGTGATCTATACAATAGTATTATATTTTCGGAATAAATAAAGTATAATTTAAAACTTTCAATTTGGATTTCGCCAAAACTATAGTACATCGCATACTACTCTCTTATCTATGGGGAAATAACAAAAGCTATTGATAACTTTGAACATACAATATGTGTTTTTCTCTCCTCTCCAAGGCATTTGACACTACAAACCATGAGATACTTCTACCGTATATGATCTTGAAAATTACAGAGTTCGTGGGTGGCCTTGGTGTGTTTTACAAACTACCTCGAAAATCGTCAATAATAAGTAAGCATAAATGAACAAAATGTTTCTCTACAAAATGTTAATTAGAGTTTTCCCCAAGGTAGCCTACTGGGTCCACTTTTATTCATAATCCATATAAATTACATCCATAACTCCTCTGAATATTTTCTTCTATCCTTTTTTTAGACGAATTAAAATGTACTCTATTCTCATCCTAGTCCCGCTATTTTGATTAATGTATAAACACTGAATTGCCAGTTGGGCCAACAAATTGCCATTAATATACAAAATGAAGTGCATGTTTTGTAACAATAAATGTCAAAATAAAGACATTGACGTTGTTGCTACAACAAAATATATAGGTAATAGACAGCAAATAATCATGGAAAGCACGTATTGATTCATATGTCGTACAATATCACGCAATGTTAGTATTATCATTCAAATTAAGTTACTTTTTTCCTTCCAAATTCCTCCCTAAAAATGCCTAACTCAACATTGATGTAATCCTATCTAAATTACGGGACAAATTGTCTGGGGAAGTATTCACTCATCTTACCTAGCTAGAAAGAATGCATTGCGTGTTATTTAATCCTATAATAGAGATCCCATATACAGATCACTTGTTTATTTCAATGTAATGAAATGTATCTTTAAAGCCTTGGGAATGTCGTTCTCAGATATTAAGGGCTGCATAAAACGGAATTGAGTTGTTTGACTGTTTTTTCTTTCCCATTATTCGTGTAATTTAAAGATATATAGGTCCACAATCTAAAAAGGAAATTGAACAGACGATTGCCATCAAGATTATACAAATAATTACGAGATGCATTATAAAACATATTGTTGTAAATGGGTACTGCCATAGAAAGCACAGGTCGGATTATTAAAATGACCACACTAGATAACAAATAAAGTATATACAGTATAAGAACTATATCAATAGAAACTTAATCAGTAATATTGAAAGAGGTATACCTACATGTAGATAATGATAAAGAAGTAATTTGATTCTTCGTATTTAAAACCCCGTCACATGTATGAAAAGCAATGCAGTAAAGACAGTATTGAGGTACAGAAAGAAGATTTAAATTTTTAGACATGTGTGTCACGTCACCCACAGCTAATCATCTGTCAGGGAAAGTTTTCTGGAAATAGCCCCAGAAGTCTTCAAAAAGTAAGAAATAGCAAATATTATCTGACCAATGTTTTATCATGTCCATATACTCCCAAAAATTCAAAACTTATTGATAGGTCAAGTCCACCCAAGAAATATGTTGATTTGAATCAACAGAGAAAATATAACAAGCATAACATTGAAAATTTTATAAAAATCTGAAATTTTCGCTTATTTTTCAAAAAACAGTTATATTCACAATTGACGGACATGCAAGTGAGACGGTCGATTTTGTCTTTCACTCACTTTTGCTTTTTCCTTATTGTTTGGATTATACAATATTTCAGTTTTTACAGATAAGACAGTGAGGACCAACTTGACTGAACCACACAATTTTAAAACAATAGTTCCACATGTTCAGGCCTCAGGGAGAAATAAAACTTTGTTTTTACAGGTCAATGGGGAGAAAATTATCTCATATAATAAAATACAAAACAAACAGTGAGTGGATGATGTTATCAGTCCTTTCATTTGCATACCGACTAAAATGTGCATAATACTGTTTTCAGAAAAAGAAGGCGAAGTTTAAAAATGTCATAAATTTCTTATTTTACAACTGATTTTAATGAAATTTCATCATTTATGGGGGTGAACTTGTCCTTTAAAAATTGAATTAAGTACTTTTCCTTACTGTTTTCAAATAAAGTTTGAGCGAGACGTACCGAATTCAGATCTCATTGGTGACAAAACCCCAATCTTCAAACCTTGTTTTTTGGTTTGTATTCCATAAAAGGGCAATGCTTATCCCCGCCCCCTCCCTATCTCCCTCTCGCTCTCTCTTTCGCTCTCTATGGGATGCAAACTTGTTTGACATAGTGGTCTATATCTTTTTTGGCAACTACACAAAATGAAGATCATCGCGATTCTAACAATCTACGTGAACGAAAGCCGAAGTCACCCAAGTATGATTGATTTTTTTTCTAGAGTCTGTAGAATAAAGTGTCAACGCAAACGTGCATTCCATTCCCTTTCATGTCAAATAGATAGAGTTCTACTGGTCCAACACCCAAAACAGATTTGTCCAATCACGTACTTCCTATAGTTCTTCATGCATATTCACAGAAGAGACACAATTGTGTCATATATAACAAGCTTCAAATCCATACCTGTACCAGTTCAACCTCCGACTACTATTCAAACAGTTCATCAACAGATTACTCGTCATCACATCTTTGCCCATTCCGGTAAGTGTTTCTTGTTAGTTCATACACATACATATAAACTCCTCAAAAAAGTTTGGAAATCTGACTTTGATCAATAATCCCTCCTCGTTTTTAGTAAATATCCATGTGTAATTAATATCGAAAAAAAAAATCATTTAATTTTCTTTAAAATGATACCCTACATGATATGATTATGCTTCACATGGAGGTGCAGTGCCTTGAAATATATTGGGCAAGGTCAAAATTCAAAAGTTGCAAAATGACACAATATTGAAAGTCACTGTTCTTTTTTCCGTGGTGTTGAGTGAGTTTCTCAGCGGATTCTTTTTATTGTTTTCATGCACCTTAACATCAACATTAACATGGAATCAAACACACCTCTGCACAAGCAAACACAAAACAAACAAACAGACATGCATGGGTATTTCAAACTACGACTCAAACCATGTTATCTCACAGAACCATCACTACATGACCACAACAAAACATTAAAAAATGAAGCAGGGGCTTCATTTGAATGGATTTTGATCTCTATTGACACAGGCAAAAGAATCATGTTCTGTATTGACCCTTCATGACTATTTCTGCTCGTTTTGCAGCTTTTCAATTCCTGCTCTTTTCTTGATGGCATGATTACAATAAGCATGGTATCATTTTAAAGTGAATTAAATTATCTTTTGAATGATGCCAAATTTGCATTGCGTAAAATTGGGAGTTGACAGAAATTAATGACCAAACTCAGATTTCCAAACTTTTTTTGCTCGTTTTGCAGCTTTTCAATTCAGACCTCATCCAACACTTTTGAATTCTTCTCTTTTCGTGATGGCATGATTATAACAAGCATGGTATCATTTTAAAGAGATCTAAATGATCTTCTGAATAATGTCAAATATGCATTGTGTTAAATTGGGAGTTGAGAGAAATTAATGGCCAAACTCAGATTTCCAAACTATATTTGAGGAGTTTATATATACATATATGGGTGTGTGTGTGTGTGTGTTTGTTGGTGAGGGTATGAAGGTGTGTGTGTAATAGGGTAATGATTTTGTTCGTATAAGATATGAAATTTAAAATATTAAATTTTCATTAATTTCTGCAAAATACTCCTTAGATTGTTTACTTATCAGTACGGCATTTGGTATTTCGTAAGTAATTATATCCCTTAAAAAGTGCTTAAACTGATCCCTTTCATGTCATGAATATCAATCAAAATTGGGGCTTACGTTTCGCACTACGTATATTATTTCTTAATAAGATACGCATCGTATCCATGCCTATATTAAAACGTTTTCAAATTGCAGCTCGAGTTTCAAGCTCACATTGTTTGTTTAATGAAATACCTGTATGTCGTAGGTATATAACCTGTTCGCGATTATAATGCATGGACCTGGGAAGCGGGGGTGCTGGGGATGATTCAACACCCCCAGAAATTTTCCAGGGGGTGCTGTGTGTATTATTTTCCATAGGCAGCACCCCCACGAAATCAGATTCCCCCTGCATTTTTTTTAATATGTTATAATGTACATAATTATCACATCCCATAATCACTATTCATTTACTACTGTCTTTCACATATTCCAATAACATCCCTGGCCCAGTCAAAACACGTCTAAATCAAGCTCCGCTCTCAAGTAAGTCCATGATCCGATCTTCAGACGACCATGGTCGCGCGCGATACGTGATCACCATACTACTCGATAGCAGGGGGGGGGGCACCTGGGTGTGGCTGGACTTCAAGGTTTTATGTCGAATCAAGTGTGCGCGTATGGCAAAACGTTTTAACATTTAGGCCTATTTCTTGATATCAATAATTACCATTGCTTAACTACACAAAACAATTTTTGATATCAAGAATTTGATTTCTTGATATCGAGAAATGAATTCTTGATATCAAAAATTCATTTTTTGATAAAAAAAATAAAATTCTTGATATCTCTTGATTTTGAACGAAAGACTATTGCACTATTTGTTTGGATATCAAGCACAAAGTATTGCACACATTTTAAATTTATTTCCAGCTCAAAAGTTGTGTTTTCCAGTGCATAAATAATGCAGAAATTCATGCTGATTTATAACTCGAAACTTGTGCATGATTATACTGTGATTCGATTTCGAACTCAAAACTTGTGCGCAATTACATTGTGATTCGATCTCGAACTCAAAACTTGTGCACGAATTCATCCCGTAGGCCTACCAAGCGGCTACATGTATCTAAGTTTACGTACACAATATTTTGGTCTGAAATCATGTTGCCAGCTTGCAGTTCATTTACTGTCTTTGTGATATTTCTTATACAGCGCGTCCCAAAAGATGTCCCTCTGACATGGGGCTAAATTAATTCTATAATATGGTAGTATTCTCAAATAAATGTTCATGAGTAGAAAACTCACTTTATGATCTAACTTCTATGAAAATCCGGATCCGGCCCGCAGGCCGTAGTTTGAGAACACATGCTGTATATTGATCTCCATGATATGGTGAGGTCAAAGTTCACATAAATAGATCAAATATCAAATGAGGTCAAATGTGAACGGATTTGGGTAAATAACTTTCGAACCCTGTATGTGTTTGTATTAAACCATAAATGCCCTATTATATTGGCCTCCATAATATGCCGATTTCAAAGGTCACATATGTACATGTAGGTGACTGTAGGTATAAGTAAAGGGGCTTTCACACCGAAGGTTGCGTAAAGTTACGTAGAGTTGCGTAGGGAGTACGCGAAAATTCGCTGCGTACTCATCGGCGTAGTCCCTGGGTAGGAGAGCATAGTATCGAGTAGAGTTGCGTACATGTAACTTGTCAACGTAGCGTTGCATACGATTGCGTATGGAATCTTTGCGGAAACAAAATACAGTAGGCCTATATCATTCCCTGCTTTGTAAACTTCTCAAGCAACTATTTGCTGCTCTTTGCTTTTTCTCCTGTCTAGTGCGGTATGGTGTGTAATCCCGTAGGATTTTTTTGCCAAAATTGATTTTTTTTTTTTTGTTGCTTTGTCTTCAATAGGGTCCCTTTAGACCCAAAATGATGGGGTTAAAATTTTCAGACCCCTCCTTCCCTTCGCGGGGGATCCTTTTGGCGTCATATTGGCCTGTACGAAACCCAATAGGATAATCCATTGTTTTCAACCTGATTTCTCACTTTTCTTCGCCAATTTTATTTCTAAGTTGTCTGAAATGTACAAGAATGAATATTTCATGATGTTGTGATGTCAATGCTTTTTTCACTTTTACCATATGGGGTCGGATTTTGCGGGAAAAAAAAGCCCCAACATCGTAAAATATTACCTCCAAAAATCTCATTTTCCCCCTTTTTGGCACTAGAATTAGGATAAAAAGATTACAAAATGAAATGCATATGTCTTGTTATACAGTCCAATAACAGATAAATACATCACATGCAATTAATATGATTATTCTGGGTCAATTGATGTAAAAATCAACCGCATTTCATGATTTTATGCAGTGAAAACCTTACTACAACACTAGATGGCGCCATAACGATTATATTAGTGTGGTATGGTATGTCATGAAACAACTCATGTAGTATTCTTTTAATAATACTATATAGGTTCATTATTGCGGACTGAAATAATCGCTAGAGGGTATTCATTTTTTTCGCAATCTACTATGGACAACAGGGAAATTCGTAATCACTCTCGCAAAAAGTGTTTACTAGCTTACAAGTTCACGAGCTTTCGAGTGCCGCTGCAACTCTTTATCAAGTGACGAAAATTATCGTTATCAGATAATTTTCGTCACTTGATATCGAGCTGCATCGGCACTCGAAAGCTCGTGAACTTGTAAGCTTGTAAACACTTTTTGCGAGAGTGATTACGAATTTCCCTGTTGACCATAGTAGATTGCGAGACAAATGAATACCCTCTAGCGATTAGTATACTTTTGTGGCAAAATTATTTTTGTCTTCATTTTGGATTCACTTTGGGCCAATCTAACAGGAAGTGAAAGGATTCAAATTTTCCGACCCTCACCCACTGCCTGAGGGGGGGGGGGATCGCCTGGACCCCCTAAAATTAGGTGTATTAGCAATTTTGCGCCTGGTTAAAGAATTGAATTGTTTTATGGTACTTTATCATCCCTAGACAGCTAGAATGCTTATATCTGAAGACTTCCAGTTAGATGAACATCCTACCAACCATAACCCCTACCCCCTACCCTACCCCACCCCACCCCCCCCCCCCAACTGACTGGCATACAACTTTCACCATTCGGCCACTCGTTCTAGAGTACAATCTACGATTAAAGGACTTCTATTCGAATTGTCAATTATATACTTCTCGGCTAATTTCCAATTACTGACAGACAAACAGAAACACATAGACTATATTTTGTATGGCTCCCCCCCCCCCACACACGCACGTACACACATGCACATAATCAGTATTGAAATTATATGTAATGTTTTATTCATTGACCTTCACAACATTTAGAGAACTTCCGTATTTACAAACCTACACTGTGCCTTAATTTCTAAGAGAGGGCCTATAGACCATTCAATGTACGACCAAAAATACCCTTACCCGGAAAAATTGCAAAAAATCTTGGATTTCTGGACTCACGAGATCACTTGCTGTCCATGTAACTTTTCCCGATATACTTTTTCACACTTAAAAACCTTTGAATAGAAACCAAATTAAGGCCACTTAAGTAAGAAAAAAATGAAACTTGGATTTTTAGCCTAATGCAGCCAATTTGGGCGCCCCTCCTTGATTCTGTTTTGATTCTCCCCCCCCCCCTCCCGGGGGGAGTAGAATCAAAACAAATGAAATGCCCATACTATGAAATAGCATTGGAAATAATTATTCTTGAAATGTGTCAGCTTTCAAGTTTATTAACAAAATTACAGGGCCTAGAATTTTAAGGGAAGTGCTTATCATAATTTATTGCGCCATGTAGTGTTGGAGTAAGGTTTTCTTTGCATAAAATCCTGAAATGGGATTGATTTTTACATCAATTGACCAAAATAATGATATAAATTACATGTGATATATTCCTATGTTATTGGATTGTATAACAAGACATTCATTTCATTTTGCAATCGTTTGGGCCTAATTCTAGTGCACAAAGGGGGAAATAAAATTTTGGTGGTAATATTTTAGGTTTTTGGGGGTATTTTCCGTATATTCCGCCCCCATATGGTAAAAGTGAACAAACATTGACATCACAACATCATCAAATATTCATTCTTATACACCTCTAACAAATTTAAAATAAAATTGGCGAAGAAAAGTGAGTTGAAAACAATTGATTATCTTATTGGGCTTTGTACAGGCCAATATAGCGCCAAAAAGGACCCCCTACGAAGGGAAGGAGGGGTCTGAAAATTTGAACCCCATCATTTTTGGTCTAAAGGGACCATATTGAAGCCAAAACAGCAAAAAAATATATTTTGGCAAAAGAGTATTACGGGAGCTGTGTCAGTGACATACCGTACCACACTATGTCCCCAGGAGCCCAACAAGCTTTTAAGATTTTGAAGTAATTAATTACCGAGGTTCTTGCTTCATTGGTTTATTCATTTTAAATATACTGTTGTCTATTTTATGTCGTTTACTCTGCCTTTTTATTATTGTTATAATTTTCCCCCTTTTGTCAAATAATTTCAATTACGTGTATATATTTCAATTTTCTTTGATCTGTTTTATTTCTAAACATTGGAGATTTGTCTATTATATTGTGTATTGTATGTTATGCATTGACTTTTAAAAAATACATAGAAAAAAAACTCTTTGTAGCATTTCGGAACACTGTACTGCTGTGAAGTAGGAAAAAAATATAATGAGTTGTCAGTTAATTCCATTTTAAAGCTTCCGGGGTAAGACATGACATAAAGGGTTAAATTGATTTCAAAATGCTGTGAGTGAGGGAAGCAACCGAGCCAAAAATAGCCTTTTAAATAGATAAATGGTTAAACTGATTATGATATGATATAATTATGTTTCAAACATCATGACAGAAATCGTCATAACAAATTGATTTATGTATTAAAAAGTTATTTTTGGATCGCTCGCTTCCTTCGATCACTCACTAAATTTGAAATTATTTTGCCCTTATGTCGTGTCTTGCCCCGAAAACTTATGTCTTATTACGCCACTGACCTTCGCCAAAACTAAAAGAGTAATGAAATAAAAGCTATAAAAGAAATCCCTCACCAGAGAACAAAGCAGCCCCCAACCATGAATACAGATCGACACCAATATGCTTGCCAGTAAATATGCTAGAACGGTGGTTTACTTTGAATTCTATCAAGATAATTATGAAATATGGCGCTTCAAATATTTTGTTGACGTAGATGGCGCTCTTTGATATTGATGAACGAAAAGCAAATCAGAAATCAGAGAGCCGACGTCAATTTTGATGTTTGCGGTGAGGTTGTCCGTAAAAAGAATCACGGGGCGGAAAGCGTGCTGCGAAGTGCTTTTTGCTTTTTTGCAAACAGAACCACAGAGCTGAAACCGTGTTCTGATTTTGTATTTGATATAAAATAAATAAAAAAATTGAATGAGAAATGAGAAAAAGCCCACTAAGTATATCCGATTTCAATTTTCTGTAGTTGATCTACAAAGTACCTTGATTGTTTTGCCTGCCTCTTTTTCTTCAGTTGTTTTGGAGTTTCGTCGCTAGCTTAATCACTATGTTCATATTGTGGTGCAGGTGAATCTAAGTTTCAGTTCAGTTCAGTTTGGTTTATTTTCATTTCAACTCAAATCAATATAACCGTAAAAGATATAATTACAAAGATATAAATGAATATACAAGTATATACAGTATGACAATATGACATAGATAAATAAATATTTACAATAGACACTTAACAATATACCCAAAATAATAATGATATTTACAATGAACTAGATAATCATAATAGTAACTGTAGACTATTCATGATAATGCATTTTGCATATAGTTTATTTTATTCATCTTTACTATTTAAATAAAAGTTGAGGAAATGGAGCGATCCACTAAAAAGCAGGGCTTGTTGAGTGTGGATTCCTCAAAGAATAAGTAAAAAGACAGGTTTGTAGGTATAAGTATAAATGCAAGAACGAGAAAAAAAATCCTTAAATGCTATTGTGATGGATGGAGTACGAAAATGATGGATGGAAGTGAAAAGAAATGTAACCGAGAAGAAAGACCGGTGCACCTGTGTGGATGAAAGAGAAAGAAGAAAAAAAAATTAGGGTGATGGCAGATGAAAGGGAAGGACAAAGAGGAAAGAAGGGAGAAAGAAAGAGAGAGGTTGGGTCCTGAGCGCTCAATTTGGACCTAAGATTCGAGAATGTGTTTTTTTAGCTTGATTTTAAAACAGTTCAGACTAACGGAGTTAATGATGTCGTGACTGAGTGTATTCCAGTATTTAGGACCGTAAAAGGAAATTGTTTTTTGTGCGAGTTGAGTGCGGGTACGGGGAAGGTGAAAACGGAGGGATTGTCTTGTTGGGTAATTGTGAATTGCGTAAACATTTTGATTAATATGTTTGGCAGTTAATTTGAATTCAATTTGTACATGAATTGCCCTGTTTGAAAAAGAAATATATCTGGAAGTTTTAAAATATTCGACTTGTTAAATAAATTGTTAGTATTAGAACGAGAAGGAGCATTGTGTATAATTCTTATAATGTTCTTTTGTAGAATGAAAATTTTGTTTGTAAGATATTTGTTGGCGTTACCCCATGTCATTATTCCATAATTCAGATACGGAAGTATTAGCGAGGAATATAATGTAAAAAGTGTTGATTTTGGAAAAATGTGTCTTATTTTATCCATTACACCAATATTCCTGGATATAGTTTTGGATATATTTTGAATATGAATGTTCCATTTTAATTTATCGTCAATCATTAGACCTAAGAATTTGGTTGAAGATACCCTATTTAGAGGAGTGTCGTCCAAAAGGATGTCTCCAGGTAGATTTTGCAAAGTATTACTAAATTACATAAAGTTTGTCTTCAGGATGTTAAGGGATAATTTGTTAACTTTAACCCATTCAACAACATGTCTCAGTTCACGATTTATAGTAGATAATAGGGTTACACTTCGTACTTCCGAAGGTTCGTAATTTCGAAACACGTAAATTGCCTATACCTCGATGTTCTTTTATCCGAAAACGAAAAAGGGTTCGTTTATCCGAACATTTGTGGCGTTATTCCGAAAACGAAATAAGGTTCGTTAATCCGTAAACGAAATAAGATTCGTTATTCCGAAGGTTCGTTAATCCGAAAACGAAATAAGGTTCTTTATTCCAGAGGTTCGTTCATCCGAAAAATGAAATCCGGGAAAAGCAGAGGAAGGGCAAGTGTGGTGGTGGGGGGGGGGGAGAAACATCGTTGCTGTTCAATTGTTATGAAGATGGGAAGGCAAGGGCAGAATGAATTTTCGTTTTGGGGGTCAATTACTGTTAAATGTCATTATTGCGAGATGTTGCGAGCGTGAATAACAAGCTCAAACTTTCTGCTATCATTAAACCATTTAGGTCCATGAATTAACTAAAGAGTTAACACGAGCGCATAGCGCTAGCTTAAATATACAGACCAAAAAAGGAACCTGTTAAGGACTGCATTGAGTGACCTCTTTAGGATACTTAATTATTTTACCAATCGAATAATGCGAGTGCGAAGCGCGAGCCAAAAAAATTGTAATATTCCAGCCTGAAAATTAATCTAAAATGTGTACTTTAAAAAGAGTAGGCCTATTTATTTTGAAAAAATAGCAAATAGCATAGTGCCCCCTCCCCCCGGCGGATCCAACTTTCGCCAATTTAATTTTTTAAATATAAGCTCTGACCTGATCTAAAAGGGACATGTTAAGGAATTTTTGCAGTTAGCCATGAAGACGATACATGTTTCAACCAGGGACGGCGAAATGTATTTTCCTTTGGGGGGGGGGGGGGGCAAAGCCAAAAAAGGTGCACTTATATGCCAAAACGGGCATTTTGGTGCAAATGGATAGTTTCACCATGAGATTATCATCTGTGTAAAGTTTTTTTTTTTTGTCGTAATTAAGTTTTTGATTGATAAGATATATATTCAGGTTTTTTTTTCGTGAGCAAGCGGTTTGGAAAAAAAAATCAAATGTGAAGTTGTAAAAATCGCTTTTTGGTCAATTATGGACCTAATTACTGTTCAAAGGGCATCCTTGTGAGATATTGCGAGCGAATCACGAGCTCAAACTTTGGAAATTTCATGTAGGCCTAATAAGACATATTAATAATGATAATAATAATAATGATGATAATAATAATATTGGTATTATCTACCAAGGGAAGCCACTTCAGTTCTGAAAACTATTCTCCCAGCGGACCCTGCTATTACCCCGGCTTTAGCTGGGCTGCCTAGGCGCCCAAAGGAAGGCATTTAATTAATTTCTTCCTACCGGGTACCCATTCACCTCACCCGGGTTGAGTGCAGCAGTGTGGATAAATGTCTTGTAAAGGGAAATTATGCCATGGCTGGGATTCGAACCTACGACCCTCTGTTTCATAGTCAGAAGACTAATCCACTGGTCCACAACGCCACACATTTTTTGTAATGAAAAAAGGATTGACATTGTTAACACTAGGCATAACGATCAATAAAATTTTATCAACATTTATATTCTTTATCTTTATTATATATTTTTATTATGATCATCGTTTGGGATTATCATGATCATCATTAGTATTATTTTTATTTTTATTACCAGCAGAAGCTCTTATAGTGGAGCGGTTATGTGACAAAAAATGGCCAAGATGCTCGAATCTGGCAGAAAGTGTAAAATTTGGCATACAGGGGTATTTTTGGGCGCTGATTTCAAAAATTGCCGGCCCCAAGCGATTTGACCATCGGGTCGGCCGCCATTTTGAAATCCAAGATGGCCGCCATGAAAAATCATAAAATGTCAATTTCTTGAGTTTTACATGGCATGTGACACTGAAATTTGGCATATAGGGGTATTTTAAGGCACTGATCTCAAATATTGCCGGCCCCCAGCAAATTGACCATTTGGTCGGCGGCTAAATGGCCGCCATCTTGAAATCCAAGATGGCCGCCATGATATATTATTGCAATCATTTTCTCGAGTTTTATATGAACTGCGGTATTGAAATTTGGCATATAGGCTTAATTTGGGGTGCTGATTTCAAATATTGCCGGCCCCAAGTGATTTGACCATCGGGTCGGCCGCCATTTTGAAATCCAAGATGGCCGCCATGAGAAATCATTAATGTCATTTTCTTGAGTTTTACACGATGTGTGACACTGAAATTTGGTATGTTGGGGTATTTTTAGGCACTGATTTCAAATATTGCCGGCCCCCAGCAATTTGACCACTTGGTCAGCGGCTAAATGGCCGCCATTTTGAAATACAAGATGGCCGCCATGAAAAATCATTAAATGTCATTTTCTTGAGTTTTACATGATATGTGAGACTGAAATTTGGCATATAGGCTTAATTTGGGGTGCTGATTTCGAATATTGCTGGCCTAAAGCGATTGAGCCATCGGGTCAGCCGCCATTTGAAATCTAAGATGGCCACCATGAAAAATCATTGAACTCATTTTCTTGAATTTTACATAATATGTGCCACTGAAATTTGTAGTATATCGGTATCTGGGTGAGTTCATTAAAAAAATTGCTGGCTTCAAGCAATCTGACAATAAGCCAGTTCACGGTTAGCTTATGATCAACTTTTCTCAAATGACCTTTGTGATTTTTCATTAGGATAAGCACTATCATTTTCAAATGTAGATGTTGCGTAAGCTTTACCGGTAGAGTATTCAAATTCTAAGAACAAAAGGCATTGTATAGACCAGGTGACTAGAATAGTACATCAGGGATAAAGTTTGGAAATCTGTTTTATTGTCTGCCTTTGGCACATTTGGCTATTGTTTAGGCTACTGTCAAATACCAGTGATTATGAAAGCTCTATTTATTACTCTTCAGCTTGGATGTGATAAATATTTTGAAAGGAATACATGAATAATCATCAAATCACAAATGCCTATGTCAGTGAATTTGAAGCCACCTTCATGGTTGTCTCCAATGACCTTTTTCTGCTCGTGCGCAGTTTACAACCGTGAACAGGCTTATTGGTCGGCGGAAAAATGGCCATCATCTTGAATTCGAAGCTGGCTGCCATAGAAATATTGCAATTATTTCGTTGAGTTTTATATGATCTGCGGTATTGCACTTTGACATATAGAAGTAGTGTGGGGAGCTTATTTCAAATATTGCTGGCCCTCAGCGGTCTGATCCCCTGATTCGGGGTTATACGGGCCAAAGATATTCATTCGAGCCAACCCATTTAATTCTCAATTTTTAATTTTGATATTGCTGATTGACAAAAATGAATGAATGTGATTGATATTCTAACACTGATTCTAGGGAGGGTAAATTTACTGAACTTCCTTTTTTTCAAATTGGGAAGAAATATCACCACTTTGGAACTATTTTTATACTGGCGGGAGAAGTATTGCCATTTTACATTCTCAAGTGATGAATTTGATCCTGTCAGGTGTAGTCTTCATAAATGCCGATTTATTTTTAAAATGAGCTGGACGAGGTACCCTTTTCTGGTCAGATATGGAATGTCAGACATATATCCTATCCACTCGACAGGTAGTAAACATTCAATTCTCGAATTTCATCCTTATTTTTTTTAGAGCGCCTATTTTACACACGAGTCTATGGGAAATGTTTTAGGCCCGAGATACCTCAGCTGCAAAATGGCAGCCATCTTGAAATGCAAGATGGCTGCCATAAAAAAATCATTAAAAAAATCAAGTATCATAATTATATCGTAGGTATTATTTTGAAATTTAGCATCTTGGGGTATTGAAATTTCCCCCCAGTAATCTGTCCAATAGATATGCTGCAAAATGGCCACCAGCTTGAAATCTAGAGAGGATCGACTGTCATGAAAATTAATTAAAATCATTTTCTTGAGTTCTAGATAATTTGAGGCACTGCATTTTAGACATACAGGCAGGTTTTGGCCTGCTGGTTTTAGAATATTGCTGTCCCAGTGATTGATCCACCGGGTCAGCTGAAAATGACCGCCACTTTGAAATATAAGATGGCTACTACGAAATATCTTTCAAAAATGTTTTCCTGAATTCTGCATTACCTGTGACACTGTAAATAGGTATTATGAAGCAAAAACATGTATTGTATGTTAATTTCAAATATGGATAGATAATGAACATACAACACATAACACACTTTATCTGCAATTTTAAATTCCCATATGACCCATCATGACACAAAGGACATGATTACCTAGCTTAGTTCTAAATATTGATTATTGTGGGGGAAAATAATTACAATATGATAGCACGAATCAAAATTCATGTATGGTATAACTGATGGTAATCCATTTATTATTGCTATCATTATCAATCATTTATATGCTAGACGGTTGACAGTGAATCTTACAGATCTCCAGGAATTACTTTGGAACGATTCAATTGATAACCATCGTGTGTTCGACAATCTGACAATGGGAGCATGTTCGCCTCACAATCGGGAGATCAAGCTTCGACAGCATCAGACCAAAAGATGTTAAAAGAGGCGGAGCTGCTTCTACCCTGTTTGGCGGTCAACGAATTAAAGGGGAAGTTCACCCTGACAAAACGTTTATTGAAACAATAACAGAATAAATAATGAAAAAAATATTGAAGGTTTGAGGAAATTCCATCAAATATTTATAAAGCTATTGGAATTTCATTTGGTGTATTTGTGACGTCAGATGCAAGCAGTTCCCCCATGTTTCTTATAGTACAAAAATCAATGAAATGTAGCCTCCAAAAAAAAATGAAAATGTTTTTTATTGAACCCTCAGTATATCAACAAACAAATGATTTCACACCCGCTCCAGAAAGAAAAAAATTACCCATGATGAACCAATTATGCATTTTATATCACACAACGTAATGGGGCAGCTGCTTGTACAGTATATGACGTCACAAATCAAAAACTTAAAATTTTAATATCTTTGATGGATTTACCAATATCTTTTTTATATCATATTTTCTTGTGTTTTTACAACAAACTTTTCTCCGGGGTGAACTTCCCTTTTTAAGGGATAGAGCAAAGTCCAATGTGGCGCTGCTAAGTTGCTGCCGGGCTCACGATCCACAGGGTATGGGCAAAATAAATTTTCGGAGCATTTATGTTACTGAATTCTATTTTGAACAATAAAATATTTATTATTATCATCCATCATTTAATATTAATTTCATCATCATCATCATCATCATACCACTATATAACCATCAGTACTTCAAGTCTGGATCAGTTTTCTTCATGTCGATTTGTAATAAAATATCACAATTATTGGAGCAATATTCTGAAACCAGCAGGCCAGAAACCTGCCTGTATGTCTAAAATGCAATGCCTCAAATTATTTAAAACCAAGAAAATGATTTTAATGAATTTTCTTGACAGTCGATCCTCTCTAGAGTTCAAGATGGTGGCCATTTTGCAGCATATCTATTGGACAGGTTACTGGGGGTAATTTCAATATCCCTAGATGCCAAATTTTAAAATAATACATTACGTGATACTAGATAAAGTGATTTTTTTTCAATGATCTTTTTTAATGGCAGCCATCTTGGATTTCAAGATGGCTGACATTTTGCTTCTGACTCAGGGGATCAGATCGCTGAGGGCCAGCAATATTTGAAATAAGCACCCCGCACTACGTCAATATGTCAAAGTGCAATACTGCAGATCATATAAAACTCAAAGAAATAATTTACAGCCTCTCAACAGAAAATGATTGTTCCAGATGGTTATTATTCAACCAAAGCCACTTCAAATGTGTAACTGCAGAAGAAGCTAGCTGGTTTGTGTATTCATGGTGCTTCATACTTACGTAACATCTATATCATCAATTAAGGGTGCCAAAGCTATCCTTGCAACGGACAAAGATGTGGTTGTGTTGGATTTGTTTTCAGTGCCAATACAATGGGTTTTACTCAAACTTGGTAACCATATTGGAATTCAAAATAGCATCTATTTATTATGTTTTTTTCATTGATCAAGGATGCAAAGATCAAGTTTTTCTCCAAATTCAAAGTGTTAAAGGCCATACGTAAGACTTGAGCAAATTATTTTTCATGGCGGCCATCTTGTATTTCAAAATGGCAACCAAACAGGGGTCTGACAATAATCAGTGCCTAAATATATGCCTATATGACAACTTTCAGGGCCAGAGTTCATATAAAACTCAAGACATTTATCATTGCTTTTATTTCATGGCGGTCATTTTGCCGAAACCGGTGGTTACATTGCTGGTGGCCGGCAAAAATCAGTGCCACGTACTTCTGTATGCCAAAGTTTGGTGTCGTATATAATGTAAAATCCAAGAAAATTATTTTGATATGGTTTTTTATGGCAGCCATCTTGCCGCTGAACTGATGGTCAGATCACTTGTGGCTGGCAATATTTGAAATCAGCACCCAAAAATAGGTACTCTATTTGCCAAAGTTCAGAGCACATTTAAAACAAAAGAAAATGATTTTTAGTGATTTTCATGGCGGCTATCTTAGATTTCAAGATGGCGGCTGACCTGGCGGTAAGAGTAAGACTATTTGAAAAAGGGGCCCTAAACTACACCTACACTGTATATGCTAAATGTCAATACCATAGCTCATACAAAACTAGAGAAATTATTGCAACGATTTTTCATGGCGGCCATCTTGGATTTTAAGATTGTGGCCGTTTTGCCGCTGACCTGGAGGTCAAATTGCTGGGGGCCGGCAATATTTGAAATCAGTGCCTCAAAATACCCCTATATGCCAAATTTTAGTGTCACATATCATGTAAAACTCAAGAAAATGACATTTAATGAATTTTCATGGCGGCCATCTTGGATTTCAAAATGGCGGCCGACCCAATGGTCAAATCACTTGGGGCCGGCAATATTTGAATTCAGCACCCCGAATTAAGCCTAAATGCCAAATTTCAGTGTCACATATCATGTAAAACTCAAGAAAATGACACTTAATGATTTTTCATGGCGGCCATCTTGGATTTCAAAATGGCGGCCATTTAGCCGCCGACCAAATGGTCAAATTGCTGGGGGCCGGCAATATTTGAAATCTGTTCCTAAAAATACCCCAACATACCAAATTTCAGTGTCACACGTCATGTAAAACTCAAGAAAGTGACATTAATGATTTCTCATGGCGGCCATCTTGGATTTCAAAATGGCGGCCGACCCGATGGTCAAATCACTTGGGGCTGGCAATATTTGAAATCAGCACCCCAAATTAAGCCTATATGCCAAATTTCAATAGCGCAGTTCCTATAAAACTCGAGAAAATGATTGCAATAATATATCATGGCGGCCATCTTGGATTTCAAGATGGCGGCTATTTAGCCGCCGACCAAATGGTCAAATTGCTGGGGGCCGGCAATATTTGAAATAAGTGCCTCAAAATACCCCTATATGCCAAATTTCAGTGTCACATGTCATGTAAAACTCAAGAAATTGACATTTAATGATTTTTCATGGCGGCCATCTTGGATTTCAAAATGGCGGCCGACCCGATGGTCAAATCGCTTGGGGCCGGCAATTTTTGAAATCAGCGCCCAAAAATACCCCTGTATGCCAAATTTCACACTTTCTGCCAGATTCGAGCATCTTTTTCACATATCTACTGAACTATTATTAAAAATGACATCCCCTCCAATATAAATCCTATTATCTGGAGGTTACTCGCACGCTACCCTGCATCTTTAAACCATTTGCTTGGGCAGCAATTGCTCAGATAAAATTGAAATTAAGCGT
The DNA here is from genome assembly GCF_037042905.1 of Lytechinus pictus. Taxonomy (NCBI): domain Eukaryota; kingdom Metazoa; phylum Echinodermata; class Echinoidea; order Temnopleuroida; family Toxopneustidae; genus Lytechinus; species Lytechinus pictus. The sequence continues at coordinate 16,697,870 of NC_087252.1, read as the reverse complement.
ATGCTTGATCCGGGCGCCTATTCTTAATGCAATACATGCTTGGCCACAAAACACACATGTATCATCGTTTGTCATTTTATTATTGCATGATATCATGTTTTCTTGTAAGGACAACACCGTTCTTTTTACCAAAATGAATCAATTTCACTTTCGGAAATACGAACCTTATTTAATTTTCGGATTAACGAACTTTATTTCGTTTTCAGACTTACGAACCTTTGGATTAACGAACCTTATTTCGTTTTCGGACTAAATAACCTTCGGATTAACGAACCTCATTTCGTTTTCGGATTAACGAACCTTCGGTATTAATACGAACCTCATTTTGTTTTCGGACTAACGAACCTTCGGAATTACGAACCTCATTTCGTTTTCGGATTAACGAACCTTCGGAATATTACGAACCTTCGGAATATCCGAACCTTCGGAATAACGAAGCTTCGGAATTACGAATGTATGCGGATAGTAGTGTATTTTGGTTCGCATGAGAATAAAATAAGGTCGAATCGTCTGCAAATAAAATGAAAGATATATCTGAAGATTTATAAAAGTCATTTATGTATATAATAAATAACAAGGGACCCAGTATACTACCCTGTGGAACTCCACAATTTATTGGTCGCAATTCAGAACTATGATTATCTATTTGTACAAATTGTTTTCTATTCGATAAATAATTCCTGAACAATTCCAAGGCTTTCCCTCTAACACCATAGTGTGACAATTTTACTAATAGGATATCATGGTTAATTGTATCGAAAGCCTTGGAAAAGTCCAGGAATATTGCAATTGTATGTAAATGTTGATCAACGGCATGTGATAATGTATCGATGCATTTCAATACCGCTTGAGTAATTGTATTGTGATTTGCTCGAAAGTAAAACTGTGATTCGCAAAAAAATATTGTGTTTGTTTAAAAAGTCTGTCACTCTAATAAATACGATCCTTTCCAGAACTTTGGATAATGATGGTAACAGTGATATTGGTTTGTAATTTTTTGTTTCAGATGTGTATCCTTTTTTAAATATTGGGATTACTTTCGCAATTTTAATGTTATTTTGTACAATGCCACTAGTGAGTGATAGGTTAAAAATGTGGGCCAGCGGAGTCGCTATTGTTAAGATTATGGATTTTAGGAGACAGTTATCAATCTCGTCGTGTCCTGAACTTTTCTTTCCTTCTAACCTATTCACTATACCGATAATTTCCTCAAGGTCAGTAGGGACAAAAAACAAAGAAGATGGGTTATTATTCCCCAGATAATTATCAAATTTACTGCCAGTTGTCGGAATATTTTCTGCAAGTATTTCTCCAATTTGAGAGAAGTAAGAGTTAAAAGTTTCAGCTATAGCTTAAGGTTCTTCAATAAGATCGTTAGTCTCTGATTTAATTTTGATATTTTTTTGCGTTCTGTTTAATGTTCTGTTAATTATTTTCCATGTGTTTCTCATGTTATTTTTATTAAGCTCAAATTGCATAGCATAATAATGTTTTTCGCTTGCCGTAGTAAATTGATAAAAATATTTTTATGTCGAGTGTATTTTTCACGAGTCTTATTATTTGGATTTAGTTTTGTATTTATAAAACATATTATTTTTCCGGTTTATTTAGTTACCCATGGAGATCTAGGGTATATTTTTTTTATAGTTACTCACTCGTTCTCTAAATGGTATACAAATATCAAATTTATCCTTTAAAATATCAATGAAATTATCGTAAGCCTCATTCACATCTTCAGAATTATAAATTTGTTGCCAGTCTTTGCCAGTTTTTATTTTAGAATTACGACTTTCATCTCGTGTGTTTAATAGAGTACATGTATATATAGTTTTCGCTCACGCTTCCCGCTCGCATTGCCTTTTCGATGACGGTCATATCTTGCTTAATGTAGGCTGATATGGAGCTTAAAATATCAAGTTTTGAAGTCTCGGATATCGAGCTCTCATTATTTTAAAATTTACAAATTCATTTTTTCAAGTGCTCTGTGAAATGTCCGATTTATGGTCTGAATATCAATATTTTCAGCTCACGCTGCTCGGTCGCATTATTTGATTTGCATAGGCCTACTTCTGTATAATTTTTTACAAACCGTCCTTAAAATCTGTATAAAATCTGTTCATTTGTATAAAAAAATACATTGTATTATTTATGATGTCATATTGTTAATACAATTTAGTAATTTTGGTACTGAATTTCCTTCTTAATGTTTAATTGCTTTCACCCAAGAATAATACTCACAAAAACACCTTGTAATTTTACCATTTTTTTAGTGCCTAAATGGTAAAATTACAAGGTGTTCGTGTGTGTATTATCTTTGCATAAAGTTTTTAGCTTACTGTATTATGTTATAAAGTCACATCTTAATCTGGAATGTGCACAAATTGTTTCATAATTCTTAGCTTCTTGTTTGTTGAATTGTTTTAAAATAACAGGTTTATAGTTATAGGTCCTACTTGACAGTGTTAGTGTTGATAATTGCGTTTATATCGACTTTCATTATTTTTACCTATGAAGGTGTCGTTTTTTAAGTTTTATCTTTTTGCCTGATTTCTTTCCTGAAATTAAACCCAAAATAAATATTTTTGAAAATCAGATCAGTTGGAATCAGAGATATTCAGCATTTGTGATTATTATGACGAATCGTGTTCAATTGTTCTATGAAAACTTAGCATGAGGGCCAGTTAACACATTTTCTGATGTATGTATGCATAGCCAAATGGGAGGTTTCGGATGCAAGCCCCCCCCCCCCCCCACATTTGACATGATGCAGAAGGTGCCGCTAAACAAAAAAGGGAAAAAGAAGAAAGTGAGAGAACAGGAGAAAGAGCAATATAAAAGAGAAAGAAAAGGTTATTAACGTAAGATAAAGTAGAAAATATTTCGAAAGCCTGTGCCACCGACCAAAACTTACAATGGGTCCCGCTTAATTATAACATTGATGCTGGAGAGAAGGGGGGATTATCTGGGGATAATTGTCCTCGGGGGTTATTGTCCAGGGGGTAATTGTCCTCGGGGGTAATTGTCCGGGGGTAATTGGCATCGGGGGTAATTGTCCGGGGGTAATTGTCCGGGGGGTAATTGATCGGGGGTATTTGTTCGGGGGGTAATTGTCCGGGGGGTAATTGTCCAGGGGGAAATTGTTCGGGGGATAAATGTCCTGGGGTAATTGTCCTGGGGGTAATTGTCCGGGGGGTAATTGTCCGAGGGGTTATTCTCCGGGGGGTAATTGTCCTCGGGGAGTAACTGTCCTCAGGGGGTTATTGTCCGTGGGGTAGTTGTTCGGGGGGTAATTGTTCTCGGGGAGTAATTGTCCGGGGGTAGTTGTCCGGAGGGTAATTGTCCGGGGGTAATTGTCCTAGAACCATTAATGTCGTATTATATATTCATACATTCACTGTTTACTCGACAATTCATTATGCTTCTATTTGTTTTTTAAAATGACATTGAGCAAATTTCCTGAAGAAAAAAGATATGACATTGATGGATTTCCGTAATACTTGAGATTGATCGGATCAATCGCAATTCTTTGTAAAACGTGGCCCTGGTCTGACAAAGTTTGGGGGGGGGGGCGAGTCGTCGTTTACACACAATGGTTCACCACTGCTAAAATTTGTTCTATCCGAACATTCAGGAGTATGCCTTTCTCATTCGTCTTTTGCCATTATTAGTCCAGGATAGAAGAGGCATAACCTTGTTTTTTCATATATACAATATATTTTGATGGTTTCTTGTCTATTCGAGGGTGCTGATTACGAATCTGAATGATGCCACTTGTGTAACCTTGAGCATTTTCCGCAAATTGGCAAAATCCAATATGGCCGCCAAAATATGCAAATTACAAAAATCATAACATTGCCAGCAAATTGGCTATAACATGTATTTATTTGTGTTGCAGGAGTGAAATACTCTCTGAAAAAAATATTTTTTTTTATAAAATATTTTTTTTTTTGATATTCGAAATGGCCGCCGCAGACCTCTGTATACCCTATTATGTACAATATGAATAGGGAAAATTAATATTTCACAAAATGGTCGATAAACTGCAAGTAATTGTGATCTATGGACGAAGTATTGCACTGTTTGTCTGATTTTCTTTCCCCTTTCCTTTTGAGGCCTTTATCAATTTCAAGCTCTAAGCTTAAGATGAAGGTCTCCCACATTTCAAAATGTATTATGTTGATATATGTATATACATACTTTTTGTGCTATTTTTTTTTACAATAAAAAAAGAAATTTATCAGGTATAAATATATTTCAATAAGATTGTATATATGCATATGTTATTAATTATATCATTTGCTTATTTTGTTATGCTAAGAAAAAAATTATTACACTTGTATATGCTTTTGTTATTGGAATGTGGAAATAAATAAATCAAATCAAATCAAGTAATATACGATAATCATCAATGCTAACATGATATATCCTTTATTATGTCATGTATGGGAAAATTGTTGTATTTAATATTAAAAATAGCTGCCACTGGCCCAAATAGTATTATTTTCTATGGCAAAGGGGCCAACAAAAATGCATATTATTAAGAGAAACGAGTGGAATATTGACTAAAAACACAATTGCTAACGAGATACACTGTACATTATTTGATATGCCATGTATGTGATAAATGCTGTATATTGATATTCAAAATGACCGCCGAAGGCCCTAACAGTATTATGTACAATGAAAAAGAGGACCAACGAAATCACAGGAGTGAGCACTGAAATGCATTTATTTGTGATGAATAAATGGGATACTGTCTAAAAAACACAATTTTTACGAAAAAAATCATTCAGTTTTAAAGTTTGTGTTTAATACTGTATTTTGACTTTCAAAATGGCCGCCATAGACATTGATTGTATTATGTACAATGCGAACTAGGAAATAAATTTTCACACGAGTGAGCACTATAAATGCACGTAATTGTGATCTATGAGTAAAATATTGTCTGAAAGCATAATTTCTAACAAGATATATCAGTTCTTATGCCAGGTAGGTAATAAATACTGTATTTTGAAAGTCAAAACGGCCGCTACATGCCCCAAAAGTATCATGTACAATGTGAATGGGGACAAATTATTTTAACAGATTTTGGCTTTGCTTGACTAAATGGTGTTGTATGAGGAAAATATTGTCTGAAAACATGATTACTAACAAAATATATCATATCATCTAAAAATTTAGGTGATAAACGTTATATTTCAAAATTCAAAATGGCCGCCATATGCCGTTTTGTGAAATGTATTTGTCCTCATTCAAATTGTAAAGTAATGGCCAATGGCGGCCATTTTCCATTTCAGAATGCAGCATATATCACCTTAAATGCACCAGATATGACAAACCTCGTTAGGAACCATGGTTTTAGACAATATTTCACTCTTACATCACAATTATATGCAATACTTATAGTCAAGCAAAGCCAAATTCTGTCAAAATTTTATGTCCCAAATTACAATGTACATAATACTTTTAGGGCCTATGGCAGCCATTTTGAATGTCAAAGTACAACATTTATTACCTCCATTACCAATATTTAGAAATCATGTTTAAGACATTTATTTTTACTCATGCATCACAGTTACTTGCATTTTATGATTTTGACTCTTGTAAAAAGTAGATTCCCTATACGCATGTAACATAATTTAGTTAGGGCTTGTAACAGCTATTTTGAATGTCAAAATACAGTATTTATCACTAACATGGCAGAAGAAATGCTTTCTTTCATAAAAATCATGTTCTCAAATAATGTCTTATCATACAACGGGGGGGCGTTTCATCAAACAATTAGTCGGTGGTTTTCTCCGACTAAATGTGATTTTCACCGACTAATTTCATTTTCACCGACAATTTTGCCATCACCGACTAAATTCCATTTCATGAAAATTTGTCGGTGATTTTTTCCGACAAATTATTGGAAACCACCGACTAATTTTGTCGGTGGCCTTCACCTACCGACAAAACTTATTTTCACCGACTAATCAGCCTTTTGAGGGCCTTTGCAGCTAAAATCGATTAATTTCAGTTGATTTTGAATATAACATTTTAATAAATTGCTTATTTTTCATTTCATTGAGAAAATTCAAAGAAAATGTATTTATTTTTAGTCAATGACAAATAAAAAGTAGACATTTCAAGAATAATATTTTCATCTTTAAAACTATATTATACCAATCAATACATAGGAAACATCTTCAAATGTACACATTTTTTCAAACTTAATTTTCTTTAACCCAAATAAATCTTTGTGCATTTTTTAATCAATAATGTCTGATGTCTGAAAAATGCGACCTCATTGACTTTTGTACAAGTTTTTTCAATGTTCATTAGTGTTGTTGGTGTTGCTGCTGCTGTTGTCATCGTGATTGCTGGAATTGCTGTTTGTTTTTGCTGCTCTTGGTGTTGTGGGTGTGGTTGTTGCATCTCCTGGTGCAATTAGTTATTTTTGCTACTGATGTTGCTCAAGGTGTTGCCTGTGTGGTTGCTGTTGTCATCGCTGCTACTGCTGCTGTTTACGAGTGTGGCTGTTGCATCTCCTGATGCATCTATTGATGTTGTCGCTTGTGTTGTTGCTTGTATGATTGCTTGTTAGAATCCTTGCTGTTGGCTTTGTTTCTACTGTCGTTGTTGCTACTGCTGTTGATGTTTACCACTGTGGTTGTTGCATCTCTTACTGCAGTTGTAGTTTCAGCTGCTGATGCTGTTGTTGCTCCTGCTGCTGTCCATGTTCATTGAAGTAACTGAAATGGATTTAATTTATAGAGCATGTGATATTTTATTAATAAAGATATCAATTTCCATCATTATTGATATCAGTCATTTATTCTTAATTTAATTATCATTGTTAAAACTTTCATTTTTTTATTTCTAATGTTTGAAATAAGAACTTTAAGTTCTAAATGGTTAAAATATTGTCACCAAAGCCTTATTAAACAATGAAAACAAAAAAGTTAATAACAAAGAAATGCATAAGAAAATGATTAAAATTTCCTCTTTTTTTATACACAATTGATTTTAATGACTTGGGTTTTTCTCATTGGTTTACCAAAGAAAGGGAGTCAAAATCCAAAATTATCACATTTGGTCTTTATTTCTTGAGCCAAATGCTGATTTCATGCAAGAGTCATGTTATCATATTAAATATAAAAAAAACAACATCAGGAACAGCAGCATGATTTCTGAAGCGAGTGCACAATCAACAGGCAAGATCCTGAGGCACCCCCCCCCCTACCAAGATCGTTTGAATTAATGAGGTTTCATGACTGCTTTTGTAGGCATTACATTTATACAGGCCTACAAGAGATATATATATATTTTTTTTTTTTTTTTTTTTTTGGGGGGGGGTAATCTTCCAGTGTTACTCCCATACAAAGCAGATGGTGATGGGGCGGGGGTCTAATAGGAATGCAGAACAATGGAACATTCATTTACTACTTTGGCAATAGAAAGCAAGTCACACCATCTAGCATTGATTGATATTGGTTGTTTTACAACTGTCCAATAAATATCACCATTAATCAATTAAGCATCTAAGCACTTATAGATGTCATTGTTTTCAAATATTTGAGTAGACCAAATAAAGAAGAGAGCAGTACCAGTAATTTAATATTTTTTTTAATGTGACTTTACTTTCTTCGCCAAAGTGAGGCAGTCATAATTGAGTGTGTTTTAACTTACAAGTGACATCACATTTCCTGCCTTCTTGTCTGGCTCTCCTAAACCTTCAACCATTTATACTTGTGTAACTTTGTATCTCATGTCTGTCTGAAAAGTTTGGTTGAAGCCTCCACCTGAAGGAAAAATAGTATTGAAATAACTAATTAAAATATTTGCCATAATCTGGTATTTCTTCTCACATGTATATGTACATGTCTAAAAACAGGAAATAAAACATATTTTGATTACCAGGTTTCATATAGAAGGGGGTTAATAAAGGGTTCAAGTTTTTATTATGTTAATAAAAAATACAAACAATAGTAAATGACATATGCTCTGGCTGAGAAACTTAAAAAGTGAAATTATTCCTCACAATGTAGCTTGTATGTACATACACATGAGCAAGTAGTGCTAAATGGATTAAGGGGTGAGAGCAGGGGCTCCGGAAACCGGGGGGGGGGTGCATGTTAGTTGCAGGGTCAGCGGAACGGTTTTTACAGTGAGCGGGCTGACCATGCAAAAAATCGTAACCAGATGGTCATTTCATATTTTTCAGCCCCCGCACTGTTTTCCAAAACCATGTACAAAAATGTAAAATTGACCATCTGCTTATGATTTTTTGCATTGGTCAGCCCTGCAGCTAACATGCAAAATATATTGAATCTATTATGTCTTTCATGCTTATGTAATGTTTGCATTTCAAACTGACTTTAAATAGAAAATCTGGTCACAGTCCGATTTCATTGTCATTGATGTGGGTTTTTATGATTTTACATTCTGCAACCAAAACAATATCCTTCATTATTTTTTAATCATTATCGCATTTTACTAGTCTACATGTTACCTGTGGTTGCATTTCAATCTCAGTATTTCTTCACCCATTGCCAAATCTTCTGTCACATGTTCATCAGATTGGCCGCTGGCACATTCCTTGCTGTAGTAGACCAGTCAGAGCCTTGCTTTCTAGTTCCAGATCCGTCTTCTTCTGCATACTGTTCAAATGTCCATAGTCTGAAATTAAAATATTAATAATATCACATTGTTATACATGTAGCAAAGAAAATATGTAGATTTACAGTGATCATTGAAAAATACTGCACTTTCAATGAATATTGTTGACATTTCATAAAGGGGAATGATCGAATATACCAATCATTTTTCTTCTTTTATTATCCTGAAATTTATAGAATTTACCAACAATCGGTCAACAATTTATCCTTGTTAATTCATATAATTTTCACTTGATTATAAACAAGACGGTAATTAACACATTAACCATACAAAATAGTAAAACAGCTTTTTCAATAATTTTTTTTTTTTATTCAAAAATAAAAATAAAAGTTTTTTTTCTAACTCAATAGCGCTTGGATACCTTGCCGGTTAAAAGCCACGATCAAATTAATAAAAAATATGAATAGGCTCCTAATTCATAACTGCAGCAAATTGCATCCCCATCAAACTGTAAACTATTTCTGGACTGTGACCTTTGTTTAATGAAACTGATATTCAAGGCAGAAAAATACTTGGGATTGATGAGATCCATTCCATATTCTCCTATATTTTTTTCTAATGAAGAGACCTTTAACCTTTACATGCTATTTAAGGTTAGGTATGACTAGACTCTAACTTTATGTGGTACGACAGTATTTTTCAAAAAATAGATTAAGAGACATTATCAACAATAATTTAATTTATTTACCCCAATAACACCGATGCTATTGCAGATTCATGCTAAATAGTAATTTGTCAAAAAAATTGACTTAGAAAAATAAAAGCATAACAAACTTCATAATCGCACACAAATGAAGAGCATTATTTCGTCTCCCCCAAATTGGACGATCAATATTTTTTTAAAAAGGGAGCTATGCAATGGCTCATTTCACTCGGGTGCGCAAAGTCAAAGATAATTTAAGATAGATCTAGGCCTATAAGCTATACCAGTACGGCCACGGGCCGGTTGCACTATTTAAAACTTAGATCTAATAATTTTTTTATATCTAGATTTTAATTTTTATTGGGTGTGAACGCACCTCTGCCACAATCGCATCACCCCCCCCCCCCGAATCCTCGCCAGCTGTCGAGAGCCTTCACTTCATTCGACTTGTGACTTGCTAAGGCTAAGCCTACATTAATAGTTGAGAACATCCACTTTGCAAATTTCCCACTCACACTATTACCATGTGATTTAGCTCCTGTTCAATTCCTATTTCTGTAACACAGAATTAGGATGGCCCCATTGGATATGTGTACATTTACAATTGCACACGCTGGTTTGCCTGGTGATCAAGGATATCTCCGACCACACCGAGCAACAAAATTATTACAAAACCAAAGGAAATGAAAAAATATGATTTGCAACATAGAATAACATAAAGGTAGAACAATATAAAGAATTCTCTTTGCAAAATTTATAAAATTGTAGCCATGTGCGGATCATAAAAACGTGACAGCCGTGAGCCGTGTCGTTAGTTTGGACCTGAGATAGTTCTACAGACACAGAAACACGGGTATGGGACTAGACTGGATTATGTGCTGTCAAGTTCACCGATCGTATCGACAGGGGTCCTGCCAGAAGATCCTCTTTTCTTGTAATTCATTTGATAATTACGCACAACGAATAATTCAATCACCTTACATACAATATGAACGACATTTTGAAGGGTTTTACTTACGGTAAAATCCTCATTCACCTCTCCGGGGACCTTCGCTTCTTCTCATTTCTTCGTTTCATTTCGAATCGTCGCGGCGAAAACATCAACCAATTTTACATCTTTTTCACAACTTTGGGAGTGGGCGTGGCCTAATTAGTCAGCGAACCTCGTTCAAGACGATTTGTAAAACAAAAATTCTCTGACAATAGTCAGAGGAGCTCCGAGAGTTTGATGAAACGCAATTTTGTCAGCGCTGACAATTTTAGTCAGCGCTGACAGTTGTCGCGCGACAGGACTTTATGGATTTCATAGTCAAGTAAATCCAAATTCTTACAAAATTACATGTCCCCATTTAATGTACATTATAGATAATACTGTTAGGGCCTATAGGGGCCATTTTGAATTTCACAATTATACAGCATTTATCTCATGCATGACAAAAGAAATGATATGTTTCGCTAGAATACATGTTTTCAGACATTATTTTACTCGGTGATCACAATTACATGCATTTTATAGTTCTTACTCTTGTGAAAATTAATTTCTCCAATCGCATTGTACATAACGTATAATGGGCTTATGGCGGCCATTTTGAATGTCAAAATACAGCATTTATCACATAAATTGCATTTTTATTTCGTTAAAAATTATGTTTTAGCCATTGCTTATCTTAATACTATTAATATGCATTTTAGTACTTATTCTTGCGATTATCTTTTGTCCCCATGAACATTGTACATAATATGGTCAGGGCAATTGGTGGATTTTTTTATATAAAAATGCTTCATTTATTACATACATGACATAACAAATGATACATTTCGTTAGCAATCATGTTTTCGATCAACTATTTCACTAAAAATTACAATTACTTGCATTTAGTGCAAACTTTTGTGAAATTTTGTTTTCCCCATTCATATTGTACATAATATAGAATACATGGGTCTATGGCGGCCATTTTGAATATTTAGAAAATATTTTTTTTTGTCAAAAGTCGTTTTTTTCAGAGAGTATTTCACTCCTGCAACACAAATGCATACATTTTATAACCAATGTGCGGGTAATTTTATGATTTTCATGGGCAATTTGCATATTTTGGCGGCCATATTGGATTTTACCAATTTGCGGAAAATGCTCAAAGTTACACGAGTGGCATCATTCAGATTCGTAATCAGCACCCTCGAATTGACAAGAAACCATCAAAAAATATTGTATATAATGAAAAAACAAGGTTTAGTCAGTTTTCAATGGGGCCTATCCTGAACTATATTTAGGCCATTTACAAATAATGTTGTGTTGTCGTTGGATCTAATGCTCTTTCTATTTTCAACCAGACTTGAAATGAGACGAGTCGATGCAGGATGTACAGTTCATATATACATTTAGATGATTACTTGATGATAATGACAAATACATGAGTAAGTCTGATGGTGACTATACTCTGAAGATGAAGATAATATAAATGCTGCAAACTGATGTAGTATACTTTTATGTAGCTCTAAACTCCAATCTCTAATCTATCTGTATGCTGGAACAGTCTAAAGTAATCTGCCTTGGTTCAGAAGTGAACCCCTTTTATATTGGTCTGGTCCAGACTCTTTACAAACAAACAGGTGTTGGTCAACCTTGGACGCTTGACCAAAACAATCTGTGCGTCATAACTTTACTCTGAATTGGGGGAGTGACCTTATAGGGAGAACATGAAATGTAGTGAATAACAAACCCCTAAAATGTGTGTGGTCAGAAGTTTAGCTGAAAGATGGATGAGTAATACTTTCTTAAGGAAGTTGGAATTGGTAGACATATAGTTTCCTGTTATACTTCCTGCAGAAGCATTGATTAAGTATTGATTATGTATTGATATATTATTGAATATGTGAGATATGTCTTATCATCACATAACATCCCCTTTTGTTAGAAAATGTGGCTTTTCCACATTTGTTAAAAAAATATTGAAATAATGGTCCAATTGAGTTAATTAAAATTCATATAAAACAAAATAATATTTGTGAAACTTTTTAATTTACCTTCTACTGAACTATAGATTCCTTAACACTCCTACAGTAGCAGTGGTTAACCTATACTATCAAAATATATCAACTAAACCTAAAATAACATAGTGTGAGAAATACATATACAAGATGAAAAATATGAAACACAAAAATAACTTTAGTCATATCAATTTTACCTTAAATATATTAAATTAAATTGAAAAAAATATATATCCTATATTCAGATCATAATCAATGAAATATCTGATAATTGGAAACAAGATGTTCTTATAAAATAATATTTTGTTCTTACAAACAATTATACTATTTCGTCAGTAGGATTTGGGCAATTTGAGATGTCTCAGAACAGGATCAATATACATTATGATATGTTACAGCTAAGTGTTACTCAACAATAATATCATATAAATCAATCAGTTTTCGAGCTGCGGGCGTTCTCATATCTTAGGGAGATGTGCAACTATTTCCACTTCCAATTCTGAAGTATATAAACAATAGTTTTACGCACTAACCAAATCATCCTACTTTGTACGAGTTTCACTGCAAATTTGCTCGGATAATGTCTTAAATCGGTAATTTCAAGTACTTTCAAACTTGATTTATATTCATGCTATACACAAAGCGGCGAAATACCAAAAGAAAATAATAAAAACCAACATAAAAATGTATTTCTTGACACATAAGGCCTATGTGTAGTCCAGTATCATTCATCACTGGAAATGCTTTGCTTTTACATGTTAATGTTAACCAAAACAACATCATCATGATTTTGATTGAAACAGAAAACATTCTTGCTTCATAATATCATCTACCTTTATTACATCACATCCAAATGTTGTTTGAGAAATAATGAAATATCACATGTTACATTAACTTGGTTGATCCTTATCTAGCTCAGTATTCTTTGGAATTGTCATGTCAATGACTTCGTCTTAGGTCATAAAGGTGGTTTAATATTCATCATGGTCAATTTTTAATCAAAATTAAGAATCTGGTTAGAGTAAGTGTGTGTCAATATTTTGGAATCTTGCTATTTCCAATGTCAAATAAAAAGGATAAAGATGATGTTATTATAACAAATTAATTAAAGTGTGTACAATGAAAATACAATTACACACATGTAACAGACACTAAATTAAATACGACCTCTCGCACTCTCTCATTTGCCGGTGGAACAATAAAGAAAATGGTTTCACTTACCGATCAGAGATGAAGAAGATGTCTTCAAAGAATGATTAAAATTGAGTATAATGAATAGCACAATTAAAGTAATGTCCAGTGTTATTATATATTCAGGGGGAAGAGTCAAAGTCATTCATTCTTTACTTCGGGATTTATGTTGTAGTTGTACTGGTGATCTGCATCTTTTGTGATGGTTTCTTGTCATGCTTCCGTTTAATGTAATTTTCATTGATGTCCTTGTCCCATTGTCCCTCCGTCTGCTCTTCCGTCTGTCCATGCGTCTGTGTCCAATTGTATTGCGGCTATCGAAGTCGTCTTCGTTTATCGTAAATGTGTGGAGTTGTCGTGTCGTCGTGACCTTCGCCATGCATAGTTCAGGTTCTAACACGGTAGCTGATATCTTAATTGTCTTTTAATAAGAGCTATTCTCAGTCTTTTCTCGAAGCACATAGCCATGATCACATAAAGTGTTTCTCAATTAGAAAACTGGGTTCTCCACCATGTCGTGAATTAGACGATGAATGTACAATTTTTCTCATGATTTATTTTCTTCCCTCCAGACTTTTGGGAAACACGTTTGACCAAGTAGAGTACGGAAGTTGATGAAATAGAATGGCTTCGCAGTTTTTTCTAGAAAAGGACATCTTTGACATGAGCTATGATACGCGAATGGTAGAATTCGAAGAGATCTACCTAGCCAAGTTTGGACACTTCGCTCACCCCGAGAGAGAAGCGGCCCGGAAGCAAGCAGTCGAACTACTCAACAAAAATGAAGAGGCACTTGAAGCAAGTAAACACGAAATTGAGAAGACCTTTGAAAAAGTTCTGAAGGGAATGGGAAGAACAGCTGCCGCTCAGTTCATTGAGAAGCAAGCACATGCCATTGTGGCTCGGCAAATTCTGAACGCCACTGTACGGGGTGGCGTAGGTCAGTTTGGTCGTCGTATGGCGGTCGTGGTTGCCGATGGGTCTATTCGCTTGGCTGCTGCTCAGTTCGGCGCTAGAGGAGCGGAAGCAGGGGTTCGGGCAGCTGTTGAAGGAGCTGCACCACAGATTCTTGCTAATGCTGGCAAGATTGCATTGTTGGTACCTGGTATCTCCGCTGCGGTGGGGCAAGCTGTCGCCGAGAATGTAACTGGGAAATTGGGAATTGAGAACCACCATGCCAAGAACACGATTGCAGTAGGCGGAGCAGCGGCCGGGGGAGCTGCTGCCGGGGCCTTGATAGCGGGTCCACCAGGTGCAGCAATGGGCGCCGTTGTAGGTGTAGCTGGATGGGGAGTAGGCAAGGTGATTGACGCTACGATTGCAACCAGGCTGGGCATGAAAGGGCCCGATGACAATTGGGCCTATCTGAAAATTGGTCAAATAGACCGGGAGGTTTGCTTTAGTACATATAACAAAAGGGATACATTGTACTATAAATCTTATTGGAATGAATATAGGAGAAACGACCATGAGGAGTTTAACATGTCAGCAGGCCAAGGCCAACGTGATGAGTTTCAGTTGATAGTGTATAAAGGCTACACATCCATAGCACATTTCCAGAAGGTGTACTTTAGAGATATGATTTTTGTAGCGAAGAACAAGAAGGGCAAACTGGCTGTGGCACACGGGAAGGGTGAGTTATGGGAAGGGGAGGCAAGTAATGTTATCATTAAGACTGATGATTAGGTTTGGTCGCCACCATTTAAAGGTGCACGATATCCGACGCTGTTGAACAGTTTGTTCTCGCCGATATCTTCATTACGAAGATCATCGACGTAATTTGCATGGCGCCGTCCACACGGCGTACGTATGTCCAGCCGCGCCTCCTTGAATCCTAAGATCGTGCATCTTTAAAGATTCGAGCAAACATAGCGAAAGAAAATCGGTTTTATCGGGGTCTTTGTTAAAATCTTAACAATTGTAACTTCAAACTTTCACGTAAATGTAAAACTTAAGATCAAATATTTTTCATAACATAATGTCTGTTTGATATTGTTTTTCATTCATTCTGAAAATTATTTCCTAATCTTAAAATGTATTCAAAATCTTTAAATTGGTAGAGTGGTAGACAATCGAACATTAATACAAGTGTAAAACCGTTTTAAACCAAAAATCTATTTGGCGGCTCAGCATAAAGGTGTCTTTCTCATTCTAGATACCAAAACCAACCATTATTACCAAAAGGTTGCGGGTTTTTCGTCTTCGTCACATTATTTTCATTTCTAACTAAAAATAAGAAGTGTATAGTAAAAGGCTAAATAAAATAAACACAGTTTAATTCGTGTTTAGTTTATGTCGTGGACATATATTATTTTCTTTGGTCATTCGTTTCAACCATGGTCTGCAAGATAATCTACATAACGAAGATAAAAGTAACTGAATATATCGCATCAGTTAAAATACAGAGACCTGCAGTTTAGTAGAATAGTCCTCCCCCACCCGAACCCCTCCCCCATCCCCCTCTCTCTCTCTGTAAAGTGAAAATGAAACTATCGCAGGGCCATAGTCGGGAAAAGAGGATGCCTTTGAGTTAAAACCAGTTCGGTCCATTACTCCTTTGAAGCAGTAAAAATACTTATATTAATTAGGTTTCACAAAGCATTCTACATGGGAACGACGTCTCTAAACATTCTAAAGTCTATTATTAGCCCGTCATTGTTACTAAAGCATATCTTTACAATGCAATCCCAGTGATCTTCGTTATACCATGGAGCTACGGTTATACCGTAGGTTGTTAAAACATTTTGATATAATTCATTTGTTACACTTTTTACATGTACATATAATCACATTAGTATTTAGGTATTAATTACTGATGGTGTACTTATTTTTATGTATAGTAATTGGTTTTTTTTTCATTCTATATCATGATATTGTACTTATATAATGTATATCTCTATGTAGTTTTCGTGTGTATTAGAGCCATGAATGACGTGTCAAACATATATGGCGCGTTATAGTTAGGAACAACCAAATATCACAAGCATTATTTTTTTTATTGATTGAGGTGTATAAACATTTTTTTCAAAATTGATAGGAAATTTGAAAAAAAGCTCGTCAAAGAAAATTGTCAGTTACATGTATCTGTTTTTGGAAGTTGATCTAAATAAAATGAATATGAGTCGTGAATTTTCATCCGATTTCTTATTTCATTTCCATAATTACCGGGCTGCATCAAGCAAAAGATACTTTAGAAGAGAGAAAAAAAAGATATAGGCGATTCCGGCAAACAATCTAGTCCTATTCCGGTGAGCACAGTATCACTTTTGCAAAATATCAAACACATATTTTTCGTACACTATTTTATAAACTTTTGTTGTAATTCTAAATATACACGGTGCTAGTTTATTATCCAAGAATGAAACGAAGTCTACAGCTATTAAATGGCACTTTGTCTGACGGTAGAAGCGCTCATGGCATATCGTCATTTAGATTATATTGAGCTGAATTTATGGTGTGTATGGATGGGTGGGTGTGTGTGTGTTCATTAAGAACGGTAATATTCATGGTTAACGAAGAAAGTTTAATTCTGAAAAATATATACTTGTATTTTTTTTGGGTTCCTTCTTCACGGAGACGGGGTTTAGTTTCTAAAACTATTATAATTGATCAGATTGATTAGTATATTTAGCATGTAACCTTATATATGAATATTTTTCATAAGAAATGTTATTGTTTTGCCAATTTTTCTGGTCATAAAATAAATAAACCATTAAAAAAAGCACTGAGTTTTAACGATTGCCTGAAAAAAAAAACATGTTTTTGTTCTTTTTTATCAAATACTAGAACGACTAAAACATGATGAAAGACAAAAATAAATACAGAGAGGGAGAGAGGGAGAACTAGGCAAAGATGGAGGTAGAGGGAAAGAAAGAGAAAAATAAATAGAGAGAGATCACGAGAGAGAAAGAATAAAGGAGAGAAAGAGGGGGAGAGAGACAGGTAAAGCGAGGATAGGTATGAAAGACGCGCAAAGTGAGTGTCATACACCGCTGTGCACATGTATAGATGGATTTAAAGATTTAAAAAATAGTAGAAATATATTCAAAAGCTCGTTTCTTCACATTCTTAGCTGGCTAAAGGCTCTCCATCACCTTGAATTAACCTCAAGACCAAATATTAGACTTACATGTATATTTATAAGGCCTACCCCCGCGCTCCCAGGAAGCTGAAGCACCCCAATATTTTTGTAGGGGTGTGCATTCCCTTGAAATTACGGCCCTTTTACACGGAAAAAATCGTAATTAGAATGACAATTCCATTGAAGAATAAGGCTAATGGCGAACTTTTAGCAAGTGTGAAACCAAACTAGAATCACGAACGCTAATCACAATCACGAATTCAAATTCTACTCCGGGGGTGGATTCCAGTTAAGTTTCACTCAAATTACGGTACGAATTTTCCGTGTGAAAGGCTTGACCACCAAAACATCTTTTGGGGGCGGAGCTTACGTGACCTTTCAAGCATGCCGTAGATAATACAATTGCCATGTACGCATTGTAGTTTGTATTTGCGATGCAGTGCTTTGATTGACAAGTCACAAACGACACATACCGCCTCAAGTTCGTTCGGAAATTCAAATTTAAATCACAGTTTTCGAGTGAGCGTGTGAAAGGTCCGATGAAAGACGAATTGCAATCATTATTACAATGATGATTCAAGATTCACGTGTGAAAAGGCCCTTATACATGTTATAGGCTGGTATACAATAATGTCCACATTCAATCCACATCACCTTGGGCCTTTTCATACTTGAATCTTGAATCACCATTGTAATAATGACCGAAATCGGATGTAAAATAAGTTATGATATTTTAAATATTCGCATATTTTTCACAAAACGGTGATATGCACAACTCAGTGAGATGCAAATGAGTCAATCGATGATGTCCCTCACTCACTATTTCTTTTTTTTTATGTTTGAATTATAAAATACTTCATTTTGTTTACAGATTTGACAATTAGGACCAACTTGAATGAACCATACAGTACTAAACACTAATAATTATAATTCTACATGATCAGAGAGGAATTGATCGTGGTTTTACTTGACAATGAGGATAAAATTAGAACATTTCATATTTTATATGATAATATACAGAAGAAATGGTTAGTGAATGACGACATCAGTCTCCTCATTTGAATACCGACCAGGATGTCCATATAACTGTTTTGTGAAATTAAACGAAACTTTGAACCGGCATAACTTTTTTGTTCTACTTCCAATTTTGATGAAACTTTCAGTGTTATGCATGTTGGATTTTTCTCTTTTTCTTCAAATTAACTGTTTGCTGGGGTGAAATTGTCCTTTAACTGGAATTTACCTCCTGATTAGAATTTGAATTCGTGATTGTGATTAGCGTTCGTGATTCTAATTATGTTCTAGTTTGGTTTCACACGTGCTAAATATTCGCTATTAGCCTTTTTTTCAATGGAATCATTCAAATTAAGAAAAAAAAATTATCGTGTGATTTTTTTTTGCAAAGCCTTTGTTGCAGAAAAGTCATCTTCATTTTGAATTAATCCCCTTAGGGGGCCGGGGGCTTGCCAAATCATTTTTAAACAAACCAGCACACCCTTGTTAAAAATCGTTCATATGATCATGTTCTGGGGAGTGCATAATTCTATTGATTTTATTAAAGAGCAAGACTGTGGCTTTCTTTAGCAAAACAAACATAAACAAGATATGGATACAAGTTTAAAGCTACTCAACATGTTTTCTCAAAAAAGACAACAAACCAAACTTAATCAATTTGTTGCACTTTCTCAGACCTTTATTTATCCATGACACATGAAATTCATAATCTCTTTGTCTCACTCTCTTTTCATCTGTTTCTCTAGTGTCATATCTATGGATTTTTCTTTTTCTCGTTCCCGCTCTCTCTCTCTCTCTCTCTCTCTATCTATCTATATACCTATTTACCTTTAGCATGTTTAGTGATGTTTAGTGACCAGCACAGTTTGGGAGATAAGTATTCAAATAGGACCGACCCAGCGTTGGTTAAGGGTTGGTTGAAAATTGACAAACCATTCCAAGAGTTGTTTTCTCGATATAAGCTTGAAATATTTAGTAATTAAAAAATATCACAAACACAATAGATATTGATTTTAACGAAATCCGAGAAAAATCAACATATCAACAGTTTATGTCAACATATCAGATTTGTGTATCATTTTGGTCTAGGTAAAAGGTTCCACTAAATATGTGCTTTATTTTGCTCCTAAACGTTCAACACTTCGTATTGATTAAGTAATCCATAGTTATAGTCTATAATTGTATTGCTAATGATAATTTGGTGTTAAAGGTGACTTACATGTACATCATAAAAACAGGGTGATTTTAATGAAAAAAGAAAAATTAGATAAAATGTTAACAGAGATTCGATGGAAGTCCAACAACAACAAATATAGGCAGTTATAAGACTGTAAAGGCTTAATAATTTGTGATGTATTATGCCACATACGTCGTGTAATTTCGATACCATAAATTCAAAATGTTTTATACTTCATGATGAAGACAAACTAAGGTTTTATTTTTAGAAACTAATGTATATGATAAATTATACGCATAAATAAAATGACTTTCCCTTTTACAGAAAAAGATACACTTCACCTGACACACGAGAAGTTGTTTTTGTTTTCAAATATTTTTTTTAATTCATAACTCCGTTCTCCTCTTACAGACTCTGCCAAAACTTAACGGCTGCATTTCAATTGTTGATCTGCTTTATCAAAATCAACTTAACGCAAACGTGAACTTCTCCCTTTATCTTCCAATTAATCATCAAAATATATTATTCATGTCAGTCATTGCGTCATTACATACGAATAAGATACTTACAAAACATACACCTAATATAATTTATGTAAGGAAAATAAAGCCCCAACATATGGTGCATAGACAAAACATATGATAATCAACATTTATTTAGAGTACTGAAATACAAAAACGTAATCTACATACTATAGTAAGATGATAAATAGATACATGTAATAAACGTAAAGGTTAATGACAGTTGAATGTATTGATAAAGTTTAATTATAAAATGGTTATTTATATATGCGCTATACACAAAAGTACCATAGCGCTTACAATCGCCAGAATATACAGTGCCGGCCGCGGGAAACGTCACAGTGCCCCCTAGGGCGAACGCGGTAGCCCGTAGCGGACATTTGAGGGGAGCGGACGAGGGAAGACGCCCGCGTCCGCTCCCCTAGGACATGAGTGCCCTAGGGGAGCGCCCGAGGATAGTGCCCGCGTCTATCCTAGGGTGTTTCCCCAGTATGTTCGGCCGGGCATTCTTGGTCGAAAGAGGAGGTCTGATTTGACACATTCGTTCAAGACTGCATGTGATTTTTATCTCATATCAAGCATAAGTTTTCGATAATTTATCGTGGATAAAATCTGTTATGAAAATTACAAAGTTTTGGGTTGATAACTGGGATTTTAGGCTTTTCACCGAATTACTTATTGTGTTCGATTACACACTGGCACCAGTGTAAAGGGTCCTTTCCTATACATGTATATGAATATTCTCCCGTGGTGTCCGTTATTTCATTCACTGAAATGGTTAGTCGTGATCGTAAATGAGTTTCTGACAAAGGAGCAGGTATTTGTCGATGTTGACCCTACATTCCAGAGGTCGTCCTAGAACCATCTACTCTATTCTTTCCCTACATGGTCATCCTTTTTTATATACCCTGACATGCCTTTCAGGCGCAGATCTACGAGATGCAGATAAAAGGGAGAAGAAGAAAGCAAAAATGAAAGAAAAGGCGAAAATGAAGGGATGGATTGAAGACGAGAAGGAAAAAGAAAAAGTGAGAGAAGGGGAAAGTGCAGAAAGAGAAAATAGGGGGGGGGGGCGAAGAGGAGAAAGAGGGAGAGGGGGTAAAGAAAAGAAATAAGGAAAAGGTGAAATGGAGAAGAAAACAGAGGGGATAAAAAAGGGAAGGTGAGGCAGAAAGAAAAGAGGGAAAAGGAGAAAAGGAAAATAGATTGAAAATCGAAGGGAAGAAGAAGAGACAAAGGAAGAAAAGGAAGGACAGAATGAGAAATAGAGAATGATAAGGAGGGGGAAATTAAATAAAATGAAGAAGGGAGACATAATAAAATGGAGTAAAAAAAGCGAAAAGGGGAAGAGAAGGAAGGGCGCAGGAAAAACTAAGAAGTACAGGGGACAATAGAAGTGGGACTTAAGAAAAAGTAGAGGAAAAGAGAGAAAGTGGGAAGAAAAATTTGGGAATTTGTCCAGATTTTCATGTCAGCAAATACGTTAGTAACTCGCATCTGCCCATTTTTACGCTGATGACTCAATCTTGTAATTATTTTCTCTCACCATGCTCACAATTTCCTGCTCTCGTTGCATCAATTAAAAACTTGTCCCGAATTAACATCCGCTCCTTCAAGAAAGAAGAAAGAAAAATGAAAGAAAAAGGAAAATAGGAAGGGATGGAGGGAAAATGAGAAGGAAATAGAAAAAGTGAGAGAAGCAGAAGGGAGCGAAGAAACGAAGGGGAAAGGGGAGAAAGAGAAAATAGAGGGGGCTTATTGTTTCATGGTAATATGTATACCATATAGTTCTGCAGTAGTTAGTTATGAAACTTGTTTTACTCAGTAATGCTCACGCGTGATGATTAAAAGGATTTTCGACTATATAAAGGTGAACCGGGACGGGGCTTTCATTCTTTAACTTTGCTTGACTGACTCCTTTGTTCCCCCAAAAGAATTGTTAGGTTTGATAGTTAGCGTTTGCGTGAGCACCCACCAAAACTCTTAACAAAAGAATAGAATGGTCTGTATAGCTGCTCCATTCTTGCTTTGTCGGAAAGTGATAATTAACTCGTTAAGTACCCATTCCACACACTACGTCATAGTAGCTTTCGAAAACATACTTTTACTAGGGCATGTGTTTAAACATTGAAGCTAAATGCGCTAGAATTTTTTTAAATAGTTACATTATGTAAATAGCTTTTGTTGCTTTGCTCTGAAGCGCATTGAGCATCCAATCAAGATGGAAAGTGCGCTTTACAAATGTCATGTATTATTATTTATAGCTGCCATTTAACACTGAATTCTGTATTATACCAAGTTGTGACTTGGTTTTATCATTTCCAATTCATATAACAAAGTATATTTCTTCCTTCTTCTCATTTATTATTTCCACCACTTTCATCTCTTCCCAATTCGAATATCTACCAATGTAACTTAAAAACCGCAATAGAGTGCAGGTAATGTAATCAGATGTTTTAGCAAAAAGATAAATCTGTTCCATCTGTTACATTTAGGTAAATTTATACTTTTTATAGGGTGAGGGTTTTAGAGACCCGATTTGAACCGAAATGAACAGAACATCATCATTTATTGTTGTTAACGCATCAACAAATTAACCCCCCCCCCCCCCATTTCTATGAACATCCTGTCATAAATTGGGAAGCGGATGTGATCAAAGGAGATCAAAGGTGTGGGCGGGGAGCAAGACTCTACCAGACTGTTGACAATAACAAAAGAACCAAATAACAAATCGATGAGCACAACCAGTTTTGCTGGTGTTAGCTTTTTGCACGTCTACTTTGTAAGATCTTGGTTATACTAGTATTCGTTTTCACATACCTTTCATTCCCTTTATTAGGGTTTTATCAACCATGTCAACGAATTGCCGATCCCAATATTGACCGCACGTTTGTTTTAACATAATGATAATTCGCAAATGCCCTTGATATTCATAATTCTGTTTTATTTTAAGTTTGTCATTAATGTTTGTTAACATTCACTCTGTTAATAACTTGTCAATTTTGATTTACAAAAAAAAATCAAGTCTGCTTATTAATGTCTTTTGTCTATTTTAACTATCTTTTGTTGTTGATATGCCTTTCTTTCTTCTTTTCTGATTCCACCCTGTGCACCCCGTTAAAACTCAATGAAGAATGTTTCAAATGTTTTCTAGTTCTTACACTGTTCATAATAAGGAGATGGGATTAGGTGTAAAGTTCACGCTGAAGGGAGAGGAATGGGTACGTATGGAAAGAGAAAAAAAAAACTTATCACAAAAGATAAAGAATTGATCTCCATGACATTAAATCACAATTGTGTCCTATTTTTTAAACAAGTTTGTATGATACATGTATGCCTCCCACGTAAGGCGTAAGGAAAAAAGTTTACCTAATGCATCAAATTAGATTAATTGATTAGATTCATTGCGGTAAATGAAAAACAATAAATTCGATGTTCCAGCAAGGGTTACCAGATTTCACAAAATTAAATACGGGACAATCGACAAAGCACTATGTACCATCGGATCGACCGAGCCAGGCCAAAAAATCAACAAAAAGGCTACACAATGTTAGACTTGTTAACAAAATATATTAAGAAAGGGGGAGGGAGGGTGAGCGGAAGAAACAAAAGAGAAAAAAAATGAGGAAACAAGAAATGAATTGAGAGGAAAGAAAAAAATAAGGAAAAATTAAAAGGAAAAAAGTTTGAATAAAAGGATGAAAGAAAGAATAAAAGACAGATAACAGTTTCCGCCATTACTTGAAATGAATAAAGAAAGAAATAATTAAAATAAAGGAAGGGAAGATGAATAAATGTGTGAAAGAAAAAA
Source organism: Lytechinus pictus (assembly GCF_037042905.1). Classification (NCBI taxonomy): domain Eukaryota; kingdom Metazoa; phylum Echinodermata; class Echinoidea; order Temnopleuroida; family Toxopneustidae; genus Lytechinus; species Lytechinus pictus. Next base: position 16,673,783 of record NC_087252.1, on the reverse strand, counting down.
CATAAGGAGAGAAAAGAGAAAAGTAAGAAAAATGGAGGAAAAGAGAAAGAAAGAAAGAAAGAAAAATAATTCCTTCATTATTTGAAAGAAAGAAAGACAGAAGAAAACATGAAGGAAGGAAGAAAGGAAAGAGGGAATAAGGGAAAAGAATTAAAAGGGAAAACAGAAATGAAAAAATGAAAGAAAACAAAACAAACAACATCTAAAAAAAAAATCTAGAATAGATTCTGATCACGCTAGTTTAAAAATATAATGGTCTATCACAACATAACCAAAGTACATGCACATGTAAACATAATGCAATGTACGTACCCTAGGGTACCCTAGGATAAGTGCGGGCACGGCCAATATTATATAGCACGCAGGAAACTGCGGGCGCGGCTAAACACCCTAGGGGGCTCCCCTTGAATACCCTCGGTTAGACGCAAAAGCCCCCTAGGGTGTTTGCGTGCTCGGGCGTGACGTTTCCTGCGGCCGGCACTGTAGATATAAATTTTAAGTACGAATGTAGTTATATGTATAATTGCGTACATTAACTTTAATCATCTATTACTATTCTCAGCTGTATCAGCATGCATCAGGTGAGGCCTGGTGGCCTCTTGCTTGCTGCTCCGTTGACCAACAATTCAAGGGGCAAGCCCGGTCAGCGCATCATGCACGGAGTCTCAGGTATAGCACTTGAGACCACCAGGCCCCAGATAGGTTAGCCAGTCAAACCAAACAGTAATAGCAAAAATTATCAAAACAATTCATTAATTAATTTTAAGTAACAATGAATGCTCTATCTTCGATATAAAAATTCCACGTGATGGTTCTGATAGAGACGAATTTTAGGTTTATCTATTCATTTTTACCTAACAATTGTTTACAAAATTTATACGCGTCGGTCGGTCGTCAATAGTAGATATCTACCAAATGATCCCGTACTATCAAAGTTGCCGAATTAGAAGCTGTTAGGGGGTAAATTCAATTCAAAATAAATTGCCTCTGATCGAATAAGAGAAACAGTATCAAGAGTGGCGGCACCGGGATTTATTGTATGTGAAATATAAAATATAAAATATAAAATTGGATAAACATGTAATATGCGTCTAAAACTTACATCGATAGATGTAAATAAGTTTGGCCCTTTTGGTGTTATTTTGCTCAGATCTTAACTTAGCTTTGCTTAGGCCCCTTTTGACTTTAAGATCTTAACTTGTAAGAATTGCTTTGATTATTTTATTCGGTCTTAATGATAACATTTCCTGCTTCGCCTTCCCATAACTCACCCTTCCCGTGTGCCACAGCCAGTTTGCCCTGCTTGTTCTTCGCTACAAAAATCATATCTCTATAATACACCTTCTGGAAATGTGCTATGGATGTGTTGCCTTTATACACTGTCAACTGAAAGTCATCACGCTGGCCTTGACCGGCAGACATCTTAAACTCGTTTTGGTCGTTTCTCCTATATTCATTCCAATAAGATTTAAAGTACATTGTATCCCTTTTGTTATATGTACTAAAGCAAACCTCCCGGTCTATTTGACCAATCTTGAGATAGGCCCAATTATCAGAGGGCCCCCCTACGATGCCCAACCCGCTTGAAATTGAAGCGTCAATCACCTTGCCTATTCCCCATCCAGCTACACCTACAACGGCGCCCACTGCTGCACCTGGTGGACCCCCTATCACGGCCCCGGCAGCAGCTCCCCCGGCCACTGCTCCGCCTACTGCAATTGAGTTCTTGGCATGGTGGTTCTCAATTCCCATTTGCCCAGTTACATGCTCGGCGACAGCTTGCCCCACCGCAGCGGAGAGACCAGGTACCAACATTGCCATCTTGCCAGCGTTAGCAAGAAACTGTGGTGCAGCTCCTTCAACTGCTGCCTGAACCCCTGCTTCCGCTCCTCTAGCGCCGAACTGAGCAGCAGCCAAGCGAATAGACTCATCAGCAACCACGACCGCCATACGACGACCAAACTGGTCTACGCCACCCCGAACAGTGGCGTTTAGAACCTGCCGGGCCACAAGGCTTTGTGCTTGCCGCTTAATAAACTCAGCGGCAGCAACTGGTCCCATCTTCTTCAGACCCTCTTCACAGTTCTTTGCAATCTCGTGTCCAATTGCTTCAAGTGCCTCTTTATTTTTGTTGAGAAGTTCGACCGCTTTCTTCCGGGCCTCTTCTCTCTGAGGGTGAGCGAAGTGTCCAAACTTTGCTAGGTAGATCTCTTCGAACTCTGCCACACGCTGATCAAAGCTCATTTCAAAGATGTCCTTTTCAAGAAAAAACTGCGGAGCCATTTTATATCCTCTACTTCGGCACTCTAGTTGGTCAAACGTATTTTCCAAAGGTCTGTTGTGAGAAGAAATTACGATAGTTTTTCTTTAATATTGTGTTAATATTCCGAATAATGTGAACATGTGAATAAGTAAGGATGGGGCTCCCGAATGTTCTGATGCGATAAAACCTAGGAGTAGTGAACCATAGTTCATAAACAGTATGGCCCTTATTTTAAAATCTGGTTGAACTTAAACCATGGTTTAATCCTGGGCAAAAATTCAAGGAAGCCAAATATTCCCAAATTGTATTCACGTGATTTTTAATAGATGTACTTGGCACGTTTCTCATGTTTCATACTACTCCAGTAATTATTCCAAGTCAGTTATAAATGAACTGATCTAAATTTAAACCACAATTTTAGCATGTTTAGACCATAGTTTAGATTCAACCAGAGTTCAAAAAACGGATGTATAATGGCTTGACCAAAGAGCTCTATCTGATCAGAACATTTCCTTCATTCCTACGTACATTTTAGTCTGGGGAAACGACCTTTTCATAATGATTGTTATTGGATAAAAATGTGGCATGCATGAATGTAATAGAAAAATATTTTGAAATAAAAAGGAGGTGAATAGATCAAAGAGAAAGTAAGAAGGAAAGAGAGGTTGATATCTTGGTGATAATACAAGGTTAGAAATATACAAACTTGACAGTCCCTTGCTTGATAGAAGTTTAGACATAATTTGAATAACGGCCTTTTTTATTAAAAATGAGATTTGGTTTGGTATTAAAAAATGCAAGTACAAGCCCACTGATATTACGGAGTATGGAGAAAATGCTTCGCTACTTCTCCGTAACACAAAAGTTAGCGATTAATCGCTAAATAAAATGGCCTATCAAGACCATCGTTGCATGCGCATTTTGCTCGGTAGACAGAATAGGAACCAATCAGAATTGTTCTTTCAAATTAGCGATTAATGGCGGTGCTGCCACTAAATGTTTTTTTTTTTTTTTTTAATTGTTTTTGGAGGGGTTATTCATTCATTTCAGAATTTCAGTTATTACCGAAATCGAATGACTATATCTTCCACAAAATATTCCTAAGAAATCAATATATTTATCTAGTATCATTACCCCCCCCCCCCCCTCCCGCGGACCAGCGTGTCAAAAATCAAGTAATGAAACTCTTTTATTCAAGTCAAGTAGGCCTATGCATTTTCAAAGCTACCACAATAACTATCTTCTTAAAAGGGGCCATTTAAAGTACAGTATTTACCGCAAAAGACAGTAAATTACAAACCATCGCCTAAACAAAATCATTTCTTTTAAACACAGTAGTGACTCTTGGAAATGCACATCATTAATGTCGAACTCACAAGCGAATGAAAACCGGAATCTGGCTATTATACAGTGCGAATAAAAAAAAATACACTCTGAAAAAGCCCTAGGAATTAAGAAATATACAGCATGTGGGTAATTTTTTTACATTTATTCTTGTGTTTGGGTCTCATCTATCCAATAAAAATAAAAGTTTGACAAATGTTACACTTGAGTGAGCACTGTTCATTTTTGCAAAGCTCGCAGAAATCTGTTTGCGCAGAAAATGTTTACGCTGTGTCAAGGGAAGGGGCGAAATCAAACTTACCCTGCGAATCATTTCTCATACATTTCCCTTGCACTTTTAGTCAATTGAAATAAAACGAATACATTTAGGCATTTTGTAACAATTTTGCCACCAAAATAAAAATTTCAACACTTAGTAAGTACAGCATTTACCCTTTTTGTGCCAGCTGGATCTGAGGACATAACTGAATCTGAACCAAAGCTTATATCAGACATCTCCAGCATTTTTTCACGACATTTTTATCATTTAAAGTGGGTTTATATATCATTTTTCATTTAATACTTGTTTCTCCGCACTTTTCCCAAGCTTGACAAGGAGTTTCACTCATTTGCGCATGCTCAAAGCAACGTATATCCAGCTAACAGACCCGATTCTGTGCCGCCAGAGGGAGTTCGTAAGAACTCTTGCGTTATTTCAGTTGCTTCGCTTCAATATATGGCTGGTACCAAGCTTAACCTGTTTGCTCGACAGTCAATCACGGCTCGCCATTTAGCGTCCATTGTCCGGTTACGGTTCCATTATATATTGTTTTGCTCTAGCGTTTTAGTCATTCATGCGATTTTACTCCGATGAGTGCATATCGAAAAGCCTCAGTTTGTCCCTTTTTAAGGCTATTTTACAAGCTTGACAATGATTAACAAAATGAAATTCAAGCCTAAGCCATTTCATGTAAATCACAGATCAGTGTAAAGAAAATATCGTCACGATGGCCCCTGTGTGTTGGGGAGTGGGGTGGGGCGCAATGCACTCTTCGTTTTGGGCAAGGAAACAAGTTTAAAAAGGTAAAATATATCTTCAAATCAATTTTACTAGCTGAATTCTACGTGTTCTTCATGATTAAGGCCTACTTTTATTAGCATAACTATTTCAAAGTTCTGCGCAAATCATCTTTTCGCTAACTTTTCAAAAGTAAGTGGTGCTCACTCAAGCATAATTTTTTTTCGACAGTCTTTCGCTTAAATGGATCTATACCAATGTTAAAATGTGGAAAAATCTTCAGGGTATTACAAATGTATAATTTTACAGGATATGTTCTAAGTGTATACTTTTTTATACGCACTGTGTAAAATAAAGTTGATCATCGAACACACGGTATGTAAGCTGGCTTGTGAAAGGGACTAATTCCTCACATTTCTGCTTACCAGCCCTACTATTACCTTTCTGACGTCATTGTGATTTCAGCTTTTACGAGCGCGCGAAGCTCGATATAGTTTTAAATACGAGCGGCGAACGAAAAAAAAAACGCTGCTTTTCAACCATTTCATCAGCCAAAATACCCCTTTTGCATGTAAGTAAAATTATATCTAGTTCCTCACCTCAGTCGTCTCTGTATTAAAATTCCCGACCTTTCGTTTGAGAACGCGCACGCTTATTTACGACGCTGGTTGATTTTGGAAGAGACTTTTGGGCCCGTCGTCATGGTCGTAAAACTCTGTCCTGCAATGCAAACTGTGTGACATGAGATTTTTTTTTCGTTTCGCATCTGGAACGGAAACATTCAATTTGCGGTTCGTGTGCAAAATTCTGGTTGCTACTATGGTAACAGCGATTTATCCGATGTAGGACGACTTTCCAAATCCACTTATGGTTCCTCCCAGAGCTCGAGAGGCCGCCCGGGGGGCCTACTACCATTGAACAGTGCATACCAGGCGCGACCATACGTAAAAAGGGAAAGAGTGTGTAAGTGCGTTACGTATAGGCCTATGTAGCGTTATAAGGGTGTCAAAAACGATGATTAAAATACTGAAAAACGGGATATATTTCCAATACTTGGAGGGTGTCACAACCCAAATACTTAAGAGATGCATTTTCATAATCTGGAAAAGACTTACTTCCCTTGTTTAGGGTGCTTTTCGAAACCCCATGGTCGCGCCTGGTATCCACTCATCAACGGAAGTGTACCCCCGGGAAATCCCCCATTTCTGCGGAAAGTAAAACATACTGCCCATTACATTGTGTGCTAGAGGCATATCGTTTGTGTAGAAGGAGCACCAAATGAAGAAAATCCCGTAAATTTTGTGTTTTTTCAGACGGTTTATGGCCTATTGCATGCTGTGTACATGTCAACGCATGCGAAAATGGTTCCGGCTGGAGAGGTGATGTTGATCCATGGAATCAATTGCCAATGATCCACCAATAATGCACATTAAATGCAATATCGATTCGATGGACTGTAATGATCTATATCTAAGCCTTAATTCGGTAAGTTTTTCCTTACTCAATATGTACTCGATTTGTTTGAAAAAACACTTTCTTATCCATGTCATAATCTACATTTCGCATGTCTCCAGCCAGCTGGAGTCATAGCCATGATACAGGTACAGTCCCGCCGCGAGCTCAGGCAGGCAAATGGCATGGCATGGCATGCTGGTATCGTATGAAAGAGCTTTGCACACGAAAAGCAAGATCTATAGGGCCTGTAACACAAAGCTTAGCAATGATTGTAGAACAGCTTTCTACGTTTGATTGTATTGACTGTAATGTACAATCAATCTAGAAAATCGAGTCTATGATTAATCGTTAACTTTTGAGTTACCCGACTCTAATCTCGCGTTGTAGAGGATTGCGAAAGGTGCCTATTAGGTTGATTTCCGAAACCCTCCTGCATCTACTAACATCTTACCGCCATTATCTTTAGGTCTATTACACAATGGACCTATACATGCTATAGGTCCATGATTAAACCAGTATAAAGGAGATATATAGACACTGGTAGTGTTTGTATTTTTTCTCTAGTCCTTTAAAAGGCATTCTCTCGAAGATAATCTGGTATTTTAACATAAAATCCAAGCCCATTATTAACTATAGACCCTATAGAACATGCAGACACTGGTAGTGTTTTTTTTTTCTCTCTAGTCCCTTAGCAATTAACCTTTTTATAACGCATCCCATTATCGTGTAAGTTAGATCAAAATAACCTCAGTAAACGAAAGATGTTTTTGCACGAAGGCGCCACTATAACGGGAGTTGGTGAAAGAAATCCTTTATGTTATCTAGTTATAACCAAGATTTAGCATTCCTTTTAAGAGTGTTAAAAGCATTGACCTATCCACGGAGGATTATTCTATTGTTACTGGGGGTACTAAGCATTGTCACAGCACCCCCAGTAACAATAGATAATCTTCCGTGGCTAGGTCCATGGTTAAAAATATGGTGGGACAATACAAATCAGACATTAAATACGATTACATATTCAAGGAGTGGGCAATTGCTATGAACTGACAGACTGTAGTTATTTTAGTTTCCTTTCGATGACAGCCTTTTGTCTCACTTTAAAGGGGACTGAAACCTTTGGAACAAGTAGGCTTGTGTCAAACAGAAAAATCAAAGAATGAGAACAAAGAAAGTTTGAGAAAAATCGGACAAATAATGAGAAAGTTATATGAGCATTTGAATATTGCAATCACTAATGTCATGGAGATCCTCCCATTGGCAATGCGACAAGGATGTGCGATGTCACATGTGAACAACTTTCCCTCTGATGGACTATAAAATACCCCCAAACTCTTTATCCATGATGTATTCTTTAAAAATCTGCGAAAGGGGTGGGGGCGCACTGCCGAGCGGCGCACATATTTTTTGCACTTCACCGGCGCCATAAAAGAAAATGTTGAAAAAGGGGTAAAGTCTGACCCTGTCAAATGCTCTTTTCAAAATGTAGGATTTCCAGTCATGCTATTTTGCATGACCACATGCAGATAATATTTCCGGGGGGGGGGGCAAGACTCGAACTTATTTAAAGAAATAAAATAAAACGATAGAGTAAACGGACCGAGCTGCTCAATGGGGCGATTATTTTTTTTTTACGAGTGTAATAAAAGTATTTGGTGCACATCTCACATTTGCACAGTTTTTATAGTTTTCATGAAATATTAAGGAAAAAAATGTGTTTTCACAACAACTGATCGGGAATTTGCCCTCCCCTTGCTGCGTAGGACGGACCATTCCCTGAAGTCCACTTAAACATATATCATTATAACAGAAAATATACATTAATTTAAACATATAATCTTTCTAAAACATATAGAGAGAGATTGAAAAACTTATTAAAGAAAGAAACAAGCAAAAAGTAACACAAATTATGCATGTAATGTGCGATTTCAAAATCTCGTGTACTAACCCTTTTATTGCGATGAGGCCAATACTTTTGTATATTAATTGAGATACAATTTGTTTTTACTATATATATATATACACAGGGGCGTCGATCCTTTTTTTCAGATTGGGGGGGGGGGGGCAAAATCATGAATCAACTTTCCAAAGGCGCTCGATCATACAGAACAAACAAACTCACGCACACACACATATGCATATGTATATATATTTATTTATTTATATGACTCATGAGATAGAGACACATATCTCACCAACAAATTAATGCGAGCGCGAGCTGAAATTTTTTAGTATACTGACCTGAAAACAGGAAAAAAGGTGCCTGTTTAGGACTGTTTGTAGTAACTCATGAGGAGGATACATATCTCACTACACAGATAATGCGAGTGCCGAGGGCGAGCTGAAATTTCTTTATATTCTGACCAGAAAGCTTGATATTCTAAGCATTTTTTGTACCAATGATTAAGATGGGTATATCTAAAAAAAACAATAGATGCGAGCGCGAGCTTAAAATTTTGATATTTCGATCTGAAAAAAGATGACAGTTTAATGGAAGTTTTTAATAAAGAACAGGATTATATCCAACAAAACATTATTGCAAATCGAAGCGGGAGTTCTTTTGAGGTTTAGAACTGAACACGGGACATTCTATTCACCTATTTAATCATGAAAAGTATGGGGTTTTGCTACAGAAATGATGCGAGCGCGAAGCGCGAGCTGAAATTTTTTATACTCCAATCTGAAAAGCGGCAATTTGAGCATGATTTTAAATAAAGAACGAGTTGTGGAGCTCAATCTCGCTTGCTGATTTATGTGTAACATTACCAACTTATTTTATTTTTGCACATGCGGAATCATTGGGGGGGGGGGGGTGTGGGCAAAACGATATGTTTGCCCCCTAATATTTTCATTGGTGGGGCGATCGCCCCCCTGCCCCCCCCCCCCCCCCCAGGATCGACGCCTCTGTATATACAATGATACTACGTCATGAATCATTTGGAATACATCACCAATCCAGGTTTATATAATTATTATCATTCAATTTTCATGTACATGATGTATAGGCCTATATACATATTTGGTATTTATATATATATATATATATATATATTGTGATGCTTTTCACTAAATATAATGCAATTTGTAATGATGAGCAATTTTTATCTAATTACTTTGATGAAACTGGATATAATGCTTAGAACTGAATTCAGAAAGAGATCCTTCAAGACAGAGCTTTGGAAATAGTTCTCCAGTTTTACAGATATATCGTTATTTTTTTTTTACTTCCTCCTGAGTGATCAGATGAATATCTAACTTAATGGAAAATGAAAATAAATCAAATTTTGTGGCGTAAACATTTAAACGTTAAAACAAAGGTATTGACAAACTGTATTTATACATTGAAATTGATATTTAGTGGTTTAAGGTCTGTAGTGACCAAACTAATTTCTTATTATTTTCTGTTTGATTTATCTATTTTTTACCACCCTACGACCAATTCGGGTGTGGTAAAATGTTATCACAGACCGCGAAACCTAATCACTTTTGGGTCACGTGGGTCTAGTGTCATCCCACCGAGGAAAAATAGTCCTCCCCTTTATTATTTTTAAAAACATGTATTATGATACAATTGTTGGACATAGATGCATGAATATAAATATACATATATATATTACACATCAATGTCGATTTAAATTTATATTCACTAGCATATCATATTTTGATGCATTATAGTGTGACGTCATTAATATCTAAATGCAGAGATATATTAGGCAAGGCCCGGTAGCTGGGCAGTGACATTATCCCGCGCACAACACAAAGCGAAGTCGTCGCGGCTTGTTGACTCTTTTAGAAGCTGCACATTAGCTTTTGACTGTAGGTTTGCAGTTGTTATTTACCAGGTATGTTAATTGAATTTTATCTGATGTATGTTTTACTTTGCTGGAATTTATAGGATCTCGTTACTCGAAAAATATTCTCATTTCTATGGAATTGTTCATTTCTAGCCGGACAAAGTAGTGTTAGAAAACACACTGTTTTACAATTTGAATTGTGTCGTTATGTATATCCAGCTTATAACTTTTGAATCTTTGAACACACCTTAATATTTACTATCTACCACGAAATAAACTGCTCAAAATTTCATGCAGCTTATTTAATTGACAGTGATGATATTTAATCACTTTGCATTTTTTATATGACATGTTTAAATTCATTCACCAAACGATGGAATGATAATTATGTACGTAAGCGTACTCTTTGCGATCTTTGCTTACAATATTTAGATTGATGCTTATCTCAACCCAGACAAAATACACGAGAGGCGAGTAAATGCATTTTCCGTGGAGTTTAATAAAAATTGTTTCTGAAAAGCATCATCCAAATGATGTATACCAAAATGCAAAATGATGTGTTGTCAAATAAAGCCAACATAATATAATGCAACAATCAAAACATAATAATATAAACGTAAAGCCTCCTGAGATGTGTCATATGCGAAAAATTAAAGTTATTAAACCAATCTCCTCAATTGACAATTGAAACAGTCCATCCACATTCATGACAAAGACACCAGTTTGTCATGTTGGCCAAATGTGGGCAACGTAAAATTCCATCTGCAAAGCTACGAAGCAAAGATTCCCGTTTGCAACACGAGCTTATGCAGGAAAACTTTTAAAACAGAAACTAGTGCTCAGAAGCCCCACCAACGGCCCTGAACTAGAATGTGAACGAGGCAACGTTAATGTTCGGTCCGAAATGGAATTCGCTGGTGGCCTCATCCAAATCGGGTGACGAACCAAGCCCCGTTCACATTATAACATGAGGAGTGGAATATACGAAATTGGTCTAAATAAATGAAAAATATTATCTCAGGAAGCCCAAAATAAGTGAAGAATCATAATGTGTTGTGGCAAAAAATGGAATGCCGCCAAACGGGATGACTCATCGTCAGCCCGCCGCCACAACACAATATGATGCCAATAGTTCAAACCATGCTGTATTTACAAGGTCCACGCTAAGAAGCGGGGAAAAGGGGGGGGGTGCATTAAACGAACAGGGACGCACAATTAAACCATCTAGGAGGATTCATGCTCACTCAGTCCACTTGCGAAGAGTCTAGTGCACTAAGATAAAGGAGAGGCGGGGGGGGGCGGGGCTTAGTCAGTAAATAGTGAAGTTTGTAGTAAGGACGTGAGATCTGATGATACCACGTGTGAGTTCTGGATAAGGTATTCAGGTCATAACATCTGCTCATAAAAAAGTTCCAACTGTTCGCGACGTCCGAGCCAGCGAGTCCTCGACGGAGGTAAACCAGCTGCTACTCTAGTGATTTCGCTCCGCGACAAAGAAATCAAGTGTTCTTCTGTTCGCGGATGTATTGAGTTTTAGGACCCGGCCACGTGCCGAGTAGTGAGGGCCCGCCCCCAACTAGAGCGGGACTGCCCGCGTCAGCGAAACGTGAATTGTCCCCTTCCTCTCTTACGATTCCGTGGAATGCTGACACAACCCACGTTGAGACTCCAAATAACTGCACATGGAAGAGAGAAAAGGAAAGAAACAGCGGCACCAATTGTACATTCTAAAAAGGGGGGGGGGGTACATAGTTACCATAAACACGATAAGTGTAGCAAAGACCACAATCTACTAACAGTGGGCGAGCAATTCTGCCTGCGCCCATGGAACTATTAACGGGTAAGATAACTATTGCGTCACCATGGCAACAAGCGAGAGAGAGAGAGAGTAAGGTTAATATTTACTGCTCGTTAGGGGTTGTCAAAAAACAAAAACAAATAAACATTAGGTCGATATTAAATTGTGCACAAACTGGTATTAAACATAGAAGGGTGATAAACATACTGGCAAAATTGCTTAAATTAAGGGGGGAGAGGTTGTCGAATATACAATCTGTGTGTGTTGGAAGCCCAGCGCCCCATATTTTGAATGCAAACATCGGGAACACCTGCCATGGCTGCAGAAGTTGCCGCCCCAATACGGAAAGAATGAGAAGAGAAATGAGCAACGGGTAGCCCGCAAAAACTAATGGCACGCTTTAAAACTTGGCCAAATTGGTGCCTCGTTAGGGGTGACGAGTCAAAGTGACGGAAAAAGGCAGAGCCGACCGAGCTCCGCAGAGCGAGGTAATCATTTACAGCGCGAAGTGGGCATAAATACGAAACAACATTCTGTGGAATTAGAATCGAGCATCCACGTCCAGTTTGATCTGTTTTAGACCTCGCAATCACAATGCGCAATTTTGCTTGATTACCCATCCCTTGAATAATAACATCTTTTTCTGATAAAGGAACGGGTTCATGTCTAGATCGAGACGTGAACTCCCCTACTCGAAGAAAACCAAAGAAAGCGATTAGAAAGGCAGCCCGAAACAATGCCAGATCATACGTATTAACGCATACGTGAGTCAATGACTTTAGGATGGATTTGAGAATAGGCAGGGTTATGGGACACCGGGTATCACGGCGAGCATTTTTCCGCCTGCACCCGTCTACCAGCCGCCGGATTACAAACGCGTCAGTCACATCAGGCCAACCCAATGTTTGCATCGTAAAAGCCAGGCCTGATATATATGTACTTATTGTTGCCCCCGCATACCCATTCCAGGAGAGATAAGCAATAAATTGAGCGACCTGCTCAACGTCAGGACGTATACTTATATCATAATGATATTGCAGCCGAAACTGCTTAAACACAGACCAAGCGTTCCTATAAGTATGATGAGTGCCGGGCGCCCGCGAAGAAAACAACAGATGCTCTCTCTCTATATGAAGCTGCTCCAAAGATGGGCGGGAAGCTTGCTGCCAGCCAGATCTGCGCCTGGTGCTAACCTGCGAAACCTGTCCATCTGAAAACGAGAGAGGGCATCAGCCTTTTCATTGCGAGAGCCTGGCACGTAACGTGCTTTGAACATAATATTATGTTCCAAACAAAGAACTACAAGCAAACGAACCAGTTTCATTACACTAGGACATTTCGAAGTTAAGGAATTAACAACATGAACAACTGTTTGATTATCTGACCAAAATAAGACCTTAGAATTAGCTAGAAGAGCCCCCCACATACGTATACCGACTACTATTGGGAAAAGCTCTAGAAAAGCGATGGAATAATTCTTCTCCAGTATTTCAGCTGGCCATTTCCCTTGAGCCCACTTATCCTGGAAGGATATACCAAAGCCAATGCTACCCGCAGCGTCAGTAAAGAACTGAAAATGAGCATTAGTTACCCATGTTGAGTGTGAAAACATAACTGTACCATTGAAATCGGACAGAAACGTAAGCCAGGCCTGCATGTCCTCTTTTGCGCCGCGTGAAAGCCTTATCCGGTGGTTTGAGGTGCGGACCCCTTTAGTAAGATCGATAAGTCTCCTTAGGAAGGCTCTTCCGGGAGCCACGGCTTTACACACGAAATTAAGGCTGCCAATTAGCGACTGCAACTGCCGCAACGAGAGCTTATCTTTCTTAACAAAATCAATGAGCATTGCCTGTAACACGTTTACTTTCTCCTTGGGTACCCGAACTCTCTGCTCAGCCGCGTCGATTTCAAGCCCTAAAAATATGATAGTGGGAACGGGCCCCTCAGTCTTCTCCTCCGCTATCGGGACGCCAAAAACCTCGCACATCGCCTTAAAATGATACATCAAGGAACGACATTCCTGCCGTGTTGCGCCAACAAAAAAGAAATAATCCAAATAATGCAAAATTTGCTCTGAATTCGCAATTTCACGGCAACATGACTCAAGAAAAGTGCTAAAACGCTCAAAATGGGCACATGAAATTGAGCAGCCCATTGGCAAGCATTTATCAAAGTAATACGCGCCATCAATGCAAAACCCCAGAAGGTCAAAATCGGAGGGATTCACTGGTAGTAAGCGAAAAGCGGATTTTATATCGGTTTTTCCCATGAGAGCACTAGCTCCCAAGCGAGCAACGAGATCAACCGCCTTGTCAAATGAAGTGTAATTCACGGAACATAAATCGGAATCAATGTGGTCATTAACCGAAGCCCCCCGAGGAGAAGATAGATGCTGAATTAGACGGAATTCTCCCGGATTTCGCTTGGGGACGAGCCCTACCGGGGAGCAGCGAAAGTTATCGAAAGGCGGGTCTTGGAAAGGACCTGACATTCTCCCTAAACTAACTTCCTTACCAACTTTCTCCAACAGCATGTCCCTATGCTCCCTAGCAGATTTCAAATTACGCGAGAACACAGAGCGACGCTCGCCTGTGAAACCCAATGAAAAACCCAACCTAAAACCAGAAATCAGAAAAGCTGCATTATGTTGATTATGGTGCCGTCTAAGAAATGGGAGCATGCTGCCAAGTTTAATTGGAGTTGGAGCTAGGCTTCTGTTTGGCGATTGCAGCGGCAGAGTTGCAGGCGTGTGAGCCATGCGCTGCTGAGGAGCATTTTCCGCACCGGTGAGCATAACGACAGGCGGTGCGTTGGCATGACCCAGCGTTAAAGGCGAAACAGACTGGTGAGGAGCGGAAGGGGGCAGGCGCGGCGCCAGGGGCCCGAATTGCCCCTTGTCTGTTGGCATATCCTGAGGATGGGAAACTACCCCGCCGAAACGACCGGTCGTATGGCCGAAAGGGCTGGTTACCCCCAAAAGACGAAAACGCTGCTCGACCGGGCGTCGAAGCTACTGTCAGCCATAGCTCGGTGTCTATGACAGCCCAGGAACGATGTGGATGACGGGCCTGACGTAACCGAAATTGAATGTCATAGGCCCGCCAATTGAAACCCCCAAAACGCACAATAGAGCGAACGATATCCATATACTTGAGGAGCTCGCGCGCACGCATACAGTGTCGCTCCAAGTATATAGACGCGTAAATAATGAACGCAGATGTCCACTGTTCTATGCTGGCGATCACCGGAGCCTTGCTTTGGGGGCGAAGCATTAAAGCGGACCCGGTGGCACAAAGGCTGAAGGCCTGCAACTGGGAACTTTCCTCACTTAAGCTTTCCCTTTTTAGTAATCCACCTAACTCTACAAATTCACCTTTCCAAATCTTCTCCTTAACACTGGAAGGCACCTCCCCGCCCAAATCATCACACACACAGCTAAGCATATCTGGCTGCGCAGACAGCGTAGGAAAAGGAGGGTTGGGGGCTGGTGTAAAATTATCATGACTATTAAGCCCCTCAACTACATGGGCAGGAGGGATAGAAGGAGAAGCTTGGGATTGAAATTGGGGAATGACCGGATCTTGTGGAGAAGTCACAAGAGGCCAGGAGCCCCCCATTGTCCCGAACTCACCGTTGGTTGTCGACGCCGAACTTCCAGCAGCTGGGCTCTGCGTAGAAGTAAAAACTTGGCCGACGTCTGTCTCGAGGTCGACAGGAGAAGGCTGGCTGGCGGCATCTCGGACCGAACGACGAGTAGACTTCCTCTGACTTAACTTTTTGCCTGGCTTAACCTTGGGCATGATTGAATAATGCAGGGGTGGCGAAATTGAAAAGTCCTTAGAGCAAACTGTGACTCCTAACAGCTCAAAAGTCCAACAAACGGATATAACACAAATATACAGGTATGTTCCTAGATAAAAGAATAAATTCTCAACTGCGAAGCGTTCTTTAAGATATATGAATGGGTAAGAAAGACAATTAGAAGGATCACAACTAAAGAGTTCAACGAACGAATAACAAAAATACAGGAAGTATGTTGCACAAGACAGGTGAATTGAGATGGAAGATGCTTTCAAATCGACTCCACGAAGAAGAATGCTAACTTGTTAGAAATTGGCTTTTGCCCCCTCCCGAAATTACCACGTCAGCTAACGCGACGTAGCATTTTTAGCCACGCCTCCTTGTAATGTCCGAAAAATACCAAAATTCGCAACGCAACATTTTTTGGCCACGCCTCCTCGTGAAGTCCGACAAAATACCATATTTGGCATCGCAACATATCTCCGCCAGGGCAAAGGAATTCGCCTGACCAGGCTCCTTCCTTGTAAAACACCTGTTACGTACCGCTGGCGGGCTATGTTGTTGTCCAGCTAGTCTGACCTGAGATAACCTCTCATTAACTCGCTTCGCGCGTTAAGAGGTATTAGTCTTAAATATCAGACCCGCTTTGGTTTTGCAAAATTACTTGTTTCATTTTTGAAGTGACGGTTTATATGATGAAATACATAGTAGATAATGGATCTATTCTTTTTTTTTATATAGCCGCTGATATAGAGGCTGATGATTATACATGGCTGCTGACCATGGGCGCAGCTGACCAGGAGACATACATGTATAATCCTGGTACCTTATTATACTAGGGTGAGTTATTTAATCTAAACGGTGATTTACGCCAAATTCTAACATGACCATCTGAGTCAGAAATACTTTGATGTAATAATTTCAGGTGTTTTTCCCTTTCCGGAAAATGAAGTTGACACGTGTGATATATGATAACGCCTACAGTATTACGACAATTTATAATGTTATAATATGATAATAATTATGTTTGGTTAAATAACTACAATATTGATATCCCATATCAACT
The DNA here is from genome assembly GCF_037042905.1 of Lytechinus pictus. NCBI lineage: Eukaryota > Metazoa > Echinodermata > Echinoidea > Temnopleuroida > Toxopneustidae > Lytechinus > Lytechinus pictus. The sequence continues at coordinate 16,657,265 of NC_087252.1, read as the reverse complement.
TATTTTAATTGAAATGCTTATTTGTACAGAAGTCTAATAACTGATGATACAACTTGTAACAATTTATGTTATTTTATACTCATGATGTTTTATTTTGTCTTCTGTACGATGCAGGGTTTATTCCGTTTTTTCTTCTGTTTATGATTAAACACTACACACCACATTGTCTGCCTGTCCCTTCGCTCTCATCTGTTCTTGTCACCCTTGATGAGTGAATGGTTGCAGCCGACATCGGCCCCAACAGGTCTAACGAATATGCGTCTGGTTGCGTAATTATACACTCCCGGTATTAGCAACGGGTTTTAGCACGGTTTTGGACTAAAATATCGAATCCTCTTTATAAAACTCTATAGTAGCTGTCTTACACTAAAGACCACAGAGGTGGCACAATGTGGAATGTGCAAAGAAGAAAAGTGACTGACCTTTTTTTATTACAGCATTGGAATATAAGATCAAAATTAAAGGATTTGCTCTACACTTTGGAGCTGATTATTCTTGATCGGCGCCGGTTAAGACTCAGGCAGCGCCGATTTATAACCAGATGGCGCTGATTATTCTTGCCCGACGCCGATTTATATTTAGGTGGAGCTGTTTATTCTTCATCGGCGCCGGTTAAGACTCTGGCAGCGCCGATTTATAACCAGATGACGCTTATTATTCGTGTCCGGCCCCGATTTAGATTTAGGTGGCGCTGATTATCCTTGATCGGCGCCGGTTAAGAACTCAGGCAGCGTCGATTTTTCTTTAACGGCGCCGATTTATAACGAGATGGCGCCGATTATTCTTGTCCGGTGCCGATTTAGATTTAGGTGGCGCTTATTATCTTTGATCGGCACCGGTTAAGACTCTGGCAGTGCCGATTTTTCTTGACTGGCGCCGATTTATAACCAAAATAATGGCGCTGATTATTCTTGTCCGGCGCCGATTTAGATTTAGGTGGCGCTGATTATTCTTGATTGGCGCCAGTTGATTATTTTCAACCGGCGAAGTTGTTGGGAAAAGGGTAGTTAAAAGAAAAGATAAGGAAGATGATATGATCGTGCTTTGCTGGGGGATAGTCTTTCCTTTACTGTTGCTAATATTATATCAGTGTATAATTTTTTTAAGCGGCGCCTTTTTTCTTTCCTTCATTTTTATTTTTTTCATTTTCATTATTTCTTCTACTTTTCTTTTTTTTTTGAGCGGCGCCTTAGGCGCCGCTCAAATATTAGGGGGGCGCGCGCCCCCAGTGCCCCCCCCCCCTGGATCCGCCACTGTGTAGAAAGAACACATGGTCTACTGATGGAGGCGGGGATGGATGTGTTATAAGAGGCAGTTTAAGTGAAATATATACTAAAGTATAATGGGGAGAGTTGTTCACAAGTGACATCACACATCTTTGTCTCATTGCCAATGTGAGGATCTACATAGCATTAGTGATCGCAATATTCAAATGTTCATAACTTTCTCATTATTTGTCCGATTTTTCTCAAACTTTCGTTGATCTGTTTCTTTTATTTTTTTTGTTTTCACACAAGCTATCTTGTTCCAAAGTAATGTATTGAGAAAATCTTGTTCCTGTATTACGTAATACCATCACGTGACACATCGGGTTATAGCGTAACCACCGTTAGAGAAAAGGGCCTCCTAAATTGCAGAAAGGTCAGGTCAAGTATACTCGAACCCTAGTATAAATTATTATTTGGCTTATGATTTTCACAACAACGGTTAAAGTGGACCCGAGCAGCATTATTTGGCTGATGATTTTCAAACATTTTCACAAACTAGAACCGACATATCGAAAATTTTGGGGCCCTTTTATCGAATGGTTAGGTTACGCAATTACCCGACTGGACGCGTTTACCCGATCTGATGGCATAAGCCTGACACTTAGATTGTATGTTCTGAACGAATAAACACAACTCAAATCTGAAGTAGAATTCGATGATACCTATATTCAGTAGCAAGAAACGATGTCAAAGGGGCTTATTAACTGATACCGTTTACTATTTCAGAAAAAAATATTACATTAAGTGAGGGAAACTGGTAAAGATCAAATGATTCTGGTATCAATAGATTTAGAAAGTAAAAGGTATACTTGCCGGATATCAATGTGTAAAAATGATAATATCTTCGATGATAAAGATCAAAGTATAGCTATTTTAAAAATCGAGACTTTGGATCGACTTTGAACTAATTCCGGAATATTTCACTTCCAATATTGGTTAACCCTCACGTAGAATTGTATTCATTTTCTCATTTATTTGCTAATATGATGATGATGAACATAATAATAATGATAATAATATAGTTTTTGAATAACTCTTTTATTCGAGGCGACTGGTCATTTCCATTCATTTTGTCATTTTTTTTACCTTGCTCTTGCTCACTAATGCCGCTCTCGGTAAGATTTAAGGTTTCGTCAATGCTTACATTCTTAATACCTGGGTTTAGACACTTTTATCATTTGTTTATTATTCATATAATTATATATATATATATATATATATATATATTATTCACGCACATTCAAAATGTTACAATACCAATATAATGCAGAATAGAATTCATAAAATTTGAGAAAATTTACCTTTTATTTAGCAGCTGTAATTTGTAGAAAAAAGTTTGCCCTCTTTGCTGTCGTTTTCTGTACTCGAGGAAGAATGTCTACTCTGGGCGAATGTATCTGAATTGGTTTGCCGCGCTAAATGGAGACTTCGTCAGCTTCGAATGCGAGTATATAAAAGTATGCATGAAAACTGAAAAATTCCCAAGTTCGTTTACACTTTTATATCACGTTACTTCTAACCAACAGTAAAATACCTGTTTTGTTACGTTTCGTTTGATTTAATCCTAACAGAAGGGGAGTAGGGAAATCAAAAGAATGGAATTTCGAGTCCTCGGCCAAATCACTTTCATAATGATCATGCGCACTCGTCTGTAACCCTTATAGAAAGGTCTTTTGGGTGTTTTTTCTGTCTTTTTGTCTTTAACCGTACTGTTTTGTTGGAAGGGTGAGAGTGGGTTTAAGAAAACATCAATAAACGCACCGGGATTCTCTTTTATCAAAATTAGATTCGAAACTTCCGTAAACCAGTTCGAAGAACCAGATCGAGGAGGGTGTAGATTTTTTTATATCGAGGATCGCTGAATTTTCTTTTTCGGGCGATCATAAATGCCTAATTGACATGATTTATATAGGCTTTAAGGCTTTATATATGTTTTTGGTGATAACATCGAAAACCGAATGTGACTTCCCTCTGTTGATATTTAAACACTCATATATCAAATTTATATAGGGTGTGTGTGCGTGTGTGTGGGGATGAGCGCGTGTATTTACTTTTGTTTTCTTAGTATAAAAGTTAATTTTTTTAGTTTTCTTAGTATAATAGTATATTGTTTGAGGCATTTATTCCATCATTATTTGCTTTCGTTTTTTGGTAAGTATTTTTATATATTCTTATTAATAAAACATAATGATTTCTTGTCTTTACTTACAATACGTTGTAAATTATTGGAATGATCATTGATAAAAACATTCTGAAAAAGTGTGTGTGTGGTTGCGAGTGATAATATGTGAATTTGTATTACTGTACACGGTGGCCGAGTGGTTTATGGCTCATGACTAGACATATGAAGGTCCGGGGTTCTATTCAAGGACACGGTACCTACAATTGTACTATGCCCTTGATAAAGGAACTAGTATTATATACACCGTGCTCTTACACTACGTTGTACATAACTTTTTTCAACAAAATGCACACACGCACGATAAGATTTCTTATAGCATTTTCATGTATTTTAACAGAAACAGAAGAAATAAAGGAAATGCCATAAGAATTTTATTAACAATGTGTGTGTGTTCTTTTAATCTTTATTATGTACAACCAGGTGGTATTTTCATGTTATTTTAGCGAACAGGTTTTTTAACTTTCATTTTAGTCTAAACTTTATTAATGAGATAGTATTTTCACTTAAAGGTCAAGTCCTCCTCAGCAAAATGTTGATTTGAAACAATAGAGAAAAATCAGAAGGGCATAATGCTGAAAATTTCATCAGAATCGGATGAAAAATAAGAAAGTTATGGCTTTCTAAAGTGTCGCTTATTTTTCGCAAAATAAAAATATATGCATTATGCATATATTGTTATTTTGCGAAAAATAAGCGACACTTTAGAAAGCCATAAATTATGACAATTTAGTCACATGCAAATGAGAGAATCGATGATGTCCCTTATTCACTATTTCTTCTTTTTTTATTGTTTGAATTATACAATATTTAATGTTTTACAGATTGGACAATAAGGAGCAACTTGACTGGACCATAAAATGTTAAACACTGGTAATTCCACATGTTCAGGGAGAAATAAAACTTTGTTTCACAGAAGAATGAGGAGAAAATTGGAATATGTCATATAATAAAATACAAAACAAATAGTGAGAGAGTAATGTCATCAGTTCCTCATTTGCATACCGGCTGGGATGTGCATACAACTATTTTGTAAAATTAAGCGAAACTTAAAATGTCATATCTTTCGTATTTTTTATTTTCAATGTTGTGCTTGATGGATTTGCTCTCTTTTTATTCAAATCAGCTTTTTCTTGCCATGGGATGAACTATGTTTAAGAGGAATGAAATAGAACTTGAACTTGATTTAATTGTGTTTCCCGACCTTTTATTATGATGCAAAAAATCAAACCATTGGACTTTTCGCATTAGATACTAGTATTTATCTCCAATATCGTAATATCGTAACATTGTTGTGTCCGAAGACGATATTTGTTAATTATTCATTTATTCAATTTTTATTTCAAACAATCGAGAATAAAAAAATAAAATACGGAAGGTAGCCCATTTCTTTTGAAAACTGCTCTACAAAGGAGCCCCTACTTTCCTCGTTTGTTTCTATTTCAATTTGTATTGTCTAATATCCAAATAACTAAACAACACCAATTAGAAATCAAGATATATCTCTGATTTTGTATTTTATCAGTCGCTTTTATTTGAGAATAACGAATCATTTATATACAATCAATAGCATTAATGAATGCGAGTATAAATAGCGCAAATTCATTATGTGACACATTACAATTTGAACAGATAATATTGTATTCATAAGGTCTAATCAACTACCCCTACTCTATATATACATACATAATGTTACCGTTGAAACGTACATATATGATTTTGCGTTTAATGTTATGGCAGTGCTCTGATGTGGTTTTTTATTTACTATTTTGCAATCGTAACACTATTACAAAGGAGTCACGTGCATATTGAGGAAATGGCAGTAAAACACTGAATACATCGCTGCATTAACATGTTGCGAATTTGCAACTTGGCTAGTTCATTTTTAAAGCACAGTGATCAGATGATATGCATCTCTATACAGAACATAGTGTTAGTGGTACGAATGAGTGATGACCTCGCCTTTTATTATATGTTCTCAAAATATTATGATCTTTTTACTTGAATAAGCGTATTCGTAAGATTATTTTCCGCCATTTTATGTTGAAAAGAGCAGTGTCCGTCAGTGTGAATTACGACGTGAAATCCTCTCCACGCTGTTAAATTCGAACATTTTCACAGTGTAAATTTCATTTTCACATAGTGACTAAATGAACACACTGTGATAACTTTGTATTCCATCCAACAGAAACGCATTATTGATCATAAAATACCTGCTAACATCTTTTATAACTGCAAAAATCATTTACTCCAATTACATCCTTTGAAAAAAATATATACTCTTCAATATAAAATGTGACGTATACCCAGCTTATAGTCATTATAGTTGGATTCAAATTGTCAATTGAATTGTTCATCGTGACCGAATAACATGCATTTCCTTTTCATAGAGGTGTATTCTGTGAGTACTTGTTGAATTCACTGATGTGAAATTGAAACCTTAAAGGAGAAATTGACACTTGGTCGAATCTACAATATACATGTACTAGCCTATCCTGATATGCGCCGGGCTAGATCGCGTGAAGGAGACTGACGGACTCGGGCTTCGCCCTCGCCCGTCAGTAGTTTGCCCACTAGCCCGACGTATATCGGATAAGCTAACAATATATATGAATATATTATATGAATGTATTGGAAACTGCTGCAGCTTTTATCCTTTGTCATTTTGCCATTGGTTGGTTTTCATCAAACTTTCAATGAAGTGTTTCATCATAACCAACGTGACATCATTGTACACTTCCCGTACCCAGACGATAAAAATAAATCAGTGATGTATACTTTACAAGTCCTTGGTACCATACAAATAGTTTGCTTAAAAAACACCCTAGCAATTTCAAATTCACTGTTAATTTCATGTATAATTTACATCGCAGGGTACTTAAATGGTACATATGAGGCACGCCAAATGTCCAATATAGTTACCAGTAAACAGCGAGTGATAAACTGGTCTTCGAACTACTCGACATTTGGCGCTCCATACACGTTTCAGCTATCGCATTAGAATCGTCCATAGACAATAGGGAGTTTTCGCTTTTACCATACGCGGAAACTCTCTCTCCAACACATCAATTCCTTTGAAAATGCAATTAAAATCACAATGGAGAGCTTGAGAGGATTTTGTCAAAAGTTGGTGGACTTAGGAGAGCAGATTATCCAAAGATTTGCCGCGGAAGAACAATTGCAAATATGGTGTTGTCCAGTCAAGGGATTCGACAAAATCCTCTCGGCTCTCCATTGTGATTTGACTTGCATTTTCAAAAGAATTGATGCGTTGTAGAGAGTTTCCCCGTAGTAAAAGCGAAAACTCCCTACTATCTATATGGACGATTATAATGCGATAGCTGAAATGTATATGGAGCGCCAAATGTCGAGTACTTCGAAGACTAGTTTATCACTCGTTGTTTACTGATAACTATATTGGACATTTGGCGTGCCATATACCATAGAGCTATTACAGCTCTATGCTTATACGTACCATTTCAATACCCTGCGATGTAAATTATACATGAAATTAACAGTGAATTTGAAATTGCTAGGGTGTTTCTAAGCAAACTATTTGTATGGTACCAAGGACATGCGAAAATGTCCGGACTGACACAGCCAGATCGCCGAAATCGACCCCTGTCCAAACAAGTTGTTATATTATAAGCTTGCAATGACATATCATCGGTCGGCATGGAGTCGGTTCAATAAGCCTGTTCACGGTTGTAAACTACGCACGAGCAGAAAAAGGTCATTGGAGACAACCATGAAGGTGGCTTTCAAATTCACTGACATAGGCATTTGTGATTTGATGATTATTCATGTATTCCTTTCTAAATATTTATCACATCCAAGCTGAAGAGTAATAAATAGAGCCTTCATAATCACTGGTATTTGACAGAGCCTGAACAATAGTCAAATGTGCCAAAGGCAGACAATAAACATAATTCCAAACTTTATCCCTGATGTACTATTCTAGTCACCTGGTCTATACAATGCCTTTTGTTCTTAGAATTTGAATACTCTACCGGTAAAGCTTACGCAACATCTACATTTGAAACTGATAGTGCTTATCCTAATGAAAAATCACAAAGGTCATTGGAGAAAAGTTGATCATGAGCTAACCGTGAACTGGCTTATTGGTATGACTGTAGCATAAGGGTCTAGGTCTAAGTGGATTGTGTGTGTTAGGTGAATTTCGGCGGGTGATTCACTTGATTTCTTGAACAAGAAATTTAACATGGTTACCACTGGCGAATCCAGGGGGCACATCCGGCCCCAGCAACCCCTGTCCCTCCCCCTCCCCCTCCCCTTGAGGGCATAATCAAAATTTGTAATGTAAATATTATGTTCTGACACAAGTGTGTCCCTCCACCCCCCCCCCCTTGAAAGCGAGGACCTTTTTGTCAAATTTTCCTCGGGAAAATGTGCCCCCCTTTCCGAAAATCCTGGATCTGCCCCTGATGATTACGATGCACGTTGCTTGACCCCTAGTGCCTTATCTATGATTAAAAATCGAAATCACCTAAACCGGGGTGTTATTACTGACACCAGCAGTTGGTATAAGATGATATCCGATTGCCAAGCCGGATCATTATGGCTGATATATTTTCTCTAAATCGGTCGCTTTTTGAACATGTTTTCTCTAAACGGAACTCCTATTGGTCTTATCAAATCATTTAACCAAGATGTTTCCCTTTAACTGATCTTCTATTGGACAAGCTGGATCATACGGTCGTAATGTTTCCTCTAAGCTGATCTCCTATTGGTCAATCCAGATCATGCAGCTGCGATATTTCTTTTCCGTCAACTGATCTCCTATATCCAGGTCATACAGCTGAAATGTTTTACCTAAACTGATCTCATATTGGACAAAACCGGATCAGAGAACGAGATGTTCACTCCGTACTGATTTCCTATTGGACTAGCCGAATCATACAGCTGAAATGTTTTATCTAAACTGATCTGCTATTGGACAAACCGGATCAGAGAACGGGATGTTCACTCCGTACTGATTTTCTATTGGACTAGCCGAATCATACAGCTGAAATGTTTTATCTAAACTGATCTGCTATTGGACAAACCGGATCAGAGAACGAGATGTTCACTCTGTACTGATTTCCTAGCCGAATCATACAGCTGAAATGTTTTATCTAAACTGATCTCCTATTGGACAAACTGGATCATTAAACGAAAAGTTCATTCTGTACCGATTTCCTATTTGACTAGCCGGATCATACGACTGAAATGCTCTCTCTAAGCTGATCTCCTATTGGACTAGCTTTGCTGCACTCATCAATGACTTGAATTTCAATTTCTTCTTCCACATCTTGCTCGTTTCCTTCCGGGCTACCTCGCCGTTTAGGGGGCAGTGATGATGGTGGTGGTGGTGGCGGTGGAGGCGGTGAGGGGTAAGATGTTATCATCGAAGGTTTACATGATCTAGGTTCTTTCTTTGGCGATTCACCTTCCTCGCGTATCTCGGATGGGATGTGATAGCGAACTGTTTCCGGGTGAATCGGATGCACAACCTTTACCCCTCCAACTGACGTAGCATGGCGTTTGGGATTCATGTGACGTAGATGCCGCCCTCTTTCAGGGTCACTAATAGATCCAGGAGGCACTAAAAAAATCAGAAGAGTATTACATATTTTACAATTTTCTCACATATTGCAGTTACTGAGGGCAATCGGCAAGCATATTTCCCTCGACGTGTTTAATAAAGCGTCTCAAAAGTGTCAAGGCATAATTTGATACACCCCGACGAAAATACTTATCAATCATGTTTAACACTTGCTGAAGTTGTAATATAGAATGTTAGAAGTAAGAAATGCAGTCACAAGTTGTTAGGATAAATGAAAAAATATTATCACACTTTACCCTTCATACTCAACTAATCGATATGCCACTCAACAAGTGGTTATGAATTTGTATTGCTTTAAAAATTTGATATCAAGAAGAGAAATTGTCTTTATTTTGATAGATAAACGAAGAAATCAATAATAAATTTATGATAATTAATTGAATTTATAGGTAGGGCTAAGACGATTTTGTACTTCAAACTGGTATACAATTACAGAATATGGTTCCAGTTTCCTTGCTCTGAAAACTGAAATGGCTGAAATTATGAAATAATATTCAAATATTGCATTGTTCTTCATCAATAATCTGTATGTCGCTGACATTAATTAGATGAATTGATACATTTGCCGAAAAATACATGCATTATTACATCATCTGCGGATTTCCGATGAATACTTACAAGTATCACTAGGAGTCCAAATGATCTGAGGTCGCCCTCTTCGTCTGTAATAACCATAATGTTTCCTCGGTTCGGCGTCACTGTCGGTAACCCCGCTGTGTGCAGCACTAAAACTGTCATACGGTAGCGAAATGTAGCCTTCGGAAGGACTCGAAGGCGCTCGGTAATGAATCGGATGAGATCGTACTGTTTCGGGTGAACTGCTACTCGGGGTGCCTCGATGATGGCGGGCTTGTTGGTGAGAACTAGGACTAGGAAGAAAATCAAATGCATAATCACATTATTAATTTACTAATACAAAAATAATACAGTAATAATGATTATGATGATGATGATAATGATGATCATGATGATGATCATGATGATGATGATCATGATAATCATGATGATGTTAATATTAATAATGATGATTATAATAATGATAAGCATATTTATGTCATTGGACGCCGTTTGATTTTTAAGTCAAACACTTTCTTAAAAAAAAAAGAATTTGAGTAGATATCTAATAAGAATAACAAATGATCACGAAATGTATAATAAAATGATAAACTATCTAGATACTATATTATACTGATGCAGTCTAATGCTCTTGGAATATTAGAATACCAGAGATATTTTATGCAGTTATTTTCAACAAAATCAAACATAAGATGATATCTAATAACGTTATATTACAAAATAATCTATACACCAGAAAATATATATTAGGTAAGTAAAAAAAAAAAAACTAAAAAATCACAGATTTTGATTTAAAAAATAATAATCTGTGTTGAACAAAGGCGTGCCTGCAAGAAGTAGAATAAAATTCATAGCAAGAAAGTCAATTAATTCAAAATGAGAACTGTTTATTAATATAAATTTTCGGGGTACCAAGTATTATAATAATTAAACTGAAATGTATTCTGCAATGAAGTGTATTGTATTACGTCTGCATTCATGATGTTTATAACAAGTTTGTTTGTTTGTTTGTTTTAGCTTTTTGTTTTTTGTTCAGGACGTTTTTTTTATTTATAAAACTGCATATTTTGGGGGTGTAAAGTGTTTTTTTCTTTAATTCCTCGGTATATATAATGCATATTGTTTTTCTTTTTCGAACTTACTGCCTGTGTTTTCTTCCCGGTACACGGGCCGCTCTGATAACGGACCTTGCCGTGACATAACCCCGTCTCGGTACCCGTCTATTAGACCGATATCTGCTTGGCCGGTACACGTGAATGCTGCCCCTTTCGGACGATTCCACCTCAAAATCTACGTCACTAGATTCTTCGCTCGATCGAACAAGAGAGGGCGATGTCGTAAGTGACATCCGAGCGCGGTCACGGGGTCTGGCACCTGCGCATGGAAAAAACGAATTGCATTCAAGATATTACTGATCAGGTTTTCTGGATGGGATGAGCAATACGTCCCGCTGTCCAATTACACAGTGGAGAGGATTCGTTATCTTTGTTATTATTAGGAAAAAGGATTAGAAAAGCGTTACATTTTATAGTATACTACCAAAAGGGCTGTATCTAAAGTTGACAAATTCGCACTTATATCTAATCATCAACAACAAGAAGAATCACAGCATCAGGTTCATCATCACACAACAAATATAGAAAATCTATTCCATGAAAATCATGTAGTATTATGCGATGCCAGGAAAACATCTACGAATGTACACCTTTTGGGAAAAAATAGAAAAGGTTTAGGATTTTTAATAAGAATTCAACATTCTGTGAACATTTTCAACAGATTACAATGAAAATTCAAGGCAATACATTTAAAAGACATATATATCTTATATTTCATTGATCAAGATATAATTGATTTGTATAAAAAATATATATTTTACTTTTGTTAGTTATTACTTTATTCAAAGGAACCTTGTAGAAAGGTGGAACAATCATTTAATCAATCAAAATTAGAAAATAACTTTGATGATACTTCCCCCATCGCTAGTAGTGTAATGAGCCCCAAAAATTGAGGGGGCCAGATATGGCATATGGGGCAAAAATTTCGAACAATCTGGGAGCGAACAAAGCGAGAGAAAAAATATTTGTAACGTTTTTTATTTAAAAAAAAATCAAATTTTGCGATTTATTTGGACATAATATTCAGGAACTTAATCATTTTTCACCCCTCTTGCTTTCCCTTTCTTACCTTTTCTCCCTTTTTATTTTGCCCTGAACATTTTGGGTCCATAGCCTCCCCCCCCCCCTTATTGCACGCTAGTTCCCATCCCCACCATAGACTTATTCTTCCCCTTCATACCTTCGATTGTATGAACATATCTCCTCGGTGCATAGTGATTCGTCTCAGGTAATGTAGGCATTGGTGGCGACGCTGTAAAATTCCTGATCCCGTGTTCTATGTCGCTATTGGTCACTGAAGGGTGGTCACGTGACGCGTGTGAGCGGCTAGAACTCGACGCCGGTGAATAGTCTTCGCGTTTCTTATTCGCGCACTGGATTAGCTCAAACTGCGCAGCCTCTATGCGCATTCCAGTCGAGTATGCGCGTTCTAGTTCTTCACGATTGGATGATTCGTTTGTGGTAGAGAGGGATCCGTTACTAGGCCTCTTGTTACCTGGTGGTAGGGATTGAAAAATATTTGTTTTACATGTTTTGTTATATGATCGAATATCCTGAACCGCCTAGTTTATGCTTGTATCATTTCGTGAATACATCATTTATGGATATGCAAAAGGACCTACTTCATGAAGTGACAAAGAGATAGAGATATGTCATGAATGAGCTTTGTAGAGAAGTGAGTGTTTAATTACTTTATGGTACAGGATTCGAGACTTTTTTTAATCAGGTACACTGCAAAAACACCGGTGTTGATTTAACACCAGCCCGGAGTCTATATATGTCCACACCAGAGAAGTATTGAAACAACACCAGTTTGGAATCAAACCGATGCTGTTTTAATACTAATTGGTGTTGTATAAACACCTTTCTAGTGTTAGACCAAAACGAAACTGGTGTTGTTTAACACTTTTCTGGTGTGGACATATATAGATTCCGGGCTGGTGTTAAATCAACACCGGAGCTTTTGCAGTGTAAATTTCACTAACTTGTCAAGAGTCAAGTTTTCACACCGATACTACTGGGACGATACCTGCATGATTCCGAACAATATACTGCAAGTCAGCCATTGGAGTTAATGGGGCTGAAATGTATACATGAAAAAATATATAGATTCTTATACCTCGTGATGGAGAGGAAGAACTATCTGCTTGTGACCCGGGACCATCTGATTTACTTCCGGTGTGACTAGGTCTGACGTCATCGAGGCGGGCATACGTGTGATAACGACGGCAATATCCTGAAAAAACATATCACGAAGAATATACAAATAATATCATACGGTGTTTATTATGACAATAATGACATCAAGGCCTATAGGCTCGACAAGATGGATTAAAAACAAATTAACTTGCTTGTAGATTTTAGGTAATGATTTAAAAAAAGGATTCAAGAGTTGCATCACGAACATGCCCTTCAACAACGCTTTAATCTAGACACATTGCAATAAAAATTACCTTAAATTTTGTATAAAACCTTTTTTTTTTAGCTTGTCGACACTTTTGGTGGACGAAATGACCTTCAATTTTGGGTGAACACATTTTTTTTTGCTTTTCAAACTTTCCTCTGGTAAATGCCCCCCTCCCCCTTTAGAAAATCCTGAATCTGCTCCTGACATATATCTGCCACTGACAAATATTTATACGTGAAGAACAGGATTTCAATCAAATTGGATATACAATGTACAGAACGTGCAATGACTTGTTTTCACTTAATAAAAAATGAGCGATCAAAAACTAAATCTAAATGATGTTTGCTCCACCCAATTAATAATTAGAGATTTTCTTACAGCTATTCGAACGTTCCTTGGACGTTTTGTAAAAAAAAAAAACAATCAATATAAGCAATAACCTTTCGTGTTTCCTCCTTTGTGAAAGGGTTTGGACGTCCACAAAGCATTTGATTGAAGGTTTTTAAACATTTTTATTTATTATAACCACACCCCCTAAAAATTCGTTTCGTTTTCTAGTGCAAGGACCGGCAGAACCCGTCAGACGGAGTGAAAACGTTTTTAAAACGTACTGAGATCGTTCAAACGTTTGCTCTTTACCTCTTCTCGCTATCTCTTCCGGAGGGATGTCATATAGCCTCTCTTCGTGCATCAGGATGCCACAATCACTAAGACTTCCGCTAGATCCGTCGGATCGAAACGTACTCATACTCGGATAGATAGATCCATCGTGATAATCAAACGTAGCATAGGGATCAGCTAATCCGTGATGACGTCGTGGTTCGCTCGCATAATCACCTTCCTCTATAAAAAGTGATATAATATGGGTTGTTATTGTTATTTTCTACAACTTATTTATATTTTACTTAGAAACTGTAACATAACAAATCGTTTTATAATGGTAAATGGTTTTTTTCAATTATGGTGAACGAACCTGGATCATTACGAGATTTTCGGTCAAGCTGGGCTAGAAAAAGGTTAATAATTATCCATTCTGGGTTAAAAATTACCGGGATTTTGGATGACATTGGACATCGTTCCGGGTCATTTTAATCCAGCATCGAGAGTAGTTCTAAACGATCAATTTACTGGTTAAATCTGACAAGTAATCTTTTAAGAGTGTAAATTTGAAATCCAATCTGATGTGAAGAGTTGGAAGGGAGGATTGACGAAAAAACATCAACACGAACAGTAGAAAGAGGAAAAACTAGGAATAACAAGTATTAACAATTATATTTAAACGAAATATCATGTACATTTTTATTCTATCATATTAAGTCACCTTCGTCAGCGTTGAATATCCAAGGTGTTTGTCTCACAGCCACCGTTTCAGCTCTCTCGTAAGCTCCTAAAAAGGGCTCCCTCTCCGGTGGAAGGTGGACAGTTGGGCGATTATTATTATTACGCTGCCTGTTTGAAGAGATGGCAATGACAGATTTTTTTAATGACCTCACAAAGGATAAAACCTAAAAGATAAATCTAAGAAGTTTTAAGTAGTAAACTGGACTGTAGTATACTCTCAATATTTTTTTTTATACAATTCTCTTGTATTGGTAGAATCCACTTAACTGCTACACTAGAACGATTTAAAACCGGTGACTAAGAAATTAACATTTTCTTAGACATAATCAGACTTCTTATTGATGCAGTTTCACGATGCATGCTTAGTAGAATAATATGATATTATTTTTGTAACTCTTCACAAATCAGAACCACCGTATTTCACCAAGCAACAAAATTATCCAAGTAAGCCAACTTTCAAACTTGTTCACTATAAATCAAAAGTCTGTAAAAATCTTTTGAGAATTCGGCTTACATTGTCATTTCTTTATGAATATAAATAACTTGCACAAACGAATGGGATGAAGCCAACCAACTGGGCTTCATAGAGGACAAACAGGCCTATGTCAAATTACCGATTAGGACCACCTAGTACTTGTGAAATCGGGACAGTTCACTTTGGTCTTTGATATCCAATAGAGTTTTCTTTGTGTATTCATTTTCTATTCATTGCCTTATTTTGCTTTTATTCATTTTTCACATATCCAATTATCTACTGAACAGATTCGTGAATTGATAATTCCTCCAATCACTTATTTATTCAGTTCTTATTGATTAATATATTAATCCATTTGTTAATTCATTCATATATTCACAATAAAGATTTAGTTATTGTATTACATGTATAACGCATAATCATTTACCAGTTAATATCTCTAGTTGCTTCCAATGCGATTTTGATTACAAATGCATTCTATCAACATTTTCGTGTGTCTATGACACTCTTTCACTTACACATACATGGATGCATATATTCATTGCATTTCTTAATTTTACCCGGCTGCGATTTTTTCCGTCAGTTACATTTGCACCCGATGCGAGAGGGCGTACAGGCACTGACGAAAAAACTCTTAATGGCCCGTATTCTGAAGTAAGGTTTAATTTAGACCACGGTCTAACTCTGTGCTAAATTTATGGGAGCCAAAAATTAAAAATTATGTTTATATTGTTTATTTCTTATGTTTATTATTTGTTTCCTTTCGCTTTCATAATGAGGACAAATTCTTCGAAATACTTCAGTTATCATTCCCAGACAATTATGAACGATTTGGGTGACATATGAGTTAATGAATTGGATGTGTACTGTTAGGGATTTATGCCCCTAATGGCTCTTCATAGTTGAACCACAACTTTAAATCAGGGTTTAATTTAAACCCGCATTTAGAATACGGGCCATAGAGTCCATGAGTCAGAACACTTACGAAGGGGAGTTTCCGTTGCTTTCCCGTCCACTCAGCGTTTCGACGACGACATGCTGAGACTTGACGGCCTTCTTGCGACGTCGGCGACACCCGTGGATAAAATAGCTGATGAACCCAAGGATGACGAAGAGCGTAAGAATACCAAGAATTGGTCCAAATAATCGAGGGTCTTCGTAAAAGGCTAAAGGCCTTGACGTGATCTGCTTGATCGGGGGTGCGGTACCTGTCGTTTGGGGTGATTTATTAGAAAAAATTTACGGCAATTATGCAGCTGATATAATAATAATACGTACATTTTGCCGATTAGATTTCTGTTATATCAATAGATTTACCCTAATACACGAGCCGATTTGGCATTATCTGAAAATGCAATAATTCGTAAATGTGCCAACGACAAGTGGTCTAGGATGGCTGACTACATTAAGGAAGTCCGGCATTCGACCCCCGGCCATGATACCTTTGTACTCGAGCAAAGCACTGTAATCTTATATTAACATGAAAAAATGTTATGATTATATACATGGTAACATTGTGTGAACTTACCTAAAAAAATATAAACAAAAATAATTCAGGCATTGAACATTGTAGTGTATTAAGACGAGATCTATACCCCTGTAGTATACTTTGCTCGTTTTGTATCCGACGAAGATTGCACCCTGCGTGTGAAAATAACTTCAATCAGGGCAGATATGCAAGTTGGAATATTACATAATTCAAATTTACCTGACAAAAACATGTCACCAAACAAGTACTATAGGAAGGTATATAATTTTGCAAAGTTCGCAAAAAAAAAGTGATGTAATAATTTCCAACCAATCAAAACCGCCTACATGAGATTATGGCCTTATTTATTTTTGTTATTTTTTTTACTTCCTCTAAACGTACTTCTGTCTGCATCGGGATCCCTGGAGATTTAAAGAAAGACCATTATACAAACCTGAACCACTGAATGCTACGGTGGAGACCCGGAAGGGATACACGCTTGGACCAGCAGTATTCACAGCTGTAACCCGGAACTGATACCAGGTCAAGGGTCGAAGGTCATCTACTGTATAATCCCTCGTATTTCCTGGCAGATTATTTGCAATATTCTCCCAGTCATCCTGTCCTAACACCTAAAATAACATAACAAAACACTTGATTATAGATGATACTGGAGTAAGTTCTTTTCTTTGAACTTTGAACTTTCAGCCAGTGCCTTAGAGGGGGAAATAAAGATTAGCAGAAAATTGTTTATTATTATCATGGGTATATTCTAAAAAGGACTTTAGAATAATTGTTTCATTAGAAGCATTCAAAAAATGCTTTGTGATTATGCAATATATCTTAGCTACTTTCTCCAGAAATATTGTGAATTGAAAGAGTGGTAAAACCTATTTCACAGCAAAATTCTGATTTTATAAAGTGTAGTATTTTAGATGAATTTATTAAGTAGGCCTATGGGGCAGATTGGGGAGAAATATTAAGCAAAACCGAACAACAGTTCTCTATGCATTTTGACAATAATAAAGCAATGAGTAATTAATAGTGCACGAACCTGATACTGTATACTGTACGACTCGATGGGACATCCTCCACTCTGCCAGCTTGCTAAGACTAATGTTATACTAGAAGCATTGGTGAATGGCACGATCTTGTCCGTTGAGGGCGGAATAGGAACTGAAGATAACAGAACATATAGATATTCGTCAATTCCTGGGTATATTTGTTGTTGAGGGGTAACATAAAAATGATCAGATTGTGTGTATTAAACCTAGTCATGGCATAAACAATCATATATTATTGTGATCAGATGTTTGACTATGCTTTATTCTATTTCCGGCTCTACGAGTTGATATGCATCACCAACATTCATGCAAGTTTGTTAAAAAAATCAATCTTAGCGTATATTTCTAATTTGCTTATATTCATTTGGTGTCCATGCACTTCTAGATATATATAGGGTATTATATAGATACGCTGTGAGAACGTGGCAACCCTTAAAACGAGAAGCTAGACGCCTACTCGTAAAAAAAGAAACAATCCTTTCATGGACCTAATTAGCTATTGTTCATTTTTTAACTCCAGGGTAAAGGATAATACATAACAGTTGATACTTCTATCGCGCCTTTGAAAATATGTTAACACGCTTTTTTGAGGTGATTTACCTGGTTACCCAGGGAGAGGAGTATGTGCAAATGAACAGGTGGTGACGGTATCATTAATATCAATTATATCTACTAATTATTATGACTCAATTTATCCACGAGCGCTAACAGAGTATATCATTGAACAATATCACATCATATTGCACGATGTGCCTACATATGACGAATTACCAATTGAATTACACACAAAACTTGCTTTGCAATATTTTGTTGTATTACACGGTGTAGTGAATCATGTGACTTACTTTCTCCTTGAGTGCTGACTGAGAGTATATCACTTGGTTTACCCACACCGAGTTTGTTACGAGCTGTGATGTAAAACCGGTATCCAGTACCACAAAGAAGATCGGTCGCACGATAACTACGGAGAGAAGCATTTACGTCGTAGCGCTCCCAAGTTTGCTCGTGAGTGCGTTGATAGAATAATTGATAGGCTGGAAATATATACAGTAGATATGGTAAATTTACATGATAATAATGATGGCATGAAAAACGAAATAAGGACTACTGATTGTACTTTTACTCATACTTCTACTAGTAGTATTGACACTACTAAATTATTACGAGTAGTAGAAGGAATAATACTAATGATAAAATACTAAATATAATAATAATAAAACAATAATAATAATAATGATGTTAATAATAATAATATATGATGTCTCCCTTATAACAAAATGCGTTGTAGCAATGAATAAAATCAGTTGTCAGAATATGACTAGAAATAATTTCAAATCATAAAATACAAAGAACAAGTGGCAACAAGGCATTGTCAATTCGCTCATTGAGTATTCATGAAGACATGCATAGAACTGTTTTACCAAAATATTACATATCCTTAAAAATGTCTTAGAATTGTTATTCCTTATCGAATTTTCAGTGTTTTGTTTAATTTTTCTTTTTTCAATATCATTGTCAGCCTAGAGCACCCCTTTAAACATTTACAATTTTAAAATGTACTAAATGCGACAAGACGTTGATCCAACGCCAGAGGTTTTTGGAAGTAATGAGAATCGGGTCGGGATACAATTCAGTCTCATCTTCATTTCATAATTTTTCAATCATCTTAAATTTTTTTGAATGAATGTTGGATCACACGGACAGTGTTTAATTTATCATTTATGTTGATTTATAATTTGTATTATTGAAACTCGTCGATTAGTCATTCACTGTAATGTAATTTAAATCACTTACCCACAATCGAAGAACCTCCATTTCCGGTTGACCTCCAGTTGACCTTAATAGCGCTGTTAGACGTCGAGCCAATGGTCAATTGTGGAGGGTTAGGAGGGGCTATTGATATCAATTTAAAAAGTTGTTAAATTATAATTCAGGTTTTCAATTGATATATATATATTTATTGAATTATTCAGCATGAAATCACCCTGATTAAGCTTATCAGTTGATATAAACCGTAGGCCTACGTTAAAGCTGGTTATCACAGAAGATTGTCTTTAAAGGAAAGTTGCAAGTTAATCAAATAAATTGAATTTTTGATAATTTAATAAAAAATATTCTACACAATGGTGACAATAAGCATGATGATGGATAGTTGAAGACAATTATTAATATCACTTGACGACAAAGACATGTCAGTTCTTTTCACTTGAATCTATAAGGCAGTACAATTAGTTGCAAGGTAAACGACTAGTACAAGTAAGTTATCCCTTCATAAATATCGAAGAGCATGGGTGAAAACAGTAATGTATATAGCAAAATAATATATGTTATTACAAAACACTTTGTGAATATAAACATCATCAATGCTTAAATTTACCTCAAAGTATTCTCTGGAATTTCCCTACTGGAAAGAATACAGTTTCATACAGTGTTATCGCAGTGTGTTCACATAGTGAACTGTGTGAAAATTTTATTCACACTGTTATAATGCTCAAATTTAACAGTGTGAATATATGTTCACACTGTGGACACCCCAACAGTGTGACTGTTCACAGCGTGTTCACGTGGTCGACTATGTAAATAAATGATTCACACTGTTGAAATGCTCCAATTTAACAGTGTGAAGGTGGTTTCACATTGTGTTCCACACTGTAAAGACACTGTGGGACACTGTGCTCTTTCCACTAGGGTTTTTGTACACGTACGCTCTTCATGCTGTATGTTCATAACATATCATTCCATTCATAATTTACCATCAACACATGCATACTCGGACCGAGTCAGAATGTCACAATGATTAGCTTGTACATTATAACAATAAAATAACAGTAATGATACAAAAAATAAACATGCAAATATCAAACAGGCAAGAATGCTTACAACATGAATAATTAACGCTTAAATATATATCATGTCAAAATCATGTTCATTCCCCAAAAAACAAATCTTTAATATTAGTAAAAATATGAATGAATTCTATTTTATTTCCTATGAAAAAAAATATCGTCTAGCTTCATGATAACAACTTCGATTTAATTAATTTTTTTTCTGAAACATGCCAACATTTGGGTAAGACTTCACAATGTTACAGAACATTGAAGTGAACATGTGTTTACAGATGTTTCATCCTTTATGACATATTCCTTAAACATACTTGATCAATTAATGCAGTGTGCTGTTTGAGATTTGGAATTCGAAAATTCAAATTGTATTCATTGCCTTCTGTCTTTCTCTCTCTCTCACACAAAAAGAGTGTAGTTTTCATATTTCCTAATTGCAGAATAACGATTACATCATGGCCGGGGCGACAGGGGGGAAAGGCGGGTGTTAAAACGAGATGTCTGTGTCGTTAATCTGGAGTGTGTGGGAGACAGTGGGTGGGAGAGTGTGTGGGTCAAGTGTGTGGAGTTACTGTGACAGTGTGTGTGGGAGCTAGTGTATGCACTGTTAGAAAATTTATCCTTAAAATAAAAGAAGTTCCTGCAGCAGAGTCTCGAGAACACCTGTAATCTTACAGGAGATTGGTATTTGGTGAATGGAACCTTACAAATTTCCTTAAAGGTCAAGTCCACCCCTGATAAATGATGATTTGAATAAAAAAGAGAAAAATCAAACGATCATTATGTTGAAAATTTCATCAAAATCGTATGTAAAATAAGAAAGTTATGACATTCTAAAGTTTCGCTTATTTTTCACAAAACAGTGATATACACAACTCAGTGACATGCAAATGAGACAGTCGATGATGTGCATCACTCACTATTTCTTTTGTTTTTCATTGTTTGAATTATACAATATTTTATTTTTACAGATTTTACAATAACGACCAACTTGATTGAACCAAATAGTATTAAACAATGCTAATTACATATGTTCAGGGAGGAATTAATCGTTGTTTCACACAACAGGGAGAAAATTGAATATTTCATATTTCAAATACAGAAGAAATAGTGAGTGAGTGATGTCATCAGTCTCCTCATTTGCATACCGACAAGGATGTGAATATAACTGTTTTGTGAAATTAAGCGAAACTTTAAAATGTCATAACTTTTTTTTTACAACCAATTTTGATGAAATTTTCAGTGTTATGCTTGTTGGATTTTTCTCTTTTTATGTGAATCAACTTTTCGTTGGGTTGGACTTGTCATTTAAATAAAACACCATTTTCCCCTTTTTAAACAGACCTGTTCTGTTAAATTGCAGAAAAATTCCTGTTTTATGAATTTACAGAATGATTTTTTTTTTCAATTCTTTATTCCATTTCCATTCAAAACATAATACAAAATAATATAAAGTAATAGAAATCAAATACAATTTTACAGACGAGTATTCTTACTTCGTAGAGCAAAAAAAAACACAGTATAATATTGAGCATTAATGGTAATGAGGGGGGTCCACTAAAATGATTCGGTTATTGCTTTCTGCAAAATCTTCTTTTTTCTGTAAAATCAGGGATTTTTTAACAGTGTGGGATCTAGTGAGTGTGAGTATGCGGGAGCAAGTCTGCGAGGTTAAGTGTGTGCTGAAATTTTGAGAGAGTTTATGGGATCGAGCTTGGGTGATCTAATGTGTGGGACCAACTTTGTAGGGGTTATAGTGCATTGGTTAAATTGTGTCAGGGCGACTGTGTTGTAGCGAGTGTGTGGGATCAAGTTTGTGAGAAAGGGTGTGAGGGATCGAGTGTGTTAAACTGAATACGTAGGAGCAAGTGGGTGGGTACAACTGTGTTAGAGTGATTGTACTGTAGGAGTGATTTTGAGAGATACTGTGTGTGGGATACAGTGTGTGGGGTCATGTTTGCGATTAAACGAGTGTATACGAATAAAAGAGTGTATGCGAGTGACTAGGGTGGGTTCGAGTGTGTGTGAGCGAGTGTGTGGAGCGAATCTGTGGGGTCGACTGTGTTGAAGGGAGTTTGTGTGATCGGGTGTGATGGGATCTAGTGAGTGGAATCGAGTGTGTTGGAGCTCGAGTATGTTGGGATCGAGTGTATGAAAGAGACTCCAGGTGTCACGCGCGTAAAACATTTCCCATAGACTTGTGTGTTAAAATGTCACTTAAGAAAAAATCATAAAAAATAAATGTGAAATTAGAGGGTCGAATGTTTACTACCTTTGGATAGGATATATATCTGACATTCCATATCTGACCAGAGAAAAGTATCGTAGCCAGTTCATTTTAAAAATAAATCGCCATTTATGAAGATAACTATGATGGGATCAAATCCATCAACTGAAACAGTAAAATAGCCCCAATTCTTCCGCCAGTCAAAAAATAGTTCCAAATCATTGATATATCTTCCCAATTTGGGCAAAGGAAGTTCAGTAGTTACCATTTCTAGAATCAGTGTTAGATTTTGAATCATATTCATACACTTTTGTCAATCAGCAATATCAAATTGAAAAAATTCGAATGGGTTGGGTCGAACGAATATGTTTAGCCCTCCTGATGTAATTAGGCTCACGGCACCTCCATCTCTCGGATCAACTGTGTTAGATCGGGTGTGTTTGGGGTGCATGGGGGCAGCCTGTGGTGTCGATTGCGTAGAATGAATGTGTGGAGCGAGTGTGCGCGATCGAGTGTATGGAAACAGAATGTTGGAGCCAGGATCTTGAAGATGTTAGACCCGCAGTGAGCCCGTTAGATGGAGTACGCGCCTGGAGGCTGGGCTGTGGGGTCCGGGATGCTTACGTCAGAATGTGATCATTGTTATTGGATGTGTGTACTGACCATTTTGATGCTCAGTTTGAATATTATTTTTGCCTTCCACTATGATATATGGTATGTGCTATATCATGATAATGAAAAGACTGCATCGACTTGTGAAGGCATGTACAGCTTGATACAGAGTGGATTACCTGCGATATAACTGATCTACCTGAAACATTTACATCGATACTCTGGTCCCACCTGCTAACTTCTGAGTGAGTATATTCTCTCTCCCAGCCTTTTTTGCTTCCTACTATTCTACTATTCTACTATTCTTTCATGTATTGTATGCAAGCGTCTGGTGAAGCATGCTATTGTGATGATCTAAACTGATTAACTCGTCTATTATATATTTTATTTGTTGACGTGTGGTAAATCTGTGGATTAGTCTTTACAGATCGATGGTTTCTGTCAATCCTCGGCATCGTTCACACTCCACTTTTCTTAATTGTACCTTTTATAATTATATGTTTATGTATAGGCCTATATGTCATTCCAGTTAGGTTGTATGATGTAATTCGTACTGATCTGTAAATTTTGTTTTTGTAATGTGTTTTGAAAAAATATATGAATAAAATTGAATTGAATTGCAAGTGAATGATGTGGGTATGTATATAGCTGGGCATGCATTTATCTAAGTGATTAAAATTAGACGAGTGGGCGTGTGGGAATAAAAGGGTGGTGCGGGTTAGTGTGTATGAAGGAGGACACGTGGTCAGGACAATGGCAATAGCCGTGTTAACGCGTCTATGCCACGGAAATAAAAGGAAGTGTATTATATTTATTCCCGTGTTCTATTTATTCCCGTGGTCTAGGCAGGTTTGTGTTCACAATGGTGGCGTCGAGTGGGAGTCAACAGTGTATTCAATCATGTGCAGTTCAGTGTGTTCAATGGTAAGCACGTTCAATGGTGTGCAGGTCAGTGTGTTTAATGGTGATGGGTCAGTGTGTTCAATGGTGCGCAAGTCAGTGTGTGTTCAATGGTGTATTCACTGATGTGCAGGTCAATGCGTTCAGTGGTGCACAGGTCAGTGTGTTCAGTGATGCGCATGTCAGTGTGTTCAATGGTGTGCAGGTCAGTGTTTTCAATGGTGCACAGATCAGTGTTTTCAATGGTGCACAGATCAGTGTTTTCAATGGTGCGCAGATAATCATTTTTAATGGTGCACAGGTCAGTGTGTTCAATCGTGCGTAACGATTAGTGTGTTGCTCTGAATATATTATAGACATTACATGAATGATCCAAGTAAGGTCCATGGTACAAGGGAGTAAGAAGTGATATCGGTCAGTAAGTCACACAATGGTAGGAGTTTTTTTTATGGAGTATGTTGATAAAATAACATTATACGTAGGCGACCAACAATAATCTATGTACATGAATATGAATATAACTTAAACAGCTACTGACACACAACATGAACTAATCTATTTCTACAAAGCCTCTTCTCAATATTCGATACAAAAAAGAGGAATACATATTTGATCAAAATATTCAAACGGTGTTTGTATTTGTCTTCACTTGATAAACGAACCTGTCTAATTCGAATTGTTCAGGTAATTGGTATAGTTATCAAGAGCAAGCATGAATTATTTCAGGTGTTCTTAATTCCAATTCATTGAGTATTCGGTATAGCGTATTTTCCTTCTGATCCCTTGTGCTTAATTGAAATTCTAGTATATTTCAGCTTTTCAGCATGTTCAATTTTGGAATATAAACAATTTCTCGGAATTACATATGTACGCTTGACTTTATCTGATCAAGCATGTTTTCCGTACACCAAACAATATACATGCACTATTTTGTCCATTTAAAGACGCATCATGCCATAATCAACGATTTCTGATCTAATTGCCATGTTGTCTCGAGAATACCGAAAGATATTACATCCGTCCTCAGCGTTATGAATTCTTACAAGGCTCCATCGTACTGATATTCAAGTTCTAACCTTACAAAAGGAGAAGAGATTATTCACTATAAAAGAAATATTAGACTGTTTGAAATGGTCTTTCGTTGTCTTATGGTAAGGCTTGCGGCGTGATAACCCAAATATTTGAGAGGGCCAGACATGACGTATAGGGCAAAATTTCTAGAAGCTGCAAGCACAGCGTGGTCAGTGAAAAATCCAATTATGCCAGAGGAGCAGCGAAATTATGCTAAATCGCGAAAAATTATGCCAAACCGTTTTGGACCCTAGGATTTTCCACAGGGGGGGGGGGGCAAAACCGTCCACCAAAAAAAAATTGACAAGCAACAAAAAAAAAAAAAAACAGGTCTTCAATCACAAATAAAGGATTTCGCACCAGAAAAAAAATTTACAAGCGAAAAAGGGTCGAAATTATGCCAGAAAGCATAATTATGCCAGTTCTGGCAACGTTGTGCAAGCAAGTGAAATGAGCGAGCGAAGATTTTGACCTTTCCTATACAAACTCTACGTTTGTGGTAGATTTTGACTGAATTTCCATTTCCTTTTCTTTCTTTCTTTTCTTCTTTTTCTAAGTTTTTATTTTTTTTTTTTGGGGGGGGGGTACGCCAGTGCTACAGGGATGCCCTGGAATTTTAAAAATTTGGGTATGGATACTATTGGGTGATTTTTATGTCATTCTACGCATATCTTACGGACAGATATAAAGCCTTTTGGATTTCTCGAGACAATAATATTGCACAACTGTTGTGTAATTAAAGCTTTCAAGTACTTACTACCCGTCGTATCGTTCAACACTGGATCGACCATGACGTCAGAGAAATATGCAAAATTAGTTCAGGTCCAAACCATGCACGATATAATATACACTCACGTTAGATATTGTCATATGGGGTCATTTGTATGCCATTTATATAACGAATTCATGCACAATGTTTATAAACCATGCAAGGAAAGGGGGCATGCATAATATTGTCAATATTTAGGCTTATATAAGATTTTATCCTCCATGCTACGTGCATCGTAAAATTATATCAGCAAATTATATAAATGTTTGTAGTTCCTATGAGTTTCCCTTGAATTGGCTTAGGCCTTACACATGCTAGCCAACAGCCAACACCAGAAGAAATACTTGTGTTTATTACTAATACGAGTTTATTAAAGTTTATTCAGTTTAATATCTTAAAGGGAGGGGTATATGATACGTATCATGCTTATGTTCATGCAACTACACATGCATCATCCCACCATGCTTGCACCAGATGAGCATGCACTGGTGCGCATGCGCATGCATTGAATATGTTCGTATGATATCCGACTTACCCAATACTTGAACGCGTACAGTAATCGAGTCGGATGAACCGTATTCATTAATAGCACGGCATGTGTAATTGCCTGCATCAGTCGATTGTACGGATTTGATGACCAGAGATCCATTCTCGAGGATATCGATCCGTCCGTCTGGTTTGAGAACGTTAGGTAACCTGCAATCAAAAGTAGACATCATCGGTAATGTGATAGCATTCGTGTAATCAAGGCATGATATTATTAGCAATGTGATTGCATTGGTACAATCAAAGTAAGATATTATCATCATCATTACAACATGTATAATGATGCACATTAAAATCAAAGTGAAATATCATAGCTAATGAGATTAAGTGAATGAAAATATATATAATTAGTAATTAGCTTTTATGATTTATCTACGTTATAGCACCATTTGCTGTTTCAACTATTTTAAGCAAAACCTTAAGTGCCAAGACCACACCACGTAAAATCTGAAAGATTTGATTATGTTGTAGGCACAGTATGTTTGCAGACTTCCGTAACGAACGAATCCAGCAAGAAACCACTGATTTGAATATTAAAATCTAAAATTAGATATTTTACCTGTTTTTCTTCCATTCAACAGTCAACACTGGATCACCGACTGGTAGACAATCTAGGGTGACAGCTCGTTTCCATGGCGACATTAATGTTGTGGAAAAAGACATGATGCGAGCCGGTACTGGTTTAAAAGAAATGAATCGACCGTATTCTTAAGATTTGCATTTCTTGTTCTATAAAAGTATTATTAGTCGCCTTATTAGTAGTATTAGGGGGTTATCAACTTATTGCAACTGCAATATCTAAAACATAGTAAATCTATTGAAAATGCCCATCAAATCAGAAAGAACAGTTGAGATGCCTTTGCCGAAAATTCATAGCTGATGAGAAATTTCAAATGCGTCGTTTGTCCGGAGTCACGGACGGCACTGCTGTTTTCATTCACCAATTTTCGACAAAGGCTACTTTGTCATGAAGGGCTTTTGATAATAGATTCTCTACCTTCCAGAAAGCGTCTGCGTAATGGCTGCGTAAACTCCCTTCTATCAGTAGGCCTTGAAGTGATATTGCAATCTCATTTTATATTTCACACAGACTTACATGAGCCCAAAAGGTGATCCCACAAGAATAAACGACAGTAAGCGAGCAACGATGCGTAAGGCTTTTTTATTTTACAGTATCTTAGAAATAAAATATTTTTCTCAGTCTATCCTAATGATTAACTTTGATCAGTTGATATACATGTAATAAGGTAAAATAATAGAAAGATAGTGTTTGAAAGAAATCATACGATGAAGATCCTTTTATTGACACGATTTAGTAGCGACACAGGGCTCCGAATTTGCTACGCTCAGAACCGCGTTCAAATTAGTTGATTGAAGATCGATGGTGTTCATTGAATTCGTACAGATACATTGCATACCAGAATAAAAATAGAGGTGAAATTAAGGGGAACATTAATAAAAAATCTTTTTTGCCCCCATGGGTTTCCTTAACACCTCAATTATTACCTCTGGACATCGGTATCTCAGTAGCAATTCGGCTTGATTCTCCCTGTCCGGCTATGGTGCTGGCCTTCACCCAGAAATCATATTCGTAGTCCGTCTGCAAGTCTTCTACCAGATAGTAAAACGTCGTAGGATCCAACTCCTTTTCCTGCCGTACCTGTAATATCATAGATATATTTGATAAAACGTAGACCCTATTCCATATCAATAAATTCTACTAATTACACTTTTGAAATATTTCAAATGTTTTCTTCCTACAAACTTCATGAAAAAGACGTGTAGGAACTGACATATATGAGCGACTTGTGAACAACGCATCATTGGGCATTGTTCAAAAGCAATGGTCGACATTGTTCTTAAAGGTCAAAAATATATGTATAGAAATCAACAAGCACATGGCCGTACACATCATAGGGGGCAACTTCAATTTGTTTCTGAAAATTTTCACAAAATTCACCAAAAAGTTTGCACAAAATCCTTCAAATTCGCTAAAAAAATATGCGAAAGTGCCACAAAGACAAGCTCGGTGGGTTTCGCTCACTCGCTTTTCATTTTTTTTTTCAAAATTGGATACGCATCTCCCCCTCTCCCAGACAAATCCTGTGTACGACCACGAGCAAGCACGGCTTTTTTTTCTTATTATAATTATTTTATTCGGCATAAGCAAAGATATAGACAACTGTAATATACAAAGAATAGGATAAGGAGAGTCACATGGATGCCGGAAAAGGAACTAAATAACTAGAACCGGAAGGTCATCTTTTCCATTCCAAGTGACAAAAATAACATACATGTAATACAGAATAGTAAAATATTATATAGTTGACGAAGATCACATCACATTAGGTTCAAACCTAATTTAACGTGGTTTTTACCTCGTTTTCTCCTTCTCGATATTGGATGTTAAGATGATAGTGTGTGATGATTCCATTAAGATAGAGTGGCGGGAGCCAAGAGACCATGATACTTGTAGGTGAAGCAGCATGCGCTTTGATGTCCGCAGGGGCTTCAGGAACTAGAAACAATGAATGGAATAAGAAATTTGATTCATCGAGCTTCCCCCCCCCCCCCTTTTTCTTGTCGTTTCTGTTATTGCTTCATTGTTCCGTTATACGTGTATGAAAGTATGGCGTAATGAAAAAAGTCATCTTTGTCCGTACCATTTGGGAGTCACCGTTGGGATTTTTTTTTACTGAATTGGGCTACCACCCATGGTTTGTAATCTGTTTTACTAAATAAAACATGGTTAAGGAAAAAAGAATATAAACTTGTAGAGTATCCGAGTGCTAGGCTTCCACTGTGACTGTTTTTTCGGCTCTCTGTAATCTAAAAAAAAAGGTAATTATTTTGGTTCTATATGACCAACGGAACATTGCAAGAAACTCCCGTTCAATTCCAAATCAAGCGTTAGCCCAATAATCTTATGCAAATCCTTCGATTGAAGGCTAATTTGAACTTTCTTTCAATTCCCCATGGCAGTTAATTCGGGGATATAAGTTTTATTTGCAATCGAAAGTAAGTTCCTTGAAAAGCCTAGGGATGAACTGATTAAGAAGTCTGAAAATAATAAAGAATTGTCATTTTCCTACAGGAAAGGGGTGTTTTCGATTGCCAAAATTATGTTGGACAAGGTTTGAATTCATACTCTAAAAGTGCCAGCCCTGAAACTCCAGAGGTGATGTTTATTGGACATTGATCTTAGTACTCTTACCATCTTGTTCTGTTCGAACTATCTTCTCTTCGCTTCTCACTCCTTCTCCAACTCGTGTATGGGCCACCACTGATATACTGTAGTTTGTAAACTTCTGTAGGTTGTGAAGCTCAGCAAATAGCTCGGTTGTTTCGTAAATTTGGTAATCCAGTTCATCTTCATGAGAAATATCAGACAAGATGGTATAATAAAGTGCAGGTATTACAAACAAATTATCGCTTTATATGGCTTAAATTGATATGGTAAATAGGACAATATACATAATGAAAAAATAATGAAAATATTGGAAAACAAATGATATCTTCTCTTTAACTACGGTAACCAGAACCCTTCTTCATGTTAATAAGTTTTGAAAATTGATCTTTCTTTGATAATCGTCTCACCAAGTAACATGGACCATAATAAAACAATAAAAAAAAAGAGCTTTAGGTCTGCGTTCCTCTTTCTAGGAAAATCGAGAACCTGGCGAGTGTTTCATCAACATTTTCATCCGACAAGTTGTCAGATCTGACATCTTTCTCTGATGTTGATTGGCTGAGAGGTACTGTTACTATGGTAACTGTCGGATAAAACGTCCGACAAGTCCTTTCATGAAACGCTCCCCTGATCTTCACCGACAGAAAATGTTCCCACAGTTGAGGAAGAAGGTATACTCTATTTTTCCTATCATTATTTTATTGTTGAAATGAAAGGGAAACCTAGTTGTGAATTAGGTTTATATGTGCACTTGTAGGATGCATTGTATTATTTCATACATCCGTGTTCCTTCATTGGTCTGCAGTAGACACTGTTTCCATGGCAACTTTCCTTCATGCTCCTGGATTGGTCTGTAGTAGACCTTGTTTCCATAGCAACCTACCTTCATTCTCCCGGATTGGTCTGTAGTAGACCTTGTTTCCATAGCAACCTACCTTCATGTTCTCTGATTGGTCTGTAGTAGACTCTGTATCCTTGTAAGATGCCATTCAAGGACTCTTGGTCAGGTGCATTCCAGAAGACCATGATGTTTGTTGACCCAACTGATCTGGCGGAGACATCATGTGGGGCTTCGCTCGGAACTGAAACAAAACATTTATTAGTTAAAGACAAATTAAACTGGCATGTGTAATAGCGCCAGCTCAAGTTCCCAATAATCAACACACTCCTTGATTGCTTCCTCAGAATGCAATAGTCGTAGCATTTAGCCTTGTTCTTATGTCCTCTAGAATGACCACAAATACGTCGGCAACTCCTAAAAATATTCACTTGAGAGTTGATGGACATTGAAGGATATCATTACCTCTACATGTAAGTATTCATGTTTCCAATATATGAAGTCATTGATAGTCATATACAACTATATTAGGCCTATTTAGTTTATTTCGTATTATTGTGTGTATGCCTATAACGCTCAAGAAGAGCAGCCTAAGGAGCCATTGAGTGGAAATCCCATTCTGAATTAGTGTGAACCATTTACAACCTAAAATGGAATAAAGACTTGCAAACAGACATACAAATGCTGAAAGGAAGAACATGGCAAAATGAGATATAATTAGACAGAGATGGTATAACTAAATGCCGCTTGAGAGGCTAGGGATTATTTATGAACATTCATGATATTAGGTGGGTTGAAAGATTTAAGTGGACTAAGTTTGAAGAATTAAAGTTTCATATGCAGACGATGGCAGTAGGCGTTAGGTATTTAAACAACGAAACGGAAAAAACGGAAGGCGGTGGTAATAGAAGATTCAGATAGATAACAAAAATACCCAGTTCTCGATAATTTTGGGACTACTATTATCTCCCCCGAAAAATACTCACCATCTTCCAGAGTTGTAACAAACTGTTGGGGAGACCATGGTCCGACATTGACCCGGTTATAAGCTCTCAGTTGAATGGTGTAGCGGGTAAACTTCTTAAGGTTAGTCAAAGTCCGACTCTCAATGTAATTGGTTTCAACCGGAACTATCCGAGATTGAAAGGGTGAATGCGGATCACGATACTGAATGTGATAGCCGAGAAGAAATCCGTTTTGAAGATCTGCTCGTGGTTGCTAAGAAATGAATGTGAAGAAAATATAAGTTTTAATTTCATAGCCTCATAGATCATTGATTGTACTTATAATCTGAAGAAAAAAGGGCCATGTTAAGATAACATCCAAACGCATCACACCTTGACGAATTTTGTTTCTGCTGTGTTCCAATGTTGACTTCCCGCCTGTCTAGGAGAAAATGACAAGTATTTTTTTACCATCACACAGACCAAATAGCCAATAAGAAATTAACAAGCTCCCCCCCCCCACATTGATCCGAGCTTAATGGCGTTTAAAGAACTACATAGACTGAATACTTACTCTCCACGTTATTTGGATGCTTTGAGAGCTCAAGGCGTCGATCTCAATATTCAAAGGAATACCAGACGGTGCTGCATAAAAAAAGGAAATGAAACGTTTTCAATATCTTCATTAATTCCATATTCGTGTAACAGTGACTTATTACCCTGGGAACATATCACAAGTAAAAGAGATGTTCAACATTTAAATGCCTTGGGAGGAAAATAATATCCTTGAAAAATAACCATTCTCACTTGAACAGGCGACTGGCACCACCCCGATGTAGGAGTAGGGGCAGTGGGGCACTTCCTTCTGCATGTGCATCTATATAGACCTAAAACAGCGAATCCCATTATTTGGTCTCCCAAGAGAAACTGCGAGAATGCATACACAACGGCATTATTGAACACGCATCATAACATATCATATGCATGTGCATATATCATGGTGTGCCTCAGGGAGCGATATTAGGGACTATTCGTAGACTACCTGTATCCTTAGGCCTACTAAGGCCCTTGCTTTATGTAAGTAGATTGTGAAGGGACAGAAACATCTCTGCTGTGTAGAAAATGTCAAGGCTATGGTAGAGATACATATTGGATCAATAGTAACTCTTTCTAAGACGGGGCCTAGAACTTATTAAAACAAGCTCTTTGTAACAGTTCGAGCCCAGCGTTTGGGATACAACGGTCATGACGGTATACCCTGCAAAATCTACAAAATGCATCTTTTTACCAATCCCTTTCACCAATTATCAGGCAAATATACAAAGAGTCATGTCGCGTAACCCAAACATTCTTGAAAGCACTCCAATTTTCGTAAAGACATTCTGATCTGTCCTCCATTAAATATAAGGGGAATTTAAAGAAGGTCGTAACGCGACCTTAAAACTTCAGCACACCAACCTTCTTCTTCGGTATCAAAGAGGATCTCTTTGCTTGGATCACTGATTCCAATCGCGTTGAATGCGAATATCCGGACATGGTAAGTATAGGCTGGATGTAGGTGCTTGATACTATACTGGTAGCCGATTAAATCAGCAGGTACGTGTTCCTGGGGCAAACCTGTTTGCCAAGCATCTATCAAATGAGAAGAAAAGTGTGTTATTCTGATGGCATTTAAGCGATAGGAAGAGAAGCACACGATATATATTTATTATTTTATTGTTATTCGCATGTATCTAAAGTGTAAAAAATTAAGTTATGTAAATCCATTTCCGAGCAACAATATGATGGTAATAATAACTGGACACTTTTTGCCAGATTATACAAAGCGTTACTATTATTGCCCCAGCTTTTACGGCTTTGGCTGGGACTGTTACTTCATCAGCAGCGCATCCAAGGAATTAACCCCGACTCATTTACCTCACCGGGATAAAGCGCAGCATGATGTGGGTAAATTGTTTGCTGAAGGGAAACATGCCATGGCTGGGATTCGAACCCATGACCCTCTCCTTCAAAGACGAAAGTCAGGACCATGAGGCATCCATATAAGACAGACAATTGCTTCTCTTACCTGATGCATTTTTGTATTCAAGTGTGAAACCCGTCACGGGACTGTTTCCGTCAAATGCTGGTTGCCATGACAGCAGCACACCTCTACTCGTCTTGTTCACGACATGTAGGTCTGTCGGGGGCTCTGGTTTTTCTGCAACAAATCAGAGTTTTGAAAATACCGAAGTAACGTGTCAGGGAAGCCCTGTGGTCAATGCCATTAAAAATACGTATTTTTTGCTAATCGTTATTGTCTGTTAGTCATTGGAATATCAATTGCAGAAGTATTTTATATTGATACATCGTAAAATAACTAATGCAACGCAGTCGGACAAAATCAAAGATTTAGCCTCCCGCCCGTTCATGAGGCTAGCGTTTTACCAATGGACCACCGTGCCAGGTTCTTAAATACAAACTATACAGGTATGCATTCTAATCGTTTAAGATTTGTCTTCAAAATTTGAATTAAATCCAGAGTTCGATTTAGAAATATCCAACTATATTTATTTTGAATCCGGAATGTATATCACAGGGAACCCCTGCTAGAAAAAACACAGTGTCACCCAGACTGTGACACAGTGTGTTTGTATAGTGTGGAACACAATGTGAAATCACCTTCACACTGCTAAATTCGAGCAATTTAACAGTTTTAATAATATTTTCACATAGTCCACTATGAGAACACACCGTGATCACACTGTGTAACTTGTGTTCTTTTTTCCAGCGTTTACGAGTTCCGTCAGCTCCGAATCAAGGACTAAACAGATGTTTTTGTTACAATTTTTTAACAAAGACTGCTCAGTAGTTCTATACGTCGCTGAGTGAAAACTAGATGGTATTGCGTCGATATCAAAATTACAGGATAGAGCAACAAAGGGCTCTCTTGAGGACACCGGAAAAACTTAAAGATACTCCAGAACAGGTCAAGTGCGCACTAAGTTCCACACTTTTCTTCTCTCTTTCATGTGCATGTTGTTTTTTACGTATTGGTGTGGCCCCGTATACTGTTAATTGTGTCAGTGGGTACTTTTCATTTAGATTCAAGGTCGTGTGTGCGGCAGTACACGACGAACTGTATCTAGTTGTTGTATCTCGATGTCGTATTGCATACCTTGAACCCAAAGTTGTATGACGTGCTCATCGGCGCCATGTAGATTCTGAGCCAGGCAGATATAGGTAGCTGTATCATCTCGTACCGCAGAGAAGATAGTCATACTAGACAGTACACTATCGCCATCAGTCACCGTCTCGATATCATATCGTGACGTAGACAAGCGATTGAATGGAACGTCATTCTTCGACCACATGATCTCGAGCGGTTGATGACCCGTAGCTGTGCATTCTAAGGTGATGCTTTCGGTGAGTTCGACGGTGACGTTCTGCTGTTGCTGTGCAAACGTGGCGGGGACTGTTTAGAGAACAAAGAATTATTCAATGTAGATAATCGTACAAATGAGGGCAACGATTATTCAATATAAGTAATCATTCAATTTGCTCAATAGAAAACAAGTACCGGAAGTGAATAATAGAACATAAATATTGGGCCATAAGCGCTACAACTGTGCATTCTAAGGTGACGTTTTCGGTATGTTCAGTTAGTTTAATGGTGACGTTCTGCTGTTACTGATCCAACGTGACAATAAAGATATAAAAAATCATTCAATATATAAAAATTAACAGAACAGCATTTGTGAAAAAAAAATCTTCATAATTCACATTAAATGGAACAAGATTCTTAGACCTTTTATACCGTGTTTACACGCTGCATCGGCTCTCGGGTTATCTTGCATCGTGTTTACACGCTGTCACAGCTCGCGGTGCAGAATCGGCTCTGCGCACATTCTACGCCATGCGCATTGTCGTCACAATAAGTGAACGAGGTGAGCAATCAGGCAATTGCCGGTGCAGACTCGGCTTCGTGTTACACGTAGACAAATTGCCGTGTCTGCTCGCGGTTCTGATTGGCGGTGCAAAATTGCAGTGTCTGCAACATGAACCGGTCCTTCTAGGTATGTGAATTTTTTCAAGTATTCATAAATGTTGCATAGTATATAGGTCTTCGAGACACTGTTTAAAGCGTTGCTAATGTCCCTCATATGGTTGATTCCATTATGATTTAATTGCATTCAAAAGTTATTTTGTTATGAAAGCAGGGGATGCAATTATAATGTTTCGAGTATCGTTAAACTTGAAGCTGCTGTCACATTTGGAAACCGACTCCAGACCGATCAATGTTATTACGTTATAACCAATGACATACCATCGGTCGGTTTGGAGTCGGTTTCGTTGGTGTGGCTGAAGCGCTTACCAAAGACCGTGAGTGTAGCTGTTTTGCTGTCCATACCAACGCTGTTGCTGATGTGACACAAATAATACCCGGCATCCTCTACCCGGGCTTCCCGGATAACTAGAGATCCGTTCTCCTGCATCTCAAACCGAGGGTCATCAGGGAGGTCACGGAAATTGGCCGTCGTTGGACCTGACATGAGAGATAAAGAGGGAGATAGAGGAAGCGGGAGGGAGCGGGGGAGAGAGTGAACATGACGAGGGAAGAGATAGAAAAAGGGAAATTCAAATGGAGGGAAAATAGACAGAGAGAAGGGGAAGAGAAAGAAAGAAAGAAACGATAGATAGGTAGATAGATAGATAGAAGAATGACAAAGAAAGAAGATCAAACAGCAAGAAGAAACAACAATAATTAATAATCATAAGAAAGAGAGGGAGCGTGGGGAGTGAAAAGAGATAGAAAGTTGAATTTAAATAGAGAGAGAATGATACGGAGTAAAAGGGGAGAGAACGAGAAAAAAAAACAAAAAAATGATAACGAAGATATAAGAGTGGGGAGTGAAAACATAACAGTAATCGTATTTTTAAATAATTTTCAACTACACTCCCGAATAATATTTTAACACAGTACACTGAAAGAGATTACGAAATAAAGAGATAAAACCAAAAACAAATGGAAAAGAAACGTCATCTTAAACGGACAGCAAATCCATGTTACTGACAAGCGCCATCTTTAGGCGAAGCAGGAAAAAGGATGAAGAGCAGGGAGGCGAGAAAGCTGATAATGGTGACGGGAAATACATGTTTCTTACCTGGAGCTTTTTTCCATTGCACATCAGGATTCGGTTTTCCATTGGCCATACATGCTATCACTACTGTATGATTTAGAACTACCGCTGTATTGTGTGGCTCAACGACGAATCGAGGTGGTACTGTATAAAGATAAGTATTAACGAATCATATTTGGTTTGTAATTTTGCTGATATCAGATAATGAATATCTCCGAAGATAAAAATGACATATTGGATTCCATCTGCATTTTGAATAGAATTTTTAAGAATCCATTAAGGTTTGAATGTGGGTTAATCCTTACATTGATTTATGAAACGGAAAACCATTACCATAATGGTCAATAGTACTTAGCTATAGCATTTGAAACCCATTACCACAACCGAACGTATGGATGATAACTCTTTTTAAGTGTAATCTTTCCTCGATAGAACATATGACGAGCTATGCAGATAGGTAAAGCATCTTGAGGGGCAGTCAAATATATTGCTGTACACATGCGTGACTAAAAAACGCGTTTAAAG
Organism: Lytechinus pictus; assembly: GCF_037042905.1. NCBI lineage: Eukaryota > Metazoa > Echinodermata > Echinoidea > Temnopleuroida > Toxopneustidae > Lytechinus > Lytechinus pictus. The sequence goes on along the minus strand of NC_087252.1, from coordinate 16,620,164 downwards.
GGGTGTTTTTTCATTTCAGTTTTGGACGCGGGCCGCGCGTGCACTCGTTAAAGGTATAAAACACACCGATTTTCAAGAAAAAGGGTGGTTTTGGAAGACTTGTCAATGTTCAATCGCAGGGTCAAACGTATTTAGGGTATTTTTTCCAAAGCAGACTAGCCAAGCGTGTTTAGGGGATATTTCTTCCCCAAGCTTTTTCCCCGTTGTCATATTTTGGCGACAACTTGTTTAGTGGCCAAAATGTGTAAATAAAGCCCGCGAAAAACTTGTTCAGGGGGGTGTTTGGAAATAATTTGGTCACGCATGTGTACAGCAATATATTTGACTCCCCCCCCCCCCCCCCCCCGGAAACCAGGTGATGTATAGGAAAAATTAGAAGATTTAATTAAACGAGGGGATGATTCTAAAGGAACCTTGTTGGAAACTTACCTTGAATAGTAAGAGCTGTTGTGTAGTTGACTGCCGCGGCTAGGTTACTGGCCTCACACGTATAGCGGCCATCATGCACGGTAGACGCATCAGCTATGACCAAAGAGCTTGAAAAGGTCCCGTTCACAAACTCGATCCCAACCCCATGAGGAATGGCTTCACCATCTTTGAGCCACCGGAAGTGAATGGGGAGGTCACCACGGGTCACGATGCACATGAGTTGAGTTCTCTGACCTTGTCGTAGAGTAAGGGGTTCGATTGGCTGGATAACCGGGGGAACTGTTAGGTGCATTTAAGTGATAATATAATTATTTGCAAAGATACTTTGTCTACAATGTACGATCCGTTGCAGGATGAACAACAAAGTTAGCACAGATGGTGTTTTGAAATTTTTTTTTAACTTATTCATCATCAATCTTACGAACTGAATCCAACTTCCATTTCAGTCATGACCTGTTCTAAATGGCATGCACAGCACATGCCTTCTCATTTCTTTGCCTGGTAAGTTATTTTATTTATAAGTCAGATCCATGTTTTTGATCCAGCTATCCCGCAGGTGTCTTTCCAATAGTAAGTTCATCTTTGAAAAAAAAAGAAACACACCGTGGAGTGCGAGGAAACCGCCGTAAAATGCGTTCACAGTTGGATTATTGTCCATTCTAGAATTACCGGGTATATTCGCTGATGTAAGCTCTAATTCTAATAAAAGTAATATAACTTCACTGAGGAGATGAGGATTCAGTTAAGAAAATTTTACTTTGGCAAACGTAACAATCTATTTACCCTTAACAATGAGGTCCATATCAGATGCCGAGCGATCTCCCCGAGCGTTGCTAGCGACACAGGTATACTCTCCACCATCACCGTACGATGTGACGTCAGCAATAACCAGTGTTCCATTGGGGAACACAGTGTGTCGCATTGAAGAGGGAAGTGTAGTTAAACCTTTGTACCACGTGATAGATGTAATAGGGAATCCAACTACGTGACAATGGATGGAAACATCGGTGCCGTCTATGGCGATCACATCCGGTAGAGGGCGCACTAAGGGTCGACCTGGAATTAAAGATGAATGACAGAATCCTTAAAAATCATGAAGGTAAGTTGAATTTGCCCCAGTATAATTTTATAAAATAATTGTTTTACTATATTCGCTCCAAATGATATCATCGGGAATGGAGGATTGCGAGTGTCCCTTTAAATCGAGCTGAATAAATAATCAACGCGTTATTTCAAGTACGTTGCAGAGCGCCAACTTTCGGCTTCCAGCATCAATGCAACATCATTTGTGTTCAGGAGAGCTATTTGCTTATTATTATAAAAGCTTTGGCAGCTAGAATCATTTCAAACGAAAATGTCACCCAATTAATTTCTTCCTACTCCATGGCAATAGGTATCTTATGATACAAATCGCATACCAAACCCTTGTTGCAATAAGGATTTTGAAGAAAAAAAACACACAAATGAATAACAGAAATGTTTTGGAGACTTTGGATATTTGTTCAATTGCACACAGACAGAGATGATTGTTTTTTATTTTAAAAATGCGTCCCTCGATCCATACATGATATTCATGCTTGGTGGCAATCCAGATTACAGTCAAATTTTATAGGGGTCTTTATCCAGTTTCATACAGACGGGTCGCAATGAAACCAGACGAGAAAATATACCTTATTATGATCTATGTTTGCTCAGCGTTTGATAACACCACGCACTGCGATATCCCTAAGAAATAAAAAGATATTACTTGAATAATGTACCCAACACCAGCCGCCCTGACACGTCTAATGCCATTGATATCACTGCTTAGTCCCACAAATAAATCCATGTTGGGGAGAGTATCCCAATTCGTTGGCACACGCCAGCGTCAATGCATAGCGGGAGGGGCATTGTTCCCTTTCTTTGTTCAGTGCACGTGTCTGAGATTGCCTTACAGCTATAACCACTCGACTATACTAACAATGGAATAGTTGAACCATTGCATCCCGCAAGCTCTCACTTTGGATGAATGAAAAACAATCCTGTGATAAAAAAAGAAATTCCAGCTGATTACTTTACGCGCCCAAATGTGTTTCTTTTACGGTTGGTCGTCCTGGTCAAAATACATGTAATATTTTGCATAAGATCTCAAAAGATAGCAAAAAGTCGCATGTCCTGCGTGACTTGAGCATTGACTCAAGATAGGGGCAATTATTGAAACCATTTCCATCCCATTATGCGTATACTACTAACATTCGAAAGTATATATTGGTCTTTAAAGCATCCCAATATCTCATGCGCATTCTAGTCATCTGCGACGTAATCCCAGATGAAGATTTTCTTTTATTTTGTACATTTGCTTTTTTTTTTCCAATATTTACGTATTGAAAACTATGAGTACATTCCAATGCTAAAAATGATAACTGATATACACCTCAAAAGGGATATAATATATACATCTGGCAGTTTATTTCTGTCGGCTGGATATCTGCCAAGAGAAAATGTTACAAGCAAGCCTGTCGGGGTGGCACGAGATATATTGGCGAATCCCGATGGCGGATTGGAATAAAGGGTGTTTGTGGGAGTGGTGGTGGGAGGGGTTCATTTATTCAAATGTATAAGAACTGGAACCGAACTTGATGAGGTTGATAACTTACAAACATGTGAACTGTATGTATACTTTTAAAGGTTTTTTTTAATTCCAATCTATTCTGGTGTGATTCTAATCCACCTAACACGAATTCACATTTCATTTCTTACTTGGCCCAATCATAGTTATCGCTTCGCGACGTACGGATGATTAAAAAACAAAGCAAATCTATTGAAAATGCCCGTCCTGACAAAGAACTACTGGGGATCTTTGTCGAAAATAGGTAGACTGGAACAGCAATTACGTCCTAAGTCTCGATGGCGAAAAATTGCACAAATGTCATTCGTTCAGAGTCAATGACTAAATAAACTGCTGTTTTAATTCACAAATTTTCGACAAAGACTTATTGATTGTTCTTTGCTAAGAAGGGCATTTGACAATGCATTTTTATGCTCTTGAATCCTACGTACAACGATGAGTGAAACTCCCAGCTAACTCTTAGTTATCGAGGGCAGCTACTTTTCAAGCGGGCCCTGTTTTTTAAATGCCGATTAGTTGACGAGAAGCCAGAAGATCCTATTTTTCACGTCTTTGGCATGACTCGGCCGGGGATCGAACCCCCAACCTCCCGATCATGAGGCAGGCATTCGACCACTCAGCCATCGTGTCAGGCAGAATATATTCGTAGCCGGGCATGTGATATCGGGTCGTGGGGCAGCACATGGGTCCATGCTCCTCACCCTACTCCCTCGAGCTTCCCCAGCAACACGAATGACGCATTTATCTATTACACCCCGCAAACAGATGAGTAAACATAGCACAATATTTGTCCTGTCGGACAGCATGTTATTAGCATCCGGGATCTTTTGTCGAGAGCAAACCGAACTGCCACATTGCACAGCTACCAACAGCATATCACTCCGTCCAACTGATAGAACAAACCCGTCTTTATAGGTCATTTGCATAATATATTCAAGGAATTGCTTGTGTTCTAATACCAATTTTTCTTTCAGTAGATCCGTATAGTTAAATTCATTTCTCTCTCTAGCTTGAATAAACGACCTGTTGCACAGTAAAACCGCTGTAAATAAGTTTATACAACGCTGTTTACTGTATAAATCTTGCAGAAGTTGTTTAACAGTTTAAACAACCATGCCATTCATAATCTATTGAAAATTAAACTTTGTTGTTTAAGATTTTAAAAACTTGTTTAAACTTTTCATAATTTGTTTTAAAGAAATATTTTAAGTTTCGTATAGTAAACTACATGCACTTGTATAACATTTTAAACAGCGTTTCTACTGTGTGCAGACCGTGTTGTCTCCGCAAATTGATTCATGATTTCGACGTATTTCGGATACAGGAAAAATCCTATTATCGAAAAACAAAAATCCAGTGATATTTTTTACTTTATACTTCTGATTAATAAGAGTGTTGAACCGAATAAGGGAAAGGAGGAGAGAAGGGGTTAACGACGGTGGGGGTGTTCTGTAAGTGATTCCAGAGAAAGGGCAATCAGGTATCACAGGCTTGAATAATTTCCCATAGACTCGTGTGTTAAAGTACCACTTAAAAACATTCATAAAAAATAAGGAGGAAATTCGAGGGTTGAATGTTTACTACCAGTGGATAGGATATATGTCTGACATTCCATATTTGACCAGAAAAGGGTATCTTGACCGGCTCATTTTAAAAATAAATCGGCATTTATGAAGAATAAACCTGACATGATCAAATTCATCACTTGAGAGAGTAAAATGGCCCTAATTCTTCCGCCAGTAAAAAGAATAGTTCCAAAGTAGAGACATATCTTTCCAATTTGGAAAAAAAAGTTCAGTAGGTAACCTCCCGAGAATCAGTGTTAGATTTTCAGTCATATTCATTCATTTTTGTCAATCAGCAATATCAAATTTAAAAATTGAGAATGGGTTGGCTTGAATGAATATCTTTTGCCTGCCAATTGTAATTAGGCCCGTGTAACCATCATGGGTGTAGATGAGGTTTATTATATATTAAGATTTCTAACATTATCTTTAAGGTGGTTAAAAAGGGTTAAAGCCTCAAAGAAATTGGAAGGAATAAATGAGGCGAAATATTCAGGTGTAAATATTGTTTGGTGAATTCATTTCTGTCACACACTTGTAGGCCTTATTAAAAGAGAATGAAATCCTTTGAGAACAAGGCAGCTTGCGTGAAAACAGAAACAATAATTTAACAAAGCATTGAAAGCTTGAGAAAAAATGTATAAATATAAAGAAAGTTATGAACATTTGAATGTTGAGATTACGAATGATCTTCCCATCGGCAATGCAACCAAGATGTGCGATGTCACACTAAAACTTGTACACCCCATCGATATATTTAAAAAAATGGATCGAGCTCGTTGCATGATGTCGTACACACGAGAGCTACAGGAAAAGTACTCCATTACGCAAGTACCAGTAACAACTGGTAGGAAACACAACACTCAAGCACCCATACGAGAGAAAAACAAAATAGCGTGGAACTTTGTGCGCGTTTGACCTTTGAACTTTTAATTTATCCAATGGCTTCAAAACAGCGTGTTGTTGCTCTATCCATTTTTCTTACATCGATGGTACACTCCCCTCCCCCTATTACTTTTGTTTTACATGAGATTGGTTATCTTACCTATAACATTGATGCGATCCTCATGTTGTACTGCACCCAACACGCTCGTTGCTTCGCACCGATACAATCCTCCATCCTCACTAACCAACCGCGATATATTCAAATAACTTATGACGTCACTATCTTCATTGATGACGTCATTAAATGTATACCTGGGGTCAGTTGGTATCGCCAAGCCATCCCTAAGCCAGGTCACATCCGGTGTTGGGTTGCCTGCTACGGTGCAGGAGAGCTGGAGGTTAGGCCCGGGTTGGAGCGTTTGGTTTGTGAAGTGTGCCAACATGATCGGTTTCGCGGCTGAAATAAAACAAATAATCAACCCGCGTTTATATTGATACAGCTACTTATTACTATCATGATCAAACTAAATGTTATACCTAACTCATAACAAGGGTTGATCTTAATGAGCTTTTCTACTTCTAGACTAAAAAAGTCCATTAATTTGAATAAGCTTTCATGCTTGGTTAATAAAGTGTTTAGTGACTGATAAGAATTAGGCCAACTTGATAGAAATCTGTATCAAATGACAATGTACACCTGGTTATAATACCTAAATTGGTTGGTAAATGATTTAGTTCTTTGAGTAGTATTTTGTTCAAGTCTAAGTTATTATGTAAGTAATATTATGCTTATCATCATTTTCCAAATGTAGATTTCATTGTTCATGTTACATGTGTATAAATGTATATAATATGTTGTCTTTATTTTGTTTTTGCACAGCATGTAAACAAGAAAACTTTCCATTTATGGACAATAAATAAATACTTATACCTATATACTTATATACTTATACTTGAGTTAGTTTTTCTTTTTGAAAACTGAACCATTCGCTTACCACCAAGAGAAAGTTGCATTGTTGCTTCTTGTGTCTGCCAGCTATTCGTAGCCACGCACTGGTACATTCCTCTGTCATCTCTGCGCATGCCCGCTACTACCATTGTACCATTTTCATAGACAGTGACGCGGTCATCTCCATCCAATGGCTGAGCGTTCTTATACCACGTTACCTGCTCTATCGGATAGCCAGATACAGAACAGTTGAAGGTTGCGAACGCTCCAACGTCGACACTCCGTTTTTGAGGGTAGAAGTATACAGCTATCGAGTCTTCAAAACAAAATTAGAATTACGAGTAAGTAACATTAATAACAGTAGATGTTTTTATACATGTGAAGAAGGTTAACTAGTGTTACTCAACACCAAATTCTTGAAATGATGCACATGAACTTTGTCTGCTGGCACAGGTCTTTGATTGGAATAAATTCTAGAACCGTTACCATGGTAACATCACCAATTACTCTTCCAGTTAGTAGACATGCTAATAACTAAACAAGATATAGGTTGTTTGAATAAATTTACTTATACGTACAGTATCTCTATGGATATTGATTAAATATATGGACAAATTGATTGTGTCATTCTGACTTGTAGATAAGGATGTAAGGATTATAAACTGGGCCAACCAAGCTAGTAAACTGTATTAACATTGTTTGAATATTTAATGTAATCGTGTGGTACTCTTGGGAATAAGGCCATAATATAACCCTCGAACGTACCTCTAACAATAACATTACGTGTTGTACTGACAGTACCCAGCTCATTGACTGCTTCACAGTCATAGCGACCAGCATTATCCAGCTGCACGTTGCTTAGCAACAGGTTACCGCCACGAAAACTCCGAGAATCGCCAGGTGTGATTAGGGCGCCATCTTTCGACCATTGATAGGTGGGCAACGGGTATCCGCTAGCAACGCACGGAAGCTCGACCGTCTCACCAACTCGCAACGTGAAATCAGACTTGGACTGGATAAGTTCTGGA